>NW_028274807.1:155905493-156209333 GCF_037043125.1 Eumetopias jubatus | reverse complement strand
AGATGTGACTCTCTAAAGTTAATTTTACAAAATCATTTATTAACTCAATGAACTCAAGTAAAATAAAAATAACAAAATAAAATAACCTCCCTTTACTGAGACACACTAGGAACATTTCATGTTTTCTATAACAGAGGGAATTTCCTATTGCTAAATTTGGAAGTGACAGTTATAATGGGCCTGTAGAACTGAGAATGTAAATGATGATTCCTTTAGCATCTCGGTCTCATTTGAAGGTTTGCCACTGTGATCATTGTCTTGCTGAAGTCTTTTGACCCCCTCAAGCCCAGCAAAGGTCTGCGAACCTACTAGAAAGGTCAGGGAGATGCTGTATGACCCACCATAATCTGAACCAGAGTAGGAGGAATAGCTGGGCCCCTCTCTCTACTAACATGTTTTCTCCTGCTTGTGTTTCTAGAGATTTGCTTGTGGAGAGCATCAAGGACTCCAGCAGTGAGGTGGAAGACTCTCCAGGTAGGAAAGGACACTGAGTAAAAACCAATGGGAGAGGGTTCCTTGGGAAGAGTCGGGTGCACATGCTGATCTGGAGACTGAGGAAGGCGCATATGAAATCAGAAAAGAAAGGGAAATATGTGTAGAAGTTGGATTTGTTCATTTCATAATTTCATGACCTAATAGTAAGAGGAGTTGCATCCAGGGGCCTTGAGTGTGCTAGGTTTGTAAACATCTTTTCTTGCTCTGCTCTCTAAAAAGTATCTCTCCCTGCACTTTCCTCCCTTTGCCACTATCAGATGTCAAATCTTGGTTTTGCTGGTTAACAACATTTGGGAAACTATACATGAAGGGTTGAGTGTCTTCTTGTTACGGACCTGTGGTAGATGAATTCTGTGGGGACACAAGAACTCTCTCACAGACACTTGTATATGGAGACTAAGTTTTTCTAGTGTGTGCCAGGTGGTGGATGAGAAGTCAACTCTCTCCCTCTTAAATGACAGGACTTGTCACATCACCTTCCTGTTTCTGTCCTTTTTCTCTTCCTTAACGACCACTCCCAGAGCTGGATAGGTAAAGGAATATTTCCTCTGGGATTTAGAAATCCACGCCATTGCCATGTTCATTCCTGGAGGGCTTGGCAGTGCTCCTGTGGGGATGGAGGCTGGAGGCCTGGGAGTAGTCAGTGTGGTCTGAGGATCCCTTGGGTCACCTGGTGAGAAACAGTTCCCCTTCTTGGAGTGCATTTGGGAGAGGTGGCAGGGACTCTCTGGGCACAAAGACCAGGCAAGTACCAACCTGCTTCCCTGTTCATTAGAATAGGATGAAAGACACCAGCTGAGGGCAGCAAACCTGGGGGCCAACTTTTTGCTGCACGTTACCATAAGCTATCAACCATTGCATGTTTGCGTGACTATTTTCAGGGACAAAGCAGCACCTGGCCACAGTGTGGGTAGACCCTCCCCAGAGAATCAGTGCGGGTCTATGCCACACCAGTCCCTCAAACCTGGGAGTTTTGAAACCCAGCTGCACCTGACGTAAAACACAGCAGTACTGTGCTGCTGGCAGACCAACAGCTTGGACACGGTGTGAAGGCAGGGATGGGATGGAAGGTGGGGACACAAGAGGGGTGAGTGTTTGCTCTTCTCTGAGGGCTTTCTAAAGAGTAGTGGCTGTGAACGCCCCTCGTTGGGGACAAGAGAGTGGGGAGATGCCATTATCTCCTCTACCCATCAACACTGACCAACAAAGTGAGCGACACAGTGCCACCAAGTGGAGGCCAGAACCCCTTACCCCAAGCCCTGCTCCCTGTGCCCTGCAGGTGCATCTCCCCTAGGGCAAGTTCATCTGAGAATCTGTGAGGCTGACCCCTCTCACAGAATACCAGCAGAAACCTCTGGCATGGCACAAGTCTGCTGATCATAGAGTGCCGCAAAGCTTTAGGTCTAGGCAAAATAGGATCTAGCTTCCTTTTTGCTTGACTCTAGCTTCATTTAACAAGTGGACCAGGGGTGCCTGGGTGCTCAGTCTTTAAGTGTCTGCCTTCGACTCACATCATAATCCCAGGGTCCAGGGATCAAGCCCCGCATTGGGCTCCCTGCTCTGTAGGAAGCCTGCTTCTCCCTCTCCCACTCCCCCTACTTGTGTTCGCTCTCTCGCTGTGTCTCTGTCAAATAAATAAATGAAATAATTAAAAAGAAACAAGTAGACCAAAACACACTTAATTAGATCTTGCCACACAGTGGACAAGGTTGGGACACTCCTCACTACAGGCAAGGTGAATCTCTGCAGAGGACTGACCTGAGGGAAGGAGTAGCAAAATACAATAGCAGAGTACACACTATGAAACACCTCCTGAAGCTTCAGGCCCAAGACAGTATAGGATAGGACCACTTTTTTTTTTTAAATTTTTTGTTTTTTGGACCTCTTTTAATATAGGCATTACTCAGGAAATAGGAGAGAGAAAGGGTTTCCCAGAGAAACAAAAACTAAAAGTTTGTGAGCACTAAACCATCCCAGCAAGAAATATTAAAGGGGGCTCTTAGAGTGGGGAAAAAAGACCAAAAGCAACAGAGGACCAAGGAACATCACCAGAAACACCAACTTTACAGGGAACACAATGGCACTAAATTCAGACCTTTCAATAATCAGTCTGAAAGTAAATGCACTAAATGTTGCAATCAAAAAACATAGTGCATCAGAATGGAGAAAACAAACAAACAAACAAAAACAAGTTGTCGGCTGCCTATAAGAGACTCATTTTAGACCTACAGACATCAGCAGATTGAAAGTGAGGGACAGAGAAACCTTTGTTATGCAATGGATGTCAAAAGAAACCCAGAGTAGGTATACCCCAGGGGTAGCCATCCTTATATCCGACAAAGTAGATATTAAAACCAAGCCTGTAACAAGAGATGAAGAAGGGCATTAAATCATAATTAAGGTATCTATGAAGATCTAACAATTCTAAATATTTATGCCCTGTTTTTTTAAATCCAAAAACTAGTTTTGGTTTATTTTCTTTATTGAGTTTCCATTTTTTAAAATTTAATTTAATTTTATTATGTTATGTTAATCACCATACATATATCACTACATCATTACTTTTTGATGTAGTGATCCACGAATCATTGTTTTCATATAACACCCAGTGCTATATGCAGTACGTGCCCTCCTTAATACCCATTACCAGGCTAACCCATCACCCCAAGCCCCTCCCCTCTAAAACCCTCAGTTTGTTTCTTGGAGTCCATAGTCTCTCATGGTTCAGCTCCCCCTCTGATTTCCCCCCTTCTTTTCTCCCTTCCTTCTCCTAATGTCCTCTATGCTATTCCTTTTATCAATTTCTGCAGAAATTATTCCTTTTTCTTTTTTTGGTTGGTTAGCTTGAGGCTTACATTGTTCTTTTTTCTAGCCATTTGCTTCAGATCTTTATTTTGTTAATGTATGTATTCAGTGCTCTAAATGTTCCTCAAAGTACTGCTTTCATTGAAGTCCACACATTTCATCAAGGTGTATATTCATTTTCACTTATTGGAAAATAGTTGAAAATTCTTTTGAGTGTTCTGTATTCGATCCATGTGTTGTTTAGTCTCCACAGATTTTGGAATATTCTAGTTATTTTTCTCTTTTAGCCTTCTATGGTCACATTCCTTTGGGTCTGAGAACATAAAGTGTATGAGGTCTCTTGTTTTAAATTTTATGAGGTGTGGGTTTTTTTCCTCTCAGAATGTGGTTATTCTGGTGAATGCTCCACCTGCGTTTGGGAAGACTGTGTATTCTGCTATTGCTAGGTACACTAGTTCATAAATGTCTTGTAGATTCAGTTGATTGAAGGTACTGTTCAGTTCATCCTTAATGACTTTATGCAGGATGCATGTGTCAATTACTGAAAGAGCAAGGTTTCATGCTATAATAGTGAATTTGTGCATTCAAATGTCTGTCCACCAAGGGAGTGGATTTTTCCATATTTCTTTCCCCTCGTCAACAGTTTTTGTGTCACATACTTTGATGCTGTATTGTCAGATGCATGTAGGTGAAGGAATGTTTACGTCTTATTGGAGAAGGGACCCTCCTCTTCAGGTAATGCCTCTCTTCATCCTTGATCATTTTCCTAGTTCTGAAGTCAGCTTTGTCTGAAATGAATGCTACTCATAGCATGGTGGCTTAACTTTTTCTGCTTCTTTACTTTTAACTTATCTATAGTCTGATCATTAAAGAGAGGTTCTTCTAATGAGTTTCTTGTAAGTGTTTCCTATGTTTTTAAAGTCCATTCTGATACTCTTTTAATTACTGTATTGAGACAGCTAGTATTTATTTTTATTTTTATTTCTTCTCATTTTTTCTTATTTTTATTTTCTTTTCAATTTTTTATTTAAATTTTAGCTAGGTAGCATACAGTGCAATGTTGGTTTCAGGAGTAGAATTCAGTGATTCATCACTTGCTTACAACACCCTGAGCTCATCAAATCAAGTGCCCTCATTAATACTCATCACCCAGGAAGCCCAGCCCCACCCACCTACCTCCATTGACCCTCAGTTTGATCTCCATTTTTTAAAGATTTTTTAATATTTATTTGAGAGAGAGAGAGAGAAACAGAAGCAGAGGCGTGGGAAGGGACAGAGAGAGAGGGAAAAGCGGTCTCTCTGCTGAGCAAGGAGCTAAATGTGGGGCTTCATCCCAGGACCCTGAGATCAAGAACTAACCCGAAAGCCGAGCTTAACCATCTGAGCCACCCAGGTGCCCCTTGTTCTCTAATGTTAAGAGTATCTTATGGTTTGTTTACCTCTCTTCCCCCCCACCCCCTTATGGTGTGTACAGTAGGGATGTCCAGCCTGCTCTGGGTCTGAGAGTTGTTAGAGCAGCTGCGGTTCCAGCAAGCAGGGATAATATTCCTGGTACACCTGTCCCCTGGGACCCCTGATACCCTGGGCTGCATCCTTAAACCCCAAACACACTTTCATATGCAGGGGTCAGTCCTTCTAGACACCAAGGTGTGCTACTCTCTATACCCTGTTAGCTGAGACACAGGAAAATTGAAACAGGTCTGGTTCCCATGCTACCCCTCATCCAAATCCGTGCTTTTGAACCCTTGATTTATAGAGCACAGGCACATGAGAATTATATAAAGGAACAGAAACAAGGATTTATAATAAGTTCTGGAGAAGACATGAGGGTTCTGGGAAGGAAACATGGAGAAGGGAGGAGTCAAGCTTAGGCGGAAGGAGTCCCACCACATCCAGGCCTGGAGGGAAATGGGAGATGAGCACTTCCATCAAATGCTCTGTGAAGACTGAGACTACAGGGATGGAACAACAGCCTTAAACCACCCACCTTTGGGCAAAGTTGCAGGGCAAGGGGTGTGGATGGAATGCTGTATCTGTGGGCACTCAGTTGGCTCCAGGATCACAGAGTCAGGCCTAACCATGCATTTCTCATCTAAACGAGGCTCACACATGGTCCAACCTGGGAGGAAATTGGACATTGGGTAATTCTCAAGGAAGCTATTCCCTGAAAACAAGCATTTGCCTCTGGGACCCCAAGGAAGACAATCCAGACCTGGAGGAAAACAGCATGGTGGGTGACCCAGCAGTTTGGGGTCTAACAAGCCCTGCGTAGGGGCTGGATGCAGCATCCTCATGGCAAGGGTGCTCCTGCTGGGCTCACCACAGAGATAGGGCTGCTAGGAGTAGAGGCCTGGGGTAAAGACCCATGTATAGGCACCCAGGCAGGCAGCAATGCTAGGTGTTCAGCTGTAAGTCAGGGAGCTCTGAGAAGGTGGGCCCCTAGGAATGTGATATTAGGGGCTTTAGTGCCTCAAAACACTGTTGTGTCTATGAGGTTGACCTCAGGGTCAGAGGCTGGCTGGGGAGCCAGTCCTTCAGCTGGGCTGGTAATGGGCTAGAAGTGGCAGCAGCCATGATGGGCAGGCTGGGCTGAGAATGGGCCCTGGGGCTGGAGTGGGAGGGGAGCTCTCCCAGGTGAAAACAGGAGAATCTAGTGGGGACTCCATTTCAGAGATGCTGGGAGGAGCAGGGAAGGCACAGTTGGCATCTGCTTCAGCTGTCACCGAGGCTTTGAGTTGCAGAGGGTCTCTTCTCTCGCCCCATGAGAGGGGAATCTGGGAAGAGCGTCACCATAAATGGGGACAGTGACTCAGATGCTTCTGGAGCTGGCCAGTCAGGAGATGGACTTCTCATGCAGACTCCTTGCCTGGTGAGATTGAGGAGGCAGGGGTAGTGGTTTGGGGACCCAGCAGATCAGCCCTGCCTGACTCTTGAGAGTGAGCAAGAGTCAGTCAGCCAGGGAGGTGGGGACGGTGATTGTGAAGAGGTGACTGAAAGGGGCTCTGACACAAGCTGTGTGCCCTTTGAGATAGAGGATGCACAGAGCTGCCCTTCAGTTGGAATCCAGGGTGGTCACTGGGCCCTGTCAGTCCTGTGTCTTCCTGCATCTCTCCTGCTGTGTATTCCTGCTGGGGGCTGGAGGGACAGCTGGAGGAGGAGCAGACCTTTCTACAAGCAGAGGGAAAGAACTAGAAGTCCGTCTAGTGCTGTCGTTGAAGATGGCCTCAGTGTTACCCAGTGTTACCTTGGAGTGCTGCTTCCTCCTCAGAGGCTGGTCTTCAGCAGTGATTCTAAACCCACCTCAGGGGTGGTGGCAGCCTCAGAGCATCCCTTTGTCTTGTCTGTAGGGGTCCCCTGTCCTGTCTCCTGGTTAGAAGTATGCGCAGATTATTTCTGAGGCCTGCGACTGTCAAGTGCATCTGAGCTGCTCCTCCAAGAGTGTTTCCGTCTGATGGTTACATGTATATCCTTTCATGCTGGCTCTTCCTCTGGGAAACCACCAAAGCTGCAGCTGGACAGCAAAAGCCTGTCTGGCTCACTTTTGATGAGGACCTCTGAAGTACCTAGGCCTGAGATATGGCCAGAGTGTCCTTCTCTACAGCTGTGAGAAACATGAGGTGGAGCTGTATGAGATCACATGGCATTTTATTTGGGACAGACCTTATAAGAGATATAGGATTTCTGGTTGGACATACTTCTGAGCTCTCGGGGCTGGATGTATCTCTACAGGACCCAAGCCTCCTAAGAAGGAAGACAAGCCTGTATGGATGCCCAGAAACTGAATGAAGGTGGTGTCCTCCAAGCCATCAGGGTGCCTTCCCTAATAGCCCTGCCTCTCTGTGGCTATGGGTCTTTCTGCTGCTTGGCAGTCCCTTTCACTGTCAGAGAAGCCTCAACATTACTTCTCTGTGGACCGTCCTTGGGTGTATCTGGGTGCTGTGGATGGCATAGCGGTTACTAGATGCTCCTGTACTACAGAGGGAATAGGATGGCACAGTGTACATGCTGAACCACTGGACATGTTTGCATTGGGAGCAGATAGCACTACTTTTCCCTGAAGGCCTTGCCTGCCAGTTAAGACAGAATCTAATGAACATCAAAAGTCACACTGGAAAATGGTGCCATGAAGTTAGCCCCTATCTCTCAAAAGTGTTCTCGTGGGCTCAGGGGACCCAAGCACAGGGACAGCTCCAGTCAGATGGGGATCGTACAATGTCCCCTCCTCAATACCAGTGCCTGCCATGGGCCCAGAGGGATACAAAGCAGGGTGAGGTGAGCTGTCCTGCTTGCATGAGCACTGTTGGGCCTATGTCTTCACTCATTTGCCAGATGCCGGTATCGGGAGTGGTCTGAACCAACCCCAAATGTCTCATCACACCTAGATATTAACAGACGAAAGTCTCTGTTGACTTTAACAGGTTGGGAGGGCAGGGTTGTGTCCTGCAGAGTGAGATGAAGAACATCTCCAAGGGCGCTCTTCAGAAATAAATCAATGCACATACCTCCTCCAGGCCTGCCCATGGTGGCCCTATAGGCACCCAGAGCCCTTCCTCCAAGTTAAGTAGCTGCTGGAGGGCAATGCCCTTATTGCTCAAGTGCATGCATGGATTAGGTACTGGTTCCCTGGGAGATGTGCTCAGGGCCTAATCTAGTGGGCTGCATGGATTATGACTATACTCTTGTCTACTTCATGGTGGCAGGCAGTAGCAGCCAGCCCAGCATTTTGCTTGATTCCACTGTAGACCCACCAAGTAAGTTGGGGAAAGGATGAACCCTTCACAGCAGGCACCCCACATTTACAATTTCTCTTCGTGTTCTTCCTGTGAAACATCACCCTCTGCTGTTTCTCTAGGGTCCTGTTTTTGACATCTGAAAGGAAGGGAAGAATCGGCATGACCAGAGCCACCCCAGGTAAGAAGACACCCATGTGGGATGTGACCAGGTCAGGGCCAGCCTTCTCTGGGCCAGTCCAGCTCAGCCCTTCTGACTCCCAGCCTGGCTCACTGCTGGGCCATTCAGGACTACTCACCATGAGTCAGTGGTGAAGGCCCATGTCCAGGGGCCAGGGCAGCACTAAGGAACAGGGTGAGGGGGACTGCAGAAAAATTTCCTAGACCCTGAAGAGGCAAGGCCTCAAGTACCTAGATGAGACCAGCCCCCTCAGGGTGAGCCTCATAAAAAGAGACAATGGGTGAAAGCTACAAAGAGGAGGTATGCATTGCAGAGAGAGAAAGTGAAAAGAGATGAAAGGAGGAAATTGTTACAAGGCACCATGTTGCTGTGTTCATCTGAATCCTCAGAAACTGCAAAGTAGTCTTTGAGTAGATATGGCACTGATGATGTGGGGAAGGCTGTGGGAAAGGAAGTCGCAGAGTTAGTTGGAGGTGGGAACGCAGACCCCGCTGCTCGAGGGATGAAGTACCCTGAATTCTGGATGACTCGTCCTCAGCTCTGAGTCCTCCCCAGGCTCCAACCCTTCACGTCTGCAGAGAGGGTGTGGGTCTCTGTTGTCTGACCTGCTTTTCCAACCTCACATTCTCTCCATAAGCAGGAATAGGTGGATGCCTGTGTCCTCCTGTCACTCCTTCAGGAGGTCACTGTCCCCGTAACAGTTTGTGCCTGATATTACCTTCCTCCCTCCCAGCTCCTCTCCTGCCTTGTTCCCCTTCCTCTTCTTCTGCTAAGATATGCTTCATTTCCTTTCTACACTCGACCTCCACCAGTCACATTGTTTTAGAATAGGGAAACACTGGAGGAAAGACAATACATGTGCTGGCACCTACTCACTAAATCCCACTGATTCTTCTCGTGTGGGGAGCAGCTGTCCTGGGTCTGGGACTGCTGCAGACCTTGAGGGAGAAAGTGCCAGCCACCTCCATGTAGCTGGTGTCTGTTCTGATCCTGACATGACCATACTCAGGAGACATTTTTCCCTGAAATAACCCCCCAAATTCCTAGAACCGTTACAGAGGGTGAGTGAAAATTAGAGGATGGCAACTTGTCCAATTTCCCTTAGTCTCTCAGTGAGGCCCTGGGAAATATACAGCCGTGTGACCACATAAACATACAGTACCTGCCAGAGTTTGCCCCAACCACTGGAAGGAAAGCACTGGGCTTGCCTGAGAAAAGGTCACAAGGTGGTCATGACAAGGATGTCATAGGAGGCAAGGCTAACACCATAAGGCAGGAGCACTTGGTTTTGAGAGGAGCAGTGACCAATGGACCCGCTGCCCAGAGCTTCTGCCCTGGGTCAGGTCAATGCCAGGTGACAGGTCAGTGGGGCTGTGAGTAAACATGTTTGAAACAGGCCTAGCAGCCCCCCACACAGTCGTCTAGAATTCCTGCCAGCCATGGACAATCTGCAGTGCGGCTGCACACGGGCCTCCCTCAGATAGAAGCACATGCGCCCATCTGACTCTGAGAAAGGACACTGGAGCCTATACAGTGATGCCAAAGCAAACATTCTTTAACATATGCAAGTGAGGGAGTGGTCTTTAAGGAGGGGCAAACAGGACAGAAACATGATGTTACAGATCATAGAAGTTAACGGGACAGAGTTATAGCTTATTCCCCACCTGGCACACACTAGAAATTTATCTCTTTGTCAGGCGTCTGTGAGAGAGTTGTGTCCCTGCTAGGATCCATTCATGATAAGGCATTAACATAATCATCACGATAATGGTCCCCCAATCTCTCAGGCACAAGTTGCAAGAGGTGCCAAGCAAACAAAACCAAGATCAGACATTTGGCAGTGGCAAAGGGAGGGGAGTACAGGTTTCATGGGAACAAGAGTTTTAGAGAGCAAAGCAAGAACAGACATTTTCAAAGACAACACACTCAAAGCCTACAGACACACTTCCTCTTCCTTTTATGTCATTAAAATATGAACTGAGCAAATCAGACTTCTACACCTATTTCCCTGTTCTGACTTCACATGCAACTTTGCAATCTCCAGATCAGCAGGTGCAACCCGACTGTTACCTGGAACCCTCTCCCGTTGATTCCCACCTGAGTGCTGTTCGGACCTGGAGAGTCTTCCCCCCTCTGGCTGGAATAATCCTCCAGGTTCTCCACAACCAAATCTAGAGACACACAAACATGAGCAATCCCGTTATTGGAGAGAGGGGCCCAGCCATTCCTCCTACTCTAGGTGAGGTTGTGGTAGGTCATCCAGCATCTCCCTGAATTTTTCTGTGGGTTCTCAGAAGTTTGTTGGGCTTGGTGGAATCTGAGCCCTTCAGTAAGACATTGATCACAGTTGCAAATCTGAGATGTGATAGAGATGCTACAGAAATCGCCATTAACACTCTCAGTTGTTCAAGCTCATTAAAGCTCACACAACCAAACTTAGCGACCCGATTCCAACTCTTAGTGATACACATGAAATGTGGCTCGTGTGACTGAGCAATCTGATGTTTTCTTTCCTCAGAATTAATTGAATTAATGAGTGATGGGATGAAATTAGTTATACACAGAGGGATACAGGCTAGTGGCTAGCACCCTGGAGAGCAGAGCTGTAGAATCCAAAGATGTAGAAGACATAAGTGCCCATCCCCTCATCGTTCCTTGCTGTGTAGCATGATGGCCTGATGGGATCATTCATTTGCAGGTATTTCCTGGGCCCATGCACACATGCCAGGTACTCTTTGAGGTCCTGGGACACCAAAACAGTAAGGTCAACACCCCAGGTCTTAGTAGCAGCAAAGTACAATTCAATGCGACCCCTATCAAAATCCCGTTGTCGTTTTATAGAAACAGAACAGTTAATGCTAAAGTACCCACGGAACCTCAAATAGCGAAAGCAATCTCAAGCATGAGAGAAAAGTGGAAGTTCCACTCTTCCTGACTTAAGACGCATTGCAAGCTACAACACTCGAAGAGTCTGGTATTGCCCTAAAAACAGACAGGGAGAACAATGGGTCAGCATAGAGAGCCCCCAAATGAACACACTTACGTGGGCACATGATCTTCACAAGGATGCCAAGGCTGCAGCATGGAGAAGGATAGTCTCTTCAACAACTGAGAGAAAGAAAAGGGAGAGGACTGCTGCAAATTCACATTGCAAAAAGAGCTAATATTCAAAATATATAAGAAACTCCTGCATGTGAATTGCAAAAACAAACCAAGAAAACCAGTAACCCAGGTTAATCATGGGAGAAAGACTTGAATAGACATTACTTCAAAGATGTACAAATGGCCAACAGACATATGAAAACCTGCTCAACATAATTGATCACCAGGGAAATGCAAATTAAAAGGACAATGAGAAATCACCTCTCTTCTTCAGATGCCAGTTACAGAAAGAAAAGAAGGAAAGAAAAAGGCAGGGGAGAGGAGGGGGGGAGGATGGGAAAGAAAGAAGAAAATAAAGAGAGAGCCATAGAGAGTATTGATGAGAATATGGGAAATCAGAACCTTTGTACACAGTGAGGATGTAAAATGGTACAGATGTGATGAATGAAAACAGTAATGAGTTTTTCAAAGAACTGCAAATAGAAGGACCAAATGATCCAGCAGTCACACTTCTGGGCATAGTGTGAGGGGAAATGAAACCAGCATCTCAAGGATACAGCTGTACCATTATACACACTGCAGCATTCTACACAATAGCTAGGAAATGGAAACAGCCCCAGTTTCCATACACAGGTTTGTGTGAATTGATAAACTGATGAAGAAAATGTGGTACCTAAGTGCAGTGGAATATTATTCCAGCTTCAAAGAGAGAGGAGAACTTGACATTTGCAGAATGAGGAATGAACCTGGAGAGCCTTATTCTACAGAAACACAAAGCTATGTGTTTGCATGTCCATGAGGTTCGTAAAATATCAAATTCATAGAAGCAGAGAATAGAGGATTGGTTGCCACGCATTGGGGGAGAAGGAAGTGGGGAGTTGCTTTCATGGGCTTTGGTCCTGAATGAGAATTGGCCCCAGCTCTGACAGATGTTGACCTGCATGGTCCTATGGGGAACCTACATCCACACCTTTCACAATCTGTGGACTGACCACAAGCATGTGTGCTTTCTATCTGTGGTCCACACTAAAGACTAGGCTTAAATGGGTTGTTAAATGCACATGAACTGTCCTGGGTTATTTGTCCACGGAGGCCATTTAAAATGTTGTGCAATATTGTGACTTTGTAGATGAGCATCTCCAGGTATGTAATGGATGTGGGACTTGCTCTGTGACTGACGGTCCCATAGCTGAGTGATAAGGGCAGGTCAGTGGCCCAAGCTACAACATTGAGACATGGGCCTGGTTCATATTTTCCCTTTTCCATATAGAAGGCAAGAGCTTGGGCCATTCATCACTGCAGCATCTCCTGAGGAAAGGGAGTTTTAAACAAACCTCCAGGTATGGCTGTGTTGAGGGAGGAATGTGGTATTGTATGCAATACATTTACATGTACTGTATGTGCGGTGGTGATGAGATTTTCTTGTTTGTAGACAGTTGACTCTTATGTAAGTGGGAAATACCTCCTGAGGAAACACACACACACACACACACACACACACAGACACACACACACACACACTGACAGTTAACCACACAGATGCACACAGCCACCCCCAACCCTCACACACCACAAATCATACGACTGAATGACCTAGTGTCTCAGGGAATGTAGAACAGGGTCATAGTTCTACAGGACAGTTTCTCTCATTACATCTCAGCACCCAAACCCAAAAGGAATGCAGAATCAGTGTTGTTCTGCAGACTGAAGCAGATAAGCATTTCTTCATTGGTCATAGTAGGCCTATGAAAGTAAATCTTTATAAAAAAGGGGACCTTTTTGTTCCCTTCTGCATCCACCTGCAATTAAAGGAATGAAAACAGTATGAGGAACGCATCACACTATACAGTGTTTTACACAGGTGCTTTTTTCTATTTAGGAAACCAAATGGGAACCAGAGGTTGAGTCAATGGCCCTAGAATAAAATACAGTGGACATGGACAAAGCTTGAGCATCTCATACAAGATCTTGCAAGTCCATTTTGATCAGGAAACCAAAAATTCACTTTCATGGACAAACATTTCTGCTGAGGAAAATGCTCACTACCATATGGTTTGTAGCTGATGTTGTCATTCATAAAATACCCTACTGTATCAGGTATCAGTTGGTAACACACTCTCACTTGAAACTCTTCACACTGACATAATGGGATATATCATCTGAGATGTCCAGGCTCAGAATTTGATAGCTTAGTTCTATTGAAGAAGAAAAATAAATATCTCTCTTAGACAAAAAGAGTTTACCTTGGAGAGGGTTAGGGCTTCTTCTACACCCCAGCTGGGAAGCTCTTCAAGCAGGCCCTCAGTGGGAGCTAGGAAGAGACATAGGAAATGTCAGGGCCCCGGCGCTGAGCAACTAGCCATGGAGGTTTGCTGGATGTGGACACTGTGTGGGAGTGTGCCTATGGGTGGTGAGTATGTATGGACAGAGCTGCTGCTGGGCTGTTCTTGGTGGACAAAGGAAGACAGAGTAGAGGAGCAGAAAAAAATGAGAAACTAGACCTTTGGTTTTCTTGCTAAGGGGATTCTATTCAGTGTAAAAGAGTCAGATTACAAAAGGGTAAACCTTAAAATGTATGCTGTTTTAATGACAGAGTCCCATGTCCTCTCCTGCATCTTTGAGGTTTGGTTAAATTGCCACTATCTTCTTTATTTTTTTATTTTATTTTATTTTATTTTATTTATTTTATTTTATTTTATTTATTTTATTTTATTTTATTTTATTTTATGTTATGTTATGTTATGTTATGTTATGTTATGTTATGTTATGTCACCATACAAGACATCATTAGTTTTTGATGTAGTGATCCATGATTCATGCCACTATCTTCTTTGAATACCAGTTCTTCCCCCAGATGCCCATAGGCCACACCTGTACTGATCATGTCTTCTGTAAGATTTTCTACTTTACTGGGAGACTGAAATCAATCCTAGGCAAATATCCTATTATAGTTGTTCAGTGATCAATTGTCCTAAAGTAAATCACTTATAGAAAATTTGAAATACTGACAACTTACCTTTTAAAAAATACCCATTTTTACTTTTCATTTAAATTCAAGTGCGTTAACATATAGTGTAGTTTTGGTTTCAGGAGTAGAATTTTGTGATTATCCATCATGTGGTATTTTCCTTCCAGTCTTCCTTTCCTATGCAGTGTGTGTATGTGTGTGTGTGTCTCTGTGTGTCTCATTGAGTCAGGGATCAATTTTACTGCATGGGCCATTGAGCCAGTGGGAAGTTCATTAAAGAGAGGAGCCACGGAGTGTGGGCTGACACTTTCTAACCAGCTGTGCAGGAGATTTGCAACAAGGGTGTTAGGCAGCAAGCTAACAACTTTCCATTGAGTTTCTATTTCCCACTGTCCCTTTGGTGTATGATTGCAGGAGTCGAGCATTTGTAAGGCTTAAGAAATGTCCTCAAATACAATGAAATCTCTCCCTGTTTCTCTGCTTCAGCCATGTCCAAGCAATGACCGATGTTACCTGCACTGTCTTGCATGGGCCCTCTCACCTCTTAGAATCTGGGGGCTGACCGAGAGCATGTGGGCTTTCTAGGTGCATTGCACACCAATGCTATGCCCAGTCAGATGTGAAGTGCCCCAATAACTTCTCTGCTTTATGTGGCCACTGAGGCCTCCTTTTTAATGTTTCGGCAGTGTGTAGGACCTCTGTAGACTCTGGTACTTCCAGTCATGGACTCGGATACAGAAAGTCCCTTGCTCTCCCTGTGGCTGAGATATAAGTGCAAGGTCAGTAGCCCAGAGCATCAACAGTGGGACCTAGACCTTGGTTCACATTGTGACCTTTCCATGTAGGATCAAGAGCTTGGGCCATTCATCTCTGCTCCATCTCTGGTCAGGGAAGGAATATTGAAGCATTCTCCAGGCACAGATGCAGTGGAGGAGGAATGAGTCAAAGTAGGCAAAGCGTGCATGTGAGGAGTGTTTTCTTATTTCTCTTTAGAAAGTCCACACTTGCACTGTGCTGGTTAAGTGAAAAAGTGCTCCTGAGGAAATAGGCTCATGTGTGCACGCGCGCACACACACACACACGCATGCAGTCATGTTCACACTCATGCCACACAGACTTACCCATAGACATCCTCCAACCCTCATACACAAAAACCACACCTAAATAAACAACTTCCTTCTAGAGTCTGTAGAATATTGTTATAGTTTTTACAGGAGAAGCAGTTTCTCTCACTGCTTCCCCTACCCCCATTCCCAGTGGGCACCCAGAATCTGGACAGTTCTCCAAAGCAGCCAGGGCAGCCCCACCTTCCTCATCACCTAGATTTTGTATGAAAAAGGACTGATTCTAGAATATGTACAATTTTGATTTCCTCCTGCATCTACCTGTGAATAGAAAAAAGAAAAACTCTGAGGATCACACACTTATATACACTGTTTTCCATGTGATTTCAGGAAACAAGAACATATGCAGTGGTTGAGTCAATGGCTCATCCAAGTTAAAGAGGACACCTATGGAAAAGGTTTGGACTTTGTATGGCAGAAGTCCATTCTGATTGGCAAATACAAAATTCTTTTTCAAGGAAGAAAAGTTTCTGTGAATGAAAATGTTCGCTAATATACATCTGTAACTGATGCTGTCATTTTTATTCCCTTTTGTTTCGGCTGCCAGGTGGTTATAGACATTCACTTAACAGGGCCCCAAACAAGGAAATTGCATATAGCATCACTATTGTACATTGTGATTCTCCTGCCTGCCTAGGATTGAAAATGGAGAGAGAGCGAGAGTGAGAGAGAGAGAGTGAGGGAGAGAGAGAGATTTCTACATCAGAAATGCAAAGATGACCTCACCTTGGGGAGAGATTGGGTGCCTTCCTCCACCCTGTGACCAGGAACATTCTCCAGTGAGCCCTCCAGAGGATCTGGAGGACACAGAGGAACTGTCAGGACATTGCTTGTGTTGCTCAGGAATTATTCAGGGAGCTTTGCTTAATGTGGACACAGAGCCACAGTGCATGGGTGTGATGGGTGAACAAGCAAGGACTGAGCTGCTGCTGGGCCCACCTACTTGGTGGATGAAAAAAGGCAAAGCAGAGGAGCAAGAAAGAAGTGAGAAACAGAGGCTTTGCCTTTTTTGCTAAGGGGATCTAATCAATGTGAAATAGTCAATGTGAAGAAGGGCAAACACTAAGTGCATACCTTGTTTCCATGACAGGTTCCATGACACCTCCTACCCAGTTAAATTCCCACTTCTCCACTCATTATAGGACTATTTCAGCTTCCATGTGTATATGCATACCGTTTCTCTATTCATCACCTAGTCCATTGATTTTTCCTTCTCTTATTGGCATATAATAGACTTAATATTTATGCTTCTAATCATCTGTAAGCATAGAGTCAGGGGTGTTAATTTCATTCAGCATTCTTTGTACCCATTACTACAATACACACAAAACCCTTTCACCAGGCTGAAAATAACCTCTGAACCCATGAAGAAATAACTTCTCCTTCCCCCTGCCTTTAGCCCTTGGTATCTCTCCTTTCTTTTTCTACGAATTTGCCTATTCTATATAAGCTTTGTCAGTGGAATCTTGACAAATTCCAATTGAGTCCTGCTGCTATGAATGTAGGTGTAAGGATTCTTTATGTTGCCATATGGTGGAATCCTTGACATAATGCTTTTGTCAAAACTCATAGAATATCAAATCACAAAGAATGAGTTGTAGTGTAAATTATTCACTTTGAATTAATAAAAGTATATGGATGTGGTTGCATTGAATGTAAGAAATGTACCACACTCATGTAAGAACTTATTGCTAGGGGAAACTGGAGGGGTAGCTTATGGAAATTTTCTGTATTATCTGTTCAATCTTTATGTTCATCTAAACCTGTCCTGAATTCTGTCTGTTAAGTTTTATAAGTTTAGAAACAGTGATTCAGGGAGAGATCGGTATCTCCCCATATTCCAAATCAGATAAGTTTTATGAATTAGCTAGGTCTATGAATTGTTTCCCCTTAGATTAAACCCAATTTGGAGTTGAATACTACCACCAGTTGACTTACTAAATTTAAATTTGTACACATGAAATAACAGAAAAATGTGCCCCCACTGTTTTTTTTGTTTTTGTTTTTTCTTTTTTGGTTTTTGATTTCTCATAAGCATATGGTACTTAATGAAAGAGAGTACTCTGGATCAACTTCATGAGGAAATTTCCACAATACTTTCCTCTGGGTCTTCAGTAGGTTGAATTCTATTATGGGGCCAGAATGGCCCTTGCCTGATCTGCCTTTTGAAGACAGAAGGTGATGTTCCTGACCTGGGTGGCACATTTTCTTCTGTGTTGCCCCAACAAATTTCTGGGAAATAGATAACAGAGGAGAGTACTGTTGGCTACCTATGGGCAGAAGACCATAGGGAAATTAGTCATATTTATGCACAGTTCAGTCCTCTGACCCTTTCTTCCTCAGTTGCCCAGCAGAGCCTCCTGGATCAAAGCTGGAGTTAGGAAGATGCTACAGTGTGTGTGCACTTATAACCCCCAACAGACCGGTTTTATGGTCAAATATATTTTCTTAGCTGTGACATTAGAGAAATGCCACACAGCACAGTGAGCATACCTGATGGCCTAGGTTCACATCCCACTTCGGAGGTCCATGTACCCCAGGGACTGCGGGGACCCCGGGTACCTCAGTTCCCTCATCTGGGATGTGGAAATGAGTCAACAATTTATCTGCCACAAGGAAAGCCATAAGGAAAGGAAAGGACTGGTGCTTTACCATTCTCTGTAAGTATTCAGCTACTGAATAACTAGAGAATGAGCTAGACACTTGGTAATGGTGAAGCCAGAGAGGGGAGCTGGATGGCTGCACAGCAAGGGAGGATGGAAGCTTACTCCTCAGCCTTTACAGGGGACTGATATGTCACAGCTCATGGAGGATATGTATTATCATCTGCTGTGATCCCACATTAACTTTGTTAGGGTGGGGACAAGCAGGTATTGTCACCCATGTTTTACAGTGAGGCTGCCTGAAAATTAAGTAGAATTACTGAAATTTAGGGAAGTTAAAATTTAAGGAGCTGAAGAAATCTGCCCAAGGAGCCACAGTGGTGAATGATGGATCTGGGGCAGGAAGGTAGTTAGATCCAGGGCCCGGGGATCCTTGACCACCTGAGACCAGCCTGGGGCCCCTGTGAAAATTCCCTGGACCCCCAAACCATGACTCTCTTCAATTTCTCACATCGTCTTGCCGCAAGGTTTCTATGGCAGAGAGTGGGTGCCATGGAAGAAGTGTCTGACCAGAGAAAAATCCAAATCTTAACTCAGCCTTATAACTCTCTGAATCAGTCCCTGACCTCAGAGTGGTTTGATGAATTAAATCTGTGATTCTCAGTGACTTGCTATTGATCTGGTAAAGGTCTGAGGGGCTTGCACTAAGGCCTGGCCGAGAGCGGACCTGGCTGTGCTGGCTGAGTATGCACCTACCTGCTCTTTCTGTCCTCCTACACATCCCGTCTCTAGTCTCAGTATTCCTCATCGTCTCCAGACCCCACAGTGACAGGGGACAGGCCTGTCTCCTCTAAGAAGATTCCCTCCATAGGCACAGCTTGGAGATTCCAGCCTAAGATATCTCTTTGAGAACACCTGGCAAAGCCTCTATCCCTCAGGTGCAAAATATTCGTTCCATTGGGGCAATGACACTGTCTCTCCTCACCAACTGTCCCAGGCATCACTCAAACAGCCGGTGAATGTGTCCACATTAACCCACAAAATCCCATAGGAATGCCCAGTTTCAACCCTTATAAAAACCTCTCGGTTTTGACTGCTAATATTTGCCTTTAGACTCTGACATCTACATTGAGGAAGACTTCACCGGTAGTTCTCCTGTAATTCTCCAAAAATAATGACTATTGCTGCAGTGGCATCAACATTCTCCTGATCCACTGAAGGCAGTGTGGGTGTGTTCTGTGTGTTTTCTCTGTGAAAACGCCTACAAAACTGGCATTTGGAACTAGAACATTTTCCTAGATGTTGGAAGATATTAAAAGCAGTCAGCTTGATAGAAGAATGACAACAGTATTGTCATACAAAAAATTATAAAATACCTTTTGATAACCCTGTAGACAGTGGGGAGGGTGCAAGTTAAATTTAAAAAGTTGAGAATGATTTAGTGAGAGTTACCTAGCCTGTTTGAAGGAACAGCCTTTAGAACATGAATATGTACATACCTTCAGAACAACAGTTCAGATTTCCCATCGTGGGGAGCTTCTCACCTATAACCACACTGCTACTGCTCAGCTCAGAGAGTGACAGTTGAAATGCAGGGCACAGTATGCACCATCACATCCCCATGGCGACGGGTCATTGTACAACTTTCAGAGTGATTGTGCCTCTATGTGGTAATGGTCCAGGTGCTGCTATGGGGACTAGTGTCTGTCTACATGGGCCCGTGTGGCATTTAGGAGGACAGATTTGTTTCACCAACTGATCCCAGGCCCACACATTGTTATTCTGTTTAAGAAAGCAAGTTCTATGAAAGAAAATGTCCTTCCTGCCAAATAGAGTTGACAGAGAAAATTTCAGTGTGATCCAGGGGATGAAGCTAGCATGTGGAGAATAAACACAAGATTCCTTGATTTGAAACACTATCTCCACCAATTTCCCCTATTCCTGAGCTACCAGACATTTCTAGAGTAAACAATTAAAATTTCTTCCAGAGGAAAAAATAAGCATTAGTAGAAATTTTGAGTTTTAAATGTCATATTTTCTCTGCCTCAGCATGTGATTTTCAAATTATATATATTTTGTTACCCCCTGTGTGACACGTGGTTTTTTTCCCCTGTACACAGCAAAACCTATACACTAGGTTAGCTCATTTGTGTGAATCCCCTGAACATCTTCCCTTGTCTCTCTGCATGTGAAGGAATGGTTATTCTCTGAGTAATGAAGAAAAAAGAATGTGTGTTCACCAGCAGACTGGGTGAAAATACAGAATCCACGCTTTTCTCAACATATTTCAGATAAGCAACACTCTGGGATTATATATATGCTCTGGCTCCTAATTCTACACCTCATCACACCCATTCTCATCCTGAGGCCGTGAGAACTTGTCATGTGTGCCCAGCCCCCAACCAAAGTACAAGTGAACATGACAGTATAAAGAGAGTGTTACCAATTTAAAGCACGTTTCTCAATGGGGGGAAGGCTAAAGAAATTGCAACAAGGTTTTTAAAATTTCCACATGCATATACCAGTTTAAAACATTGCCACTAGCAAGATTACCACTCCAAAGTCTATGATACAGGACATGTTGTCTTTCTGCCCAGGGCCAAGGGCAAGTTCAACGTAGGCTGGACTCCTGCCCCCATCCCTATGTCCTGCCTGAAAGGTAAAAAGGTTTATCAGGCCTTACAGAATGATGATAAGACCATGAAACTCAACATCTACCTTAAATGTTGCTCCAACAAGGAATCTTATCCTCCACTCATTCATTAAGATGCATGACTGGTATGCCCCTAGAGACTTCTGCACTTTCCCCATAAAGCAGTGCACATGCTTGTATCTACTAATGGATTTGTGCCCGGTGATCACTTTCCCTTTCCCCCTTCAAGGCTTAAGCCTTGAAGCTTAGCAGTGAACAAGGTCAAGACTATTTGGTTCCTTCCAGCTCTTTGCTCACCTGAAGGGTGATGGGTCATGCTGAAGAAGCATAACACTGTCTCCAGGCACAAGTCCATGTATCTTCCTTCCCTCAGTTCTAAATTCGTGAATCTCTCACAAGGAAATGCTTTCTTCTTAAACTTGGCACCGTAATGGAAATAGCAGTAAACAAGTTTTGACTGAAGAGAACCCATGTAGACTCTTCCTACATTCTAAGTGACCTGGGGTTCTATGTATTTGCCACCAGGATCTCAACGTTTTGGATTTGTGGATGCAGCTGCAAGCCTGACTGGGGATGTTGAGTAGTGTATGGCACACATGGACCCATTTCCTTTCTTATTTGGGAGAGAGGGGAGGGGAGCACACTGGGGTTACTTTCCCTCTCAGGTGCCAGCATTTGCATTTGTTCTGCTGGTACAGTGAGGCCCTAGAGAGTGTGAGCAGGAGAGCAACCAGGTGACCCCAGTGGACACAGGAGGAGATGGGAGGGTGGAGAGGGTGTGGGATGGTGGCAGTGGGAGCACTGTGCTCAGCATCTGCATGAAAGGCAACCAGGGTGTTCAGGAGAGCTTTTAAGGCAAGAGCAGGTGTGGGGAGTGAGAAGACAAGGGAACTGGCAAGTCAAGCAAAATGAGGTTCTGGTGGATGAGAACAGGAGGCTTCTGTCTCTTTCCTCTTTGTGGGGACTGAGAAAAGAGCCCTGATACCAGGAGGATGGACTAAGATGGGGGAAAAGAATGATATTAGCAGTTACATTACTAGGAGGTATTGTGCTGAGCTCCTTCTGTATTTGCATAAGTGTTAGGCACTTCCTTCAGCACCCTGTACAATAATGTTGATGATATGAATAAAGACCGAAGAGACTATCTGCAAGCACTCTGAGAATCTCAGAGACAGAGGCTGATTAAAGAGCTGGAGCCCCAGGGTGTTTTAGGGCCTCAGGGGCCTCAGGATAAGGGCATTTTAGGCTGTGTTCCTCATGGGTGTGCTGGAGGAGCAGGATCATTGTTTGGAAAGCACAGGCGCTTCTTCTCCGAGGTGGTCATCGGTGCTCTTCCCTGCGGCATAAGCACTGTGTTAGGGGCAGCCAGAAGCAATACCTAAATCTTCACACCCAAACCCAGCATCCTTTCACCTAGATGTGCAAAAGCAGAATTTTAAGATCCGTGGGGTGTCGTGATTCAGGGGGTCACGGATCTCTTCCTTACCCTCTCTTTCACTCAGGCAGCATCTATGGTGATGTTTTTCGATCTCTCTGGTCTAGTGTGGCCCCACTTCCACTCTGAAATCCCTATCTCCACCTGCACCACCATGGCAGACCTCCAGATTCTTATTCAGCATGTGCAGAAGGTGGTCTAATAGATAAATCAGTTTCTGCACTCCCAAAGCTGAACACCTCCTCTGCCAAGTCTGCTCCTGTCTATGCACCTTTGTTCTTTCCCTCCCTGCTAATAGCATGTCCATCCTTCCTGACGGGATAGGAGCCTTCAAGTCAGTGTGCGGTGACCAGTTATTTCACATCCCACATCCAAACTGTGAGCAAACCCTGTCAATTCTATCTGCAAAACATGTCCAGTGTCATAACTCATCACCGCTCCACTGCACCAGTCTGGTCTGAAACCTCCTCCTATCTAGCCTGAGTTATTGCCACACTCTTGTGACAAGGCCCCTTCTTCTGCTCTTGCCTTGCTGCACAGACAAAGGTTGGTCTCAACACAGCTGCCTGAGTGACTCATGTAAACCTTAGATCGTGTCCCTCTTGGGCTGAGGATGCTCCGATGGATGGTGTCCCACTCAGTGGCCCCTGAGGCCCTACACAAAGGGGCACCACTTCACCTGCCTCTTCCCCTGTTCTTCTCCTGTCCTTCCCCTCACTCTGGCTCAGGACCCTCCACTGCTGCTGGGACATCCAGGCAAGTCCCTGTCCTCAGGCTTCTCACATGCTGTTGTTCCTCTCCCTTCAGCATTCTTCCCTGGCTGGGCTGGGCTGGGCTGGGTTCTAGTTGTCTCCTCCTTAAATCCTCTGGATGAGTGTCACCTTCTTACTAAATTAATCCATTTTAACACATAGACCCTTCCTTACTGTCAATTGGCTTTCCTGACTTTTCTTCTGTTTCTAAAATGCAGTAACATTTGTAGATTCTTTTGTTTACTGTCTGTCACCCTTCACCTAAATGAAAACCAAACAAGATGGATGTTTCTTGTGTGGTTTTCACAGCTGGTCCCCTAGGAAAATTTGTTGTACCTCGTCAATACTCAAGAAATCCAGGCAGAGTGAAGGATTGACCTGACCTCACGCTCATTTTCCCCAAGCATCACAATGTCCATTTAAAATGGACGCCACAGCCCTCAGCTCTGCTCCCAAACTCCCTGCACCCACATGGACCTTCCCAGGCTGACATCAGTGTCATCCTCTTACCAACATGTGACTCACATGTCACCTGCTCAATGGCGTCTCTCTTTACTGGTCCTTCTTTCTGTTCTCAACTTTCCTTACCAGGAGTCTCTACTGTGCACTCGAGTTATGTCCATGCCTCATTCCTCCTACCAAATGCTCATTTGCCTGAGATCAAACCAGCCCTCTTTTCTGCGGTTGTTATAAATCCTTTAAAACACACCTTTAAAGGAATATAAACTTTTAATTATGAGAAAGTTTATAATCTATGGACAAGATCCTTTTTGTGGTTTCCTCTAGAAGGCCCAGGTGAGGCATGGTCAGCAGCCTCAAGATTGGCTAGTTGGGAGTAGGTTCTGAGGTTTCTGGTGCATAGAGGCTTCCCCTACTGTCTGGTATGTGGCCCTGGGTGATTAGGGCAGGGGGCACATGGCCCAGAGTGTGAGAGCCATAGAGGGGGTACCTGGACGTGTGGGCTCAGGATGGTTGACTGTGGTTAAGAAGCATGTCTGGGAGGAGAGAAATGGGCAAGCATGAGGCTAGGGTGACTTTGGGCTTGTCATGGGATCATCCAGAACAAGGTGTGTCCAGTATGTGCATGTATGCAGATATTGAAGCATCAAGTTCATGGAAGCTAGAAACATGGTCAAGGGCTAGAAGCTAGAAACAAACAAGGGCTCAGCTCACAGATCACCTCCTCAGAGGTCTTCCCTGCCTGCCCCAAGCGTCCCCAGCACTTACCCACTTCATAGCACTTAGGGCCAATCCTCCTGCTCTGAACCTGGCTGTGGCTCCCCCCATGCAGAGGAAAAGTCCTCAGGTGGTCACAGGGCCCTTTGTAGATCCTCTCCCCCTCTCTCGCCCACAGCAATCCCCACCATGCCTCCTGATTTTCCTGAGCCCTGTTTTTGTCTCCAGACACTGATCCCTTCCACCATGCTGGGTGATGCTTCTTGTTAGTCTCCCCATTGTGATGTCAGCTCCACAGGAGCAGCAGGGGTGTTTTCTGTCTGTCTTACTCACTGGTGTGCCTACAGCCTCGGTCGGTGCCAGCCCCATAGTAGGGGCTCAAACACAAGGAATGAACAACTCTTATCACTACTTGAAGTGGTCCTGTTTGTGTTTTCCATGTTTGATGACTGTCTGTGCCTCTGGAACATCAGGGACTGGGACATTCTGGCTGAATCCCTGTCTCCCACATGTACCTGGCACAAGCTACATATTCAATAAGCATTTTGGGGAATGAATGTGCCAGTCACTATGATAAACACAAAGAACTAACAATGACAAACACAGTGACTGACCTCAAGGGACTGTTAAAAACAAGAGTACTGGCTCAGTATGGAGGGACTTATGTTAAGCCTCACACCACCAAACTGAGAATTAACTTAATTGCAGTTTTGGCTTCCTAGAAATGGAATCTTAACCAGCTAGTCAGGGATCACCTCAACAGCACTACTTAGGGAACCTGCCTGATATACCCTGCTTCCTCTAATGGAAAGTAACCTTGCAGTCACCGACCCTCCTTTTCACCTTGTTTACCATCCTAGTCCCACCAGGTTCTGCCTACTCCCACCAAGTTCTGGACACTTGCTTGGTCAGAGCTCCTTTCTATCTGCTAGATTGGATGCTGCCTGATTCACGGATCCTTGCAGAAAGCCGACATTTAATATTTACTCAGATGAATTTTGTTTCACAGGATTTACAGTCTCTTTTAAGATTAGATTTTGCGTTCAAGACACTATTATAGCCAGAAGTTGTGATTATTGCTATGCAATAATAAACAAGGGATCCTCAAACTCATGGTTACAAACAACATTATCATCTCTCATAGTTCTATGTGTTGCCTGGGCTCAGCTTGGTAGTTCTTGCTTAGAGTTTCTCATGCTTCTGTGGGCAGATGACATCTGTGTCTGTGTCATCTAAAGGCTCCACAAGGCTCCCTCACAAGGCTGGCAGGTGAGGCTGCTGGTTTCCTGGGAGCTCAGGTTGTCAGTGCAGCAAAATGTGAACCTCACCTCTCTATGTGGCTCAGCCTTCTCCTAGCAGAGCCTGGGAATCCAGGGAGAGCAGCCCAATAGGATGCTGTATTTTGTCAAATGCTTTTTCTGCATTTATTGAGAGAGAGAATCATATGGTTCTTATCCTTTGTTTTATTAATGTGGTGTATCATGTTGATCAATTTGCAGATGTTGAACTATGCTTGCAGCCCAGGAATAAATCCCTCTTGGTTGTGGTGAATTACCCTTTTAATATACTGTTGGAGCCGATTAGCTAGTATCTTGTTGAGAAGTTTTGCATCCATGATCATGAGGGATAGTGGTCTGTAATTTTCCTTTTTAGTAGGGTCTTTGTCTGGTTTGGGGATCGAGGTAATGCTGGTCTCACAGAATGAGTTGGAAGTTTTTCTTCCATTTCTGTTTTTGGAACAGTTTCAGAAGAATAGTTTTTTGTTTTGTTTTGTTTTTTGTTTTTAATGTTTGCTAGAATTCCCCTGAAAAGCCTTCCGACCCTGGACTCTTTTTTTTTGTTGGGAGATTTTTTATTACTGATTCAGTTTCTTTGGTTATCGGGCTGATCAGGTTTTCTATTTATTCCTCTTTCAGTTTTGGTAGTATATTTGTTTCTAGGAATTTATCCATTTCTTTCAGATTGCCGAATTTATTGGCATATAATCGCTCATAACTTTCTCTTATAATTCTTTGTAGTTCTGCAGTGTTGGTTGTGATCTCTCCTCTTACATTCATGATTTTATTTATTTCAGTTCCTTCTCTTTCCTTTTTGATAATTCTGACTAGGGGATTAACAATTTTTTAAAAGATTTTATTTATTTATTTGACAGAGAGAGACACAGTGAGAGAGGGAACACAAGCAGGGGGAGTGGGAGAGGGAGAAGCGAAGCAGGCTTCCGGCTGAGCAGGGAGCCCGATGCGGGGTTTGATCCCAGGACCCTGGGATCACGACCTGAGCTGAAGGCAGATGCTTAATGACTGAGCCACCCAAGCGCCCCGGGGGTTAACAATTTTTAAATTTTTTTCAAAGAACCAGCTCCTATGTTCATTGATCTGTTCTACTGGGTTTACTTTTAAATTTCTATATCATTGCTTTCTTCTCTAATCTTTATTATTTCTCTTCTCCTGTCAGAGTTAGCTCTATTTGCTATTCATTTTCTAGCTCCTTTACATGTAAGTTTAGGTTGTGTATTTTTGAGACTTTTCTTGATTCTTGAAGAAGGCCTATATTGCTCTACATCCATCTTAGGGCCGCCTTTGCTGCATCCCAAAGGTTTTGGACTGTAGTGTCTTCATTTTCATGATCGTCCATGTATTTTTTAATTCTTTAATTTTCTGGCTGACCCATTCATTCTTTAGTAGGACATACTTTAAACTCCATATATCTGTGGTCCTTTCAAATTTCTTCTTGTGGTTGACTTCAGGTTTCATAGCATTGTGGTTTGAAAATATGCATGGCATAATCTCAATCTTTTTGTACTGGTTGAGGCCTAATTTGTGAGCCAGTATGTGATCAATTCAGGAGAATGTTCCCTGTGCACTCAAAATGAATGTGTATATCATATGATAATTGTCTTTCTATGATTGACCTATTTTGCTTAGCATAATACCCTCTAGTTCCATCCACGTCATTGCTAATGGCAAGATTTCATTATTTTTTCATGGGTGAGTAATAATCCATTGTATTTATATATATCACATCTTCTTTATCCATTCATTTGTTGATGGACATCTCAGTACTTTCCATAGTTTGGCTATTGCAGACATTGCTGCTATGTCAGCTAAAGGTATGGGTGCAGGTGCCCCTTTGGATCACTACATTTATATCTTTGGGGTATATACCTAGAGTACAATTGTTGGGTCGTAGGGTTGCTCTATTTTCCACTGACTTCTTGTGGAACCTCCATACTGTTTTCAAGAGTGGCTGTACCACCTTGCATTCCCACTAGCAGTGTAAGAGGATTCCCCTTTCTCCACATCCTTGCCAATATTTGTCATTTCCTGACTTGTTAATTTTAACCATTCTGACTTGTGTGAGATGGTATCTCATTGTGGTTTGGATTTGTATTTCCCGGATTCTGAGTGATGTGGAGCATTTTTTTCATGTGTCTGTTGGCCATTTGTAGGTCTTCTTTGGAACAGTGTCTATTTATGTCTTCTGCCCATTTCTTGACTGGATTATTTGTACTTTGGGTGTTGAGTTTGATAAGTTCTTTATAGATTTTTGGATACTAGTCCTTTATCATAACAGAATATTTGTAAAAATAACCATTAAGAGGGACCAGGTATGTAAATTCTAGCACATCAACACAATGCAGCACTATCCATTCTTGTTGTGGTTTATTTATAGTATTATGAGATACATTTCTGGGGGCACCTGGGTGGCTCAGTTGTTAGGTGTCTGCCTTCGGCTCAGGCCATGGTCCTGGGGTCCTGGGATTGAGCCCCGCATCGGGCTTCCTGCTCTGCAGGAAGCCTGCTTGTCCCTTTCCCACTCCCCCTGCTTGTGTTCCCTCTCTCGCTATGTCTCTCTGTCAAATAAACAAAATCTTAAAAAAAAGAGAGAGAGATACATTTCTAGTTCTAACAGAGAAAGATGTTGGCAATAAACTTTTCAGTGAAAATAGTTGAGGCAGAAATCCAAGATGTAAAAAGTAAAGTATACGCAAGTTTTTAAACTTATGTGGAAGGGGCAGAGCAAGATGGCGGAGGAGTAGGAGACCTGGATTTCATCTGGTCTCAGGAATTCAGCTGAATAGGGATCAAACCATTCTGAACACCTATGAACTCAACAGGAGACTGAAGAAGAGAGTAGCAACAACTCTCTGAACAGAGAAGCGACCACTTACTGGAAGGTAGGACCTGCAGAGAAGTGAATCCGAGGTGATATTTGGGAGGATAGACGGCGGGGGAGGGGGCCTCCATTGGCCACTTCTGGCAAGTGATAGAGCCGCGGAGCACAAAATCAGAACTTTTAGAAGCCGGCTCCGCTGAGAGACCTTGCTCAAGTGGCTAAGTGGGGGGTGGAACCCTCGCGGGACAGTGTGGTCTCAGGACCCTCGGAGTCACAGAAAGACCAAGGCTGCCTGAGTGCAGCAGAGATCCCAGGTATTGGAGCGGGGAAGCTGGCTGCAGAGACGGAGCCAAGGCACGGGCTCTCAGCTCTGGGTTGCCATAAACTGTGAATCTGCGGCCCAGTCGGGCCACTGCTCTTCCAGCAGGGACCCAAGAAGCGGCAGATCCGGGGAGACTCCCCTCCTTCCCCCGGGAGGAGAGGCGCGGGAGCGTACGTCAGGGATCTGCTGGGTTTGGAGACTCCACACGGGGTTGAGTGCCAGAGATAGAAATGCTCGGTCCCAGGCTGGGTGAACACGCAGTGCGGCCGGAGACCAGGGAGACGGGAGTGACTGCTTTTCTCTGGGGCGCACTGAGGAGAGGGGCCCCGAGTTCTCAGCTCCTCCGAGTGGAGATTGGGAGGCCACCATTTTCACCCTGGTCCTCCAAAGCTGTACCAGAGCTTGCAGGGAACAAAAGCTCCTGAGAGCAAACCCAAGCAGCTTGCTTAGCCCAGACCGACAAGGGCGGGGCAATTCTGCCTCCGGCAAAGACATTTGGGAACGTCGGCAACAGGCCCCTCCCCCAGAAGATCAGCATGAACAGCCAGCAAGCCAAGACCAAGTTTACCAATCAGGGAGAACGGGAGAACTCCAGCGTTGGGGGAATACTGCACATAGAATTCATGGCTTTTTTTTTACCATGATTCATTAGTTTTTCAAAGTTAATTTTTTTACTGTTTTTTTAATTTTTCTTTTTCCCTTTTTCAACCAACATCTTATCAATCCCCTTTTTTAAAAAGACATTTTTTATTTTTCATTTTTAGAGTCATATTTTATCCCTTCATAGTAGTTACCCTTATTTTTGGCATATATATATATATATATATATATATATATATATATATATGAGTTGTTCTCTCTTTAAAATTTTGAGATAGAGTTTCTTCTAACAGATCAAAATATACCCTAAATCACTAGTGTATGGCTTTGTTCTAGTCTCCTGCCTAATCACATTCTATCCCTTTTTTCTTTTTTTTTAAATTTTCTTCTTTCTTTTTTCAAACAAATTATCAATTCCTTTTATAAAATTTTTTATAATTTTCATCTTTAGAGTCATCTTCCATCCCTTCATTGTATCAACCCTTATTTTGTACATATATGTCTTTCTTCCTTTAAAATTTTAGGAGGCACTTTTTTCTAACAGACCAAAATACGCCCAAAATCTAGTGTGTGGCACTGATCTATGCACTAGCCTGATCATATTTGATCATATTCTGTTTTATTTGTATTGTTCTGTTTTTGTTTTTATCTTCTTCTTTTTGTTTTTTTTTTCTTTCTTTTCTCTTTCTTTTTTCTTTCTTTCCCTTTCTTTTCCCCCAGTTTCAGGTCTTTTCTGATTTGTTTAGAGTATATTTTCTGTGGACATTGTTACCCTGTTAGCATTTTATTCTCTCATTCATCTATTCTCCTTTGGACAAAATGACAAGATGAAAAACTCACCTCAACAAAAAGAACAAGAGGCAGTACTGACTGCCAGGGACCTACTCAATATGGATATTGGTACAATGTCAGAACTAGAGTTCAGAATGATGATTTTAAAGATACTAGCTGGGCTTGAAAAAAACATGGAAGTTATTAGAGAAACACATTCCAGAGAAATAAAAGAACTAAAATCTAACCAAGTCAAAATAAAAAAGGCTATTAATGAGGTGCAGTCAAAAATGGGGGCTCTAACTGCTAGGATAAATGAGGCAGAAGAGAGAATTAGAAATATAGAAGACCAAATGATGGAAAAAAAGAAGCTGAGAAAAAGAGAGATAAACAACTACTGGATCAGAGGGCAGAATTTGAGAGATAAGCGATATGATAAGACAAAACAACATTAGAATGATTGGGATCCCAGAAGAAGAAGAAAAAGAGAGAGGGGCAGAAGGTATATTGGAGCAAATTATAGCAGAGAACTTCCCTAGTTTGGGGAAGGAAACAGGCATCAAAATCCAGGAGGCACAAAGAACCCCTCTCAAAATCAATAAAAATAGGTCAACACCCCGACATCTAATAGTAAAACTTACAAGTCTCAGAGACAAAGAGAAAATCCTGAAAGCAGCTTGGGAGAAGAGATATGTAACCTACAATGGTAGAACATTAGATTGGCAACAGACCTATCCACAGAGACCTGGCAGGCCAGAAAGGACTGGCATGATGTCTTCAGAGCACTAAATGAGAAAAATAGACAGCCAAGAATACTATATCCAGCTAGGCTGTCATTGAAAATAGAAGGAGAGGTAAAAAGCTTCCAAGACAAACAAAAACTGAAGGAATTTGCAAACACGAAACCAGCCCTACAAGAAATATTGAAAGAGGTCCTCTAAGCAAAGAGAGAGCCTAAAAGCAACATAGACCAGAAAGGAACACAGACAATATACAGTCACAGTCACCTTACAGGCAATACAATGGCACTAAATTCATATCTTTCAATCGTTACCCTGAATGTAAATGGGCTAAATGTCCCAATCAAAAGACACAGGCTATCAGATTGGATAAAAGAACAAGACCCATCGATATGCTGTCTGCAAGAGACTCATTTTAGACCCAAAGACACCCCCACATTGAAAATGAGGGGGTGGAAAACCATTTACCGTGGTAATGGACACCAAAAGAAAGCTGGGGTGACAATCCTTATATCAGACAAATTAGATTTTAAAACAAAGACTATAATAAGAGATGAGGAAGGACACTATATCCTACTTAAGTGTCTATCCAACAAGAAGATCTAACAATTGTAAATATCTATGCCCCTAACATGGGGGCAGCCGATTATTTAAGGCAATTAATAACAAAAGCAAAGAAACACATTGACAACAATATAATAATAGTGGGGGACTTTAATACCTCCCTCACTAAAATGGACAGATCATCTAAGCAAAAGCTCAACAAGGAAATAAAGACTTTAAATGACAAACTGCACCAAATGGACTTCACAGATATTATCAGAACATTCTATCCCAAAGCAACAGGATACACATTCTTCTCTAGTGCCCATGGAACATTCTCCAGAATAGATCACACCCTAGGTCACAAATCAGGTCTCTCTGGTACCAAAAGATTGGGATCATTCCCTGCATTTTTTCAGACCAAAATGCTTTGAAACTAGAATGCAATCACAAGAGGAAAGTTGGAAAGAACTCAAATACATGGAGGCTAAAGAGCATCCTAATAAAGAATGAATGGGTCAACCAGGAAATTAAAGAAGAATTAAAAAATTCATGAAACAAATGAAAATGAAAACACAACTGTTCAAAATCTTTGGGATACAGCAAAGGTAGTCCTAAGAGGAAAGTATGTAGCAATACAAGACTTTCTCAAGAAACAAGAAAGTTCTCAAATACAAAACCTAACCCTACACCTAAAAAAGCTGGAGAGAGAACAGCAAATAAAGCCTAAACCCAGCAGGAGAAGAGAAATAATAAAGATCAGAGCACAAATCAATGAAATAGAAACCAAAAAAACAGTAGAACAGATCAACGAAACTAGGAGCCGGTTCTTTGAAAGAATTAACAAGATTGATAACCCCCTGGCCAGACTGATCAAAAAGAAAAGAGAAATGACCCAAATCAACAAAATCATGAAAGAAAGAAGAGAGAACACAACCAACACCAAAGAAATACAATTATAAGAACATATTATGATCGACTATATGCCAGCAAATTAGATAATCTGGAAGAAACAGATGCATTCCTAGAGATGTATCAACTACCAAAACTGAACCAGGAAGAAATAGAAAACCTGAACAGACCTATAACCACTAAGGAAATTGAAGCAGTCATCAAAAATCTCCCAACAAACAAAAGCCCAGGGCCAGACGGCTTCCCAGGAGAAATCTACCAAACATTTAAAGAAGAATTAATACCTATTCTTCTGAAACTGTTCCAAAAAATAGAAATGGAAGGAAAACTTCCAAACTCGTTTTATGAGGCCACCATTACCTTGATCCCCAAACCAGACAAAGACCCCATCAAAAAGGAGAATTACAGACCAATATCCGTGATGAACACAGTTGCAAAAATTCTCTCCAAAATACTAGCCAATAGGATCCAACAGTACATTAAAAGATTATTCACCACGACCAGGTAGGATTTATACCTGGGCTGTAAGTTTGGTTCATCATCCGCAAATCAATCAATGTGATACAATATATTAATAAAAGAAAGAACAAGAACCATATGACCTTCTCAATAGGTGCAGAAAAAGCATTTGACAAAGTACAGCATCCTTTTTTGATCAAACTCTTCAGAGTATAGGCATAGAGGGTACATACCTCAATATCATAAAATCCATCTATGAAAAACCCACAACAAATATCATTCTCAATGGGGAGAAACTGAGAGCTTTCCCCCTAAGGTCAGGAACACGGCAGGGATGTCCACTATCACCACTGCTATTCAACATATTATTAGAAGTCCTAGCCACAGCAATCAGACAACAAAAAGAAATCCAAGGCACCCGAATTGGCAAAGAAGTCAAACTCTCACTCTTTGCAGATGATATGATACTTTATGTGGAAAACCCAAAAGACTCCACCCCAAAACTGCTAGAACTCATACAGGAATTCAGTCAGGTGGCAGGATATAAAATTAATGCACAGAAATCAGTGGCATTCCTATACACCAACAACAAGACAGAAGAGAGACAAATCAAGGAGTTGATCCCATTTACAATTGCACCCAAAACCATAAGATACCTAGGAATCAATTTAACCAAAGAGGCAAAGGATCTGTACTCAGAAAACTATAAAATACTCATGAAAGAAATTGAGGAAGACACAAGAAATGGAAAAACGTTCCATGCTCATGGATTGGAAGAACAAATATTGTGAAGATGTCAAAGCTACCTAGAGCAATCTACACATTCAATGCAATCCCCATCAAAATACCATCCACTTTTTTCAAAGAAATGGAACAAATAATCCTAAAATTTGTATGGAACCAGGAAAGACCTTGAATAGCCAGAGGAATCTTGAAAAAGAAAAGCAAAGCTGGCAGCATCACAATTCCAGACTTCAAGCTCTATTACAAAGCTGTAATCATCAAGACACTATGGTACTGGCACAAAAACAGACACATCGATCAATGGAACAGAATAGAGAGCCCAGAAATGAACCCTCAACCCTAGGGTCAACTCATCTTTGACAAAGCAGGAAAGAATGTCCAGTAGAAAAAAGACAGTCTCTTCAACAAATGGTGTTGGGAAAATTGGACAGCCACATGCAGAGGAATGAAACTGGACCATTTCCTTACACCACACACAAAAATAGACTCCAAATGGTTGAAAGACCTAAATGTGAGACTGGAGTCCATCAAAATCCTAAAGGAGAACACAAGCAGCAACCTCTTCAACGTCAGCTGCAGCAACTTCTTCCTAGAAACATCTCCAAAGGCAAGGGAAGCAAGGGCAAAAATGAACTATTGGGACCTCAAGATAAAAAGCTTTTGCACAGCAAAAGAAATAGTCAACAAAACCAAAAGACAACCGACAGAATGGGAGAAGATGTGACATGTGATCTGTGACATATCAGATAAAGGGCTATTATCAAAGATCTATAAAGAACTTCTTAAACTCAACACCCAAAAAAACAAATGATCCAATTAAGAAATGGGCAGAAGACATGAACAGACATTTTTCCAAAGACATCCAAACGGCCAACAGACACATGAAAAAGTGCTCAACATCGTTCAGCATCAGGGAAATCCAAATCAAAAGCTCAATGATATATCACCTCACACCACTCAGAATGGTTAAAATAACAAGTCAGGAAATGACAGATGTTGGCGGGCATGCGGAGAAAGGGGAATCCTCCTACACTGTTGGTGGGAATGCAAGCTGGTGCAGCCACTCTGGAAAACAGTGTGGAGGTTCTTCAAAAAGCTGAAGATAGAGCTACCATACAATCCAGCAATTGCACTACTGGATATTTACCCCAAAGATACAAATGTAGGGATCCGAAGGGGTACATGCGTGCCGATGTTTATAGCAGCAATATCCACAATAGCCAAACTGTGGAAAAAGCCAAGATGTTCATTGACAGATGAATGGATAAAGAAGATGTGGTATATACATACAATGGAATATTATGCAGCCATCAAAAAGAATGAAATCTTGCCATTTGCAAAAACGTGGATGGAACTGTAGGGTATTAAGCTGAGCGAAGTAAGTCAATCAGAGAAAGACATGTATCATATGACCTCACTGATATGAGGAATTCTTAATCTCAGGAAACAAACTGAGGGTTGCTGGAGTGGTGCAGGGTGGGAGGGATGGGGTGGCTGGGTGATAGACATCGGGGAGGGTATGTGCTATGGTGAGCGCTGTGAAGTGTGCAAAACTGTTGAATTACAAATCTGTCCCTCTGAAGCAAATAATACATATTATGTTAAAAAAAAAAGAAAGAAAGAAGAAGGTAGCAGGAGGGGAAGAATGAAGGGGGGGAATCAGAGGGGGAGATGAACCATGAGAGACTATGGACTCTGAAAAACAAACTGAGGGTTCTAGAGGGGAAGGGGGTGGGAGGATGTGTTAGCCTGGTGATGGGTATTAAAGAGGGCACGTTCTGCATGGAGCACTGGGTGTTATATGCAAACAGTGAATCATGGAACACTACATCAAAAACTAATGATGAAATGTATGGTGATTAACATAACATAATAAAAAAAGAAAACCACACATTGAGATGTCACTCTACACAGTTAGAATGGCAAAAATTGACAAGGGAAGAAACATCAAAGGTTGGAGAGGTTGTGGAGAACGAGGAACGCTCTTACACAATTGGTGGGAATGCAAGTTGGTACAGCCACTTTGGAAACCGGTATGGAGGTTCCTCAAAAATTTAAAAATAGAGCTACCCTATGACCCAACAATTGCACTACTGGGTATTTACCCCAAAGATACAGGTGTAGTGAAAAGAAGGGCCATATGTACCCCAATGTTCATAGCAGCAATGTCCACAATATCCAAACTGTGGAAAGAGCTGAGATGCCCTTCAACAGATGAATGGATAAAGAAGATGGGGTCCATATATACAATGGAATATTACTCAGCCATCAAAAAGATGAATACCCAACATTGGCATGAACATGGATGGAGCTGGAGGAGATTATGCTAAGTGAAATAAGTCAAGCAGAGAAAGTCAATTATCATATGGTTTCACTTATTTGTGGAACATAAGGAATAGCATGGAGGACATTAAGAGAAGGAAGGGAAAAATGAAGGGGGTGAGGGTTCAGAGGGGGAGATGAACCATGAGAGACTATGGACTCTGAGAAACAAACTGAGGGTTTTAGAGGGAAGGGGGTAGGGGGATGGGTGAGCCTGGTAATGGGTAATGAGGAGGGCACATATTGCATGGGGCAATCGGTATTATACACAAACAATGAATCATGGAACACTACATCAAAAACTAACGATGTACTGTATGGTGATTAACATGACATAATAAAAAAAATAAAAAAAATAAAAATCATAAAAAAAAGAGAGAAAACATTTCAGGAAGGATAGAGAATCTGTGACTTGGATTTACATGTATGTGCTTATTGAATCCTCACTATAAGCCTGCTTGTTATGGAGTGGTTATCCTTTGGTCAAGAGACAAGGGTTAGGGTCAGAAAGCTTTATTTATTTATTTTCTTAAAATTTTTTATTGTTATGTTAATCACCATACATTACATCATTAGTTTTTTATGTAGTTTCCCATGATTCATTGTTTGCATATAACACCCAGTGCTCCATGCAGAACGTGCCCTCTTTAATACCCATCCCCAGGCTAACCCATCCCCCTCCCCCTCTCCCCTCTAGAACCCTCAGTTTGTTTTTCAGAGTCCATTGTCTCTCATGGTTCATCTCCCCCTCCAGTTTCCCCCCCTTCATTCTTCCCCTCCTGCTATCTTCTTCTTTATGTTTTTCTTAACATATATTGCATTATTTGTTTCAGAGTTACAGATCTGTGATTCAACAGTCTTGCACACTTCACAGCGCTCACCATAGCACATACCCTCCCCAATGTCTATCACCCAGCCACCCCATCCCTCCTACCCCGCACCACTCCAGCAACCCTCAGTTTGTTTCCTGAGATTAAGAATTCTGAGGAAAGAAAAAAAAAAGAATTCTGAGGAAAGGGAGTTTTAAGCAAACCTCCAGGTATGGCTGTGTTGAGGGAGGAATGTGGTATTATGTAAGTGGGAAATACCTCCTGAGGAAACACACACACACACACACACACACACACACACACACACACACACACACACTGACAGTTAACAACACAGATGCACACAGCCACCCCCAACCCTCACACACCACAAACCATACTATCTGAATGACCTAGTGTCTTGTGGAATGTAGAACAGGGTCATAGTTCCTTACAGGACAGTTTCTCTCATTACATCTCAACACCCAATCCCAAAAGGAATGCAGAATCAGGGTTGTTCTGCAGACTGAAGCAGACAAGCATTTCTCACCTTCTTCATTGGTCACAGTAGTCCTGTAAAAGTAGATGTTGATAAAAAAAAAAGGGGGGGCCTTTTTGTTCCCTTCTGCATCCACCTGCAATTAGAGGAACGAAAACAGTATGAAGAACGCATCACACTATACAGTGTTTACAGAGGTTTTGTTCTTTTTAGGAAACCAAATGGGAACCAGAGGTTGAGTCAATGGCCCTAGAACAAAACACAGTGGACATGGACAAAGCTTGAGCATTTCATACAAGATCTTGCAAGTTCATTTTGATCAGGAAACCAAAAATTCACTTTCATGGACAAACATTTCTGCTGAGGAAAATGCTCACTACCATATGGTTTGTAGCTGATGTTGTCATTCATAAAATACCCTATTGTATCAGATATCATTTGGTAACACACTCTCACTTGAAACTCTCCACACTGACATAATGAGATATATCATCTGAGATGTCCAGGCTCAGAATTTGATAGCTTAGTTCTATTGAAGAAGAAAAAAAAATGTCTCTCTTAGACAAAAAGAGTTTACCTTGGAGAGGGTTGGGGCTTCTTCTTCTACGCTCCAGCTGGGAAGCTCTTCAAGCAGACCTTCGGTGGGAGCTAGGAGGAAAAAAAGGAACTGTCAGGGCCCTGGTGCTGAGCAACTAGCCAGGGTGCTTTGCTAGATGTGGACACAGTGTGGGAGTGTGCCTATGGGTGGTAAGTATTGACTGACCTCCTTGGTGGACAAAGGAAGACAGAGTAGAGGAACAGAAAAGAAATGAGAAACTGGACTTTTGGCTTTCTTGATAAGGGGAGTCTATTCAGTGTGAAAGAGTCAGTCTACAAAAGGTAAAGAGTAAAATGTGTGCTATGTTGTAATGACAGCGTCCCATGACCTCTCCTGCATCTTTGAGGTTCAGCTAAAGTGCTACTATCTTCTTTGGATTTTTTTTAGTTTCATTTTATTTTATTATGTTATGTTAGTCACCATACAATACATCATTAGTTTTTGATGTAGTGATCTGTGATTCTTGCCACTATCTTCTTTGAAAACCAGTTCTTCCCCCAGGATGCCCATTGGCCGCACCTGTACTGATTGTATCCTCTGTAAGATTTTCTGTCTTACTGGGAGACTGAAATCAATCCTAGGCAAATATCCTATTATACTTGTTCACTAATCAGTCATCCTAAAGTAAATCACTTATAGAATATTTGAAATACTGACATCCTACCATTTAAAAATACCCGTTTTTACTTTTCTTTTCATTTAAATTCAAGTTAGTTAACATATAGTGTAATTTTGGTTTCAGGGTTAGAATTTTGTGATTATCCATCATGTGGTATTTTCCTTCCAGTCTTCCTTTCCTGTGCAGTGTGTGTGTGTGTGTGTGTGTGTGTGTGTGTGTGTGTCTGTCTGTCTGTCTGTCTGTCTGTCTGTGTGTCTCTGTGTGTCCATTCAGCCAAGGAGTAATTTTACTCCGTGGGCCATTGAGCCAATGGGAAGTTCATTACAGAGAACCACAGAGTGTGGGCTGACACTTTCTAACCAGCTGTGCAGGGGATTTACAAAAAGGGTGTTAGGCAGCAAGCTAACAACTGAGTTTTCCATTGAGTTCCTATTTCCCACTGTCCATTGGGTGTGTGATCATAGGAGTAAAGCATTTGTAAAACTCAGGAAAATGTCCTCAAATACACTGAAATCTCTCCCTGCTTCTTCTCTGCTTCAGCCATGTCCAAGCAATGGCCGATGTTACCTGCACTGTCTTGCATGGGCCCTCTCACCTCTTAGAATCTGGGGGCTGACCAAGAGCATGTGGGCTTTCTAGGTGCATTGCACACCAGTGCTATGCCCAGTCAGATGTGAAGTGCCCCAATAACTGCTCTGCTTTATGTGGCTATTGAGGCCTCCTTCTAATATTTCAGCAGTGTGTAGGACCTCTGTAGACACTGGTACTTCCTCCCGGGCATGGACTCAGATGCAGAAACTCCCTTGCTCTCTAATCACCCTGTGGCTGATAGATAAGTGCAGGTCAGTAGCCCAGAGCATCAACAGTGGGACCTAGACCATGGTTCACATTGTGACCTTTCCATGTAGGAAGTCAAGAGCTTGGGCCATTCATCTCTGGCAAGGAATATTGAAGCATTCCCCAGATACAAATGCAGTGCAGGAGGAAAGAGTCAAAGTAGGCAAAGCGTGCATGTGAGGAGTGTTCTCTTTTTTCTCTTTAGAAAGTCCACACTTGCACTGTGCTGGTTAAATGAGAAAGTGCCCCTGAGGAAATATGCGTGTGCACACACCACACAAAAACACACACATGCAGTCATGTTTACACTCATGCCACACAGACTCACACATATACACCCTCCAACCCTCATACACAAAACCCACACCTAAATAAACAACTTCCTTCTAGAGTCTGTAGAATATGGTTATAGTTTTTACAGGAAAGGCAGTTTATCTCACTGCTTCCCTACTCACATTACCAGTGGGAATCTGGAATCTGGGTGGTTCTCCAAAGCAGCCAGGGCAGCCCCACCTTCTTCATCACCTAGATTTTGTGTGAGAAAGGACCAATTCTAGAATACATACAATATTGATTTCCTCCTGCATCACTCTGGGAAGAGAGAAAAGAAACACTACGAGGATCACACACTTTATACACTGTTTTCCATGTGATTTCAGGAAACCAGAACATATACAGTGGTTGAGTCAATGCTCTCCCAAATTAAAGAGGACACCTGTGGAAAAGGCTTGAACTATGAACATTGGGATGCATATGTCCCTTCTTTTCACTACATCTGTGTCTTTGGGGTAAATACCCAGGAGTCCAATTGCTGGGTCATAGGATAGCTCTATTTTTAAATTTTTTGAGGAACCTCCACACTGTTTTCCAAAGTGGCTGTACCAACTTGCATTCCCACCAACAGTGTAAGAGGGTTCCCCGTTCTCCACAACCTCTCCAACATTTGTTGTTTCTTGCCCTGTCCATTTTTGCCATTCTAACTGGTGTAAGGTGGTATCTCAATGTGGTTTTGATTTGAATTTCCCTGATGGCTAATGATGATGAACATTTTTTCATGTGTCTGTTAGCCATTTGTATGTCTTCTTCAGAGAAGTGTCTTTTCATATCTTCTGCCCATTTTTTGACTTGATTATTTGTTTTTTGGGTGTTGAGTTTGAAAAGTTCTTTATAGACCTTGGATGGCAGCCCTTTATCTGTAGTGTCATTTGCAAATATCTCCTATTCTGTGTGGCCTCCCCTCCAAAGTCTGTGATACAGGACATGTCTTTCTGCACAGGGCCAAGGGCAAAGTCAACATAGGCTGGACTCCTGCCTCCATCACTAATGCTGCCTGAAAGGTAAACAGGTTTAGCAGGCTTTATAGAATGATAGTAAGACCATGAAACTCAACATCTGCCTTAAATGTTGCTCCATCAAGGAATCTAATCCTCTAAGGAAGGGAAACAAGGCAGGAGAGGAGTTGTGAGGGAGGAAGGTAATATCAGGCACAGACTGTTATGGGGACAGTGACCTCCTGAAGGAGTCACAGGAGGACACAGGCATCCACCTATTCCTGCTCATGGAGAGAATGTGAGGTTGGAAAAGCAAGTCAGGGAACAGAGACCTACTCCCTCCCTGCAGATGTAAAGGGTTGGAGCCTGGGGAGGACTCAGAGCTGAGGACGAGTCATCCAGAATTCAGGGTACTTCATCCCTGAAGCAGCAGTGTCTGTGTTCCCACCTCCAACTAACTCTGTGACTTCCTTTCCTACAGCCTCCCCCACATCATCAGTACCTTTTCCACTCAAAGACTACTTTGCAGTTTCTGAGGATTCAGATGAACACAGCAACATGGTGCCTTGTAACATATTTCCTCCTTTCATCTCTTTTCACTTTCTCTCTCTGCAATGCATACCTCCTCTTTGTAGCTCTCACCCATTGTCTCTTTTTATGAGGCTCACCCTGAGGAAGCTGGTTTCATCCAAGTACTTGAGGCCTTGCCTCTTCAATGGAAAGGTCTAGGAAATGTTTCTGCAGCCCCCCTCACCCTGTTCATTAGTGCTGCCTTGGCCCCTGAACATGGGTCTGCACCGCTGACTCATGGTGAGTAGTCCTGAATGGCCCAGCAGTGAGCCAGGCTGGGAGTCAGAAGGGCTGAGCTGGACTGGCCCAGAGAAGGCTGGCCCTGACCTGGTCACATCCCACATGGGTGTTTTCCTACCCTGGGTGTCTCTGGTCATGCCCGATTCTTCCCTTCCTTTCAGATGTCAAAAACAGGACCCTAGAGAAAGAGCAGAGGGTGATGTTTCACAGGAGGAACATGAAGAGAAATTGTAAATGTGGGGTGCCTGCCATGAAAGGTTCATCCCTTCCCCAACTTACTTGGTGGATCTACAGTGGAACCAACAGAACTGCTGGGCTGACTGCTACTGCCTGCCACCATGAAGTAGACTAGAGTATAGTCATAATCCATGCAGCCCACTAGATTAGGCCCTGAGCACATCTCCCAGGGAACCAGTACCTAATCCATGCATGCACCTGAGCAGCAAGGGCTATTGTCCTCCAGCAGCTACTTAACTTGGAGTCAGGGCTCTGGGTGCCTGTAGGGCTACCATGGGCAGGCCTGGAGGTAGTGTGCATTGACTTATTTCTGAAGAGAGCCCTTGGAGATGTTCTTCATCTCACTCTGCAGGACACAATCCTGCCCTCCCAACCTGTTAAAGTCAACAGAGACTTTCGTCTGTTAATATCTAGGTGTGATGAGACATTTGGGGTTGGTTCTAACCACTCCCGTTTCAGGCATCTGGCAAATGAGTGAAGACATAGGCCCAACAGCGCTCATGGAACCAGAACAGCTCACCTCCTTCTGCTTTGCATCACTCTGGGGCCATGGCAGGCACTGGTATTGAGGAGGGGACATTGTAGGATCCCCATCTGATTGGAGCTGTCCCTGTGCTTTGGTCCCCTGAGCCCATGAGAACCCTTGTGGGAGATAGGGGCTAACTTCATGGCACCATTTTCCAACGTGACTTTTGAAGTTCTATAGATTCTGCCTTAATTGGCAGGCAAGGCCTTCAGGGGAAAGTAGTGCTATCTGCTTCCAATGCAAATATGTCCAGTGGTTCAGTATGTACACTGTGCCATCTCACTCCCTCTGTAGTACAGGAGCATCTAGTAACCACTATGCCACCCACAGCACCCAGATACGCCCAAGGCCAGTCCACAGAGGTCATATTGAGAGTTCTCAGAGAGACTGGGAAAGGGACTGCCAAGCAGCAAAAGTACCCCACAACCTCAGAGAGGCAAGGTTATTAGGGAAGATACCTTGATGGCATGGTGTATACCACCTTCTTTCAGTATCTGGGGATCCATGCAGGCTTCTCTTCCTTCTTAAAAGGCTTGGGTCCTGCAGAGATACCTCCAGCCCCAAGAGCTCAGAAGTATGTCCAACCAGAAATTCTACAACTCTTGTAAGAGCTGTCCCAAATAAAATGCCCTATGATCTCATACAGTTCTACCTCATGTTTCTCACAGCTGTAAAGGAGGCCTCTACTCCTAGCAGCCCTATCTCTCTGGTGAACCCAGCAGGAGCACCCTTGTCATGAGGATGCTGCATCCATCCTCTACCCAGGGCTTGTTAGACCCCCAACTGCTGGGCCACCCACCATGCTGTTTTCCTCCAGGTCTGGATTGTCTTCCTTGGGGTCCCAGAGGCAAATGCTTATTTTCAGGGAATAGCTTCCTTGAGAATTACCCAATGTCCAACTTCCTCCCAGGCTGGACCATGTGTGAGCCTCGTTTAGATGAGAAATGCATGGTTAGGCCTGACTCTGTGATCCTGGAGCCAACTGAGTGCCCACAGATACAGCATTCCACCCACACCCTTTGCCCTGCAACTTTGCCCAAAGGTGGGTGGTTTAAGGCTGTTGTTCCATCCCTGTGGTCTCAGTCTTCACAGGACATTTGATGGAAGTGCTCATCTCCCATTTCCCTCCAGGCCTGGATGTGGTGGGACTCCTTCTGCCTAAGCTTGACTCTTCCCCTCTCCATGTTTCTTTCCCAGAACTCTCATGTCTTCTCCAAAACTTATTATAAGTCCTTGTATCTCTTCCTCTATATATTTCTCATGTACTTGTGCTCTATAAATCAAGGGTTCAAAGGCACTGATTTGGATGAGGGGTGGCATGGGAACCAGACCTGTTTCAATTTTCCTGTGGCTCAGCCAACAGGGTATTGTGAGTAGCACACCTTGGTGGCTAGAAGGACTGACCCCAGATATGACAGTGGTTTAGGGTTTAAGGATGCAGCCCAGGGTATCAGGGGTCCCAGGGGACAGATGTACCAGGACACTTATCCCTGCTTGCTTGGAACTGCAGCTGCTCAAACATCTCTCAGACCCGTAACAGGCTGGAGATACATACTGTAAACACCATGGGGGGGGGGGGGAGAAAAAAGAGAGAGGGAAACAAACCATAAGATACTCGTAACAATAAAGAACAAGGTGCACCTGGGTGCCTCAGTTGGTTAGGCATCCACCTTCAGGGCAGGTGTTGATCTCAAGGTCCTGGAATGAAGCCCCACATTTAGCTCCCTCCTCAGCAGAGAGACTGATTTTCCCTCTCCCTCTGCCCCTTCCCCCGCCTCCACTTGTGTTTCTCTCTCTCTCAAATAAAAAAAAAATCTTTAAAAAATGGAGATCAAACAGGTTTGATGGAGGGAGGTGGGTGGGGCTGGGCTTTCTGGGTGATGGGTATTAATGAGGGCACTTCATATGATGAACTCAGGGTGTTGTATGCAAGTGATGAATCACTGAATTGTACTTCTGAAACCAATATTGCACTGTATGCTGCCTAGCTAAAATTTAAATAAAAAATTGAAAAGAAAAAATAAGAAGGAATAAAAATAAAAATAAATACGAGCTGTCTCAGTACAGTAATTAAAAGAGTATCAGAATGGACTTTAAAAACACAGAAAGCACAAGAAACTCATTAGAAGAAACTCTCTTTAATGATCAGACTATAGATAAGTTAAAAGAAAAGAAGCAGAAAAAGTTAAGCAACCATGCTAACACAAATGAAATGTAAGCCAGAGTAGCTACATTCATTTCAGACAAAGCTGACTTCAGAACCAGGGATGAAGAGAGGCATTACCTGAAGAGGAGGGGGTCCATTCTCCTATAAGACATAAACATTCCTTCACCTACATGCATCTGACAATACAGCATCAAAGTATGTGACACAAAAACTGTTGATGAGGGGAAAGAAAAATGGAAAAATCCACTCCCTTGGTGGACAGACATTCGAATGCACAAATTCACTATTATAGCATGAAACCCTGCTCTTTCAGTAATTGATACATGCATTATTTTGCCTAGACCTAATGCTTTGCAGCACTCTATGATCAGCAGACTTGCGGCATGCCAGGGGTTTGTGCTGGTCTTCCATGAGAGGTGTCAGCCTCAAAGATTCTCAGATGAACTTGCCCTAGTGGAGATGCACCTGCAGGGCACAGGGGCCAGGGCTTGGTGTAAGGGGTTCTGGCCTCCACTTGGTGGCACTGTGTTGCTCACTGTAGTTGGTCGGTGCTGATGGGTGGAGGAGATAATGGCATCTCCCCACTCTCTTGTCCCCAGCAAGGGGCGTTCACAGCCACCACTCTTTAGAAAGCCCCCAGAGAAGAGCAAACACTCGCCCCTTTTGTGTCCCCACCTTCCATCACATCCCTGCCTTCACACTGTCTGCGTCCAAGCTGTTGGCCTGCCAACAGCACAGTACTGCTGTGTTTTATGTCAGGTGCAGCTGGGTTTCAAAACTCCCAGGTTTGAGGGACTGGTCTGGCATAGATTCTCAATGATTCTCTGGGGAGGGTCTAGCCACACTGTGGCCGGGTGTTGCTTTGTCCCAGAAAATGGTCACTTGACCATGCAATGGTTGATAGCTTATGGTAACGTGCAGCAAAAAGCCAGCCCCCAGGTTTCTTGCCCTCAGCTGGTGTTTTTCATCCTATTCTAATGAACAGGGAAGCAGGTTGGTACCTGCCTGGTCTTAGTGCCCAGAGAGTCCCTGCCACCTCTCCCAAATGCACTCCAAGAAGGGGAAATGTTTCTCAACATGTGACCCAAGGGATCCTCAGACCACACTGACTACTCCAAGGCCTCCAGACTCCATCCCCACAGGAGCACTGCCAAGCCCTCCAGGAATGAACATGGCAATGGTGTGGATTTCTAAATCCCAGAGGAAATATTCCTTCACCTATCCAGCTCTGGGAGTGGTCGTTAAGGAAGAGAAAAAGAAAAAAGAAGGATGGAAACAGGAAGGTGATGTGACAAGTCCTGTCAGTTAAGAGGGAGAGAGTTGACTTCTCACCCACCACCTGGCACACACTAGAACAAGTTAGTCTCCATATACAAGTGTCTGTGAGAGAGTTCTTGTGTCCCCACAGAATTCATCCACCACAGGTCCGAAACAAGAAGACACTCAACCCTTCATGTATAATATCCCAAATGTTGTTAACCAGCAAAACCAAGGTTTGACATCTGATAGTGGCAAAGAGAGGAAAGTATAGGGAAAGATACTTTTTAGAGAGCAGAGCAAAAAAAGATGTTTACAAACCCAGCACACTCAAGGCCCCTGAAGTCAACTCCTCTTACTATTAGGTCATGAAATTATGAAATGAACAAATCCAACTTCTACACATATTTCCCTTTCTTTTCTGATTTCATATGCGCCTTCCTCAGTCTCCAGATCAGCATGTGCACCCGACTCTTCCCAAGGAACCCTCTCCCATTGGTTTTTACTCAGTGTCCTTTCCTATATGGAGAGTCTTCTACCTCACCGTTGGGAGTCCCTGATGCTCTCCACAAGGAAATCTCTAGAAACACAAACAGGAGCAAACATGTTAGTAGACAGAGGGGCCTAGCCATTCCTCCTATTCTGGTTCAGATTAGGGTGGGTCATACAGCATCTCCCTGACCTTTCTAGTAGGTTCGCAGACCTTTCCTACTTGAGGGGGTCACAATCCTTTAGTAAGACAGTGATCACAGTGGCAAACCTTCAAATGAGACTGAGATGCTAAAGGAATCATCATTTACATTCTCAGTTCTACAGGTCCATTATAACTGTCACTTCCAAATTTAGCAATAGGAAATTCCCTCTGTTATAGAAAACATGAAATGTTCCTGGTGTGTCTCAGTAAACGGAGGTTATTTTATTTTGTTATTTTTATTTTACTTGAGTTCACTGAGTTAATAAATGATTTTGTAAAATTAACTTTAGAGTGTCACATCTATCTAGTGGCTATCCATCTGGATAGTGCAGCTATAAAACCCAAAGATGAAGAAGACATCACATTACTCCCCTGGCTATTCCTTGCACAGTAGACGCTGGCCTGATCTGACCATTTACATGTAGGTATTTCCAGGGCTCATGCACAAATGTCAGGCATTACTTGAAGCCTTGGGAAGCTAAAAGAGTAAGGTCAACAGCCAGGTTCTAGAAAAAATTATCTACAGATTCAATGCCACACGTATCAAAATCCCAATGTCATTCATAGAAGTAACAACACAATCTTAAAATACATATGGAACCGCAAAGGACCCCAAAGAGCCAGAACATTGAAAATAAACAACAGGGGGGTGGAGCAAGATGGAGGAGGAGTAGGAGACCTGGATTTTGTCTGGTCTCAGGAATTCAGCTGAATAGGGATCAAACCATTCTGAACACCTACAAACTCAACAAGAGATCGAAGAAGAGAGTAGCAACAACTCTCTGAACAGAGAAGCGACCACTTACTGGAAGGTAGGGCATGTGGAGAAGTGAATCCGAGGCGATAATTGGGAGGATAGACGGCGGGGGAGGGGGCCTCTGTCGGCCGCTTCTGGCAAGTGCTAGAGCCGCGGAGCACAAAATTGAAACTTTTAGAAGTCGGTTCCGCTGAGGGACATCACTCCAGTGGCTAAGCGGGAGGTGGAAACCTCGTGGGACAGGGTGGACTCAGGCCCCTCGGGGTCACAGAAAGACCGGGGGTGCCTGAGTGCAGCAGAGCTCCCAGGTATGGGAGCGGGGAAGCCGGCTGCAGAGACAGAGCTGAGGCGCGGGCTCTCAGCTCGGGGTAGCCATAAACTGTGATCTGCAGCCCAGTTGGGCCACTGCGCCTCCAGCAGGGACGCAACAAGCAGCAGAGCTGTGGAGACTCCCCTTCCCTCCCCAGGAGGAGCGGCACGGGAGTGCACCACAGGGATCTGCTGGGTTTGGAGACTCCGCACGGGGTCGGGTGCCATAGACAGAAACGCTGGGTACCAGGCTGGGTGAGCATGGAGACCAGGGAGACGGGAGTGATTGACTGCTTTTCTCTGGGCGTGCACTGAGGAGTGGGGCCCCGAGTTCTCAGCTCCTCCAGGCAGAGAGTGGGAGGCCACCATTTTCAACCTGGTCCTCCAAAGCTGTACCGAGAGCTTGCAGGGAACAAAAGCTCCTGAGAGCAAACCGGAGCAGCTTGCTTAGCCCGGACCTACAAGGGCGGGGCAATTCTGCCTCCGGCAAAGACATTTGGGAACGTCGGCAACAGGCCCCTCCCCCAGAAGATCAGCATGAACAGCCAGCAAGCCAAGATCAAGTCTACCGATCAAGGAGAACGGGAGAACTCCAGCGCTAGGGGAATACTGCACATAGAATTCATGGCTTCTTTTTACCATGATTCATTAGTTTTTCAAAGTTAATCTTTTTAATTGTGTTTTGGTTTTTTTTTGAATTTTTCTTATATATAAGTTCTTCTCTCTTTAAAATTTTGATATACACTTTCTTCTAACAGATCAAAATAGACACTAAATCACTAGTGTATGGCTTTGTTCTAGTCTCCTGCCTGATCACAGTCTCTCCCATTTTTTTCTTTTCTTTTTTTTTAAATCTTCTTCTTTCTTCTTTCAAACAATTTCTTATCTTATCAATTCAGTTTATAAAACCTTTTATAATTTTCATCTTCAGTCATCTTCCATCCTTTCATTGTATCAACCCTTATTTTGTACATATATAAGTCTTTCTTCCTTTAAAACATTAGGAGACACTTTCTTCTAACAGACCAAAATACACCCAAAATCTAATGTGTGGCACTGATCTATGCACTAGCCTGATCATATTTGATCATATTCTGTTTTTTTTTGGTTTGTTCTGTTTTTATCTTTTTTTTTCTCTTTCTTTTTCTTTCTTTCCCTTTCTTTTCCCCTGGTTTCAGGTCTTTTCTGATTTCTATAGAGTATATTTGCTGGGGACGTTGTAAACCTGTGAGCATTTTGTTCACTCATTCATCTGTTCTCCTCTGCACAAAATGACAAGATGAAAAAAAATCACCTCAGCAAAAAGAACAAGAGATAGTCCCGTCAGCCAGGGACCTACTCAATACGGACATTAGTACAATGTCAGACCTAGAGTTCAGAATCATGACTTTAAAGATACTAGCTGGGCTTGAAAAAAGCGTGGAAGTTATTAGAAAACCCTTTCTGGAGAAATAAAAGAACTAAAATCTAACCAAGTGGAAATCAAAAAGGCTATTAATGAGGTGCAATAAAAAATGGGGGCACTAACTGCTAGGATAAATGAGGCAGAAGAGAGAATCAGCGATATAGAAGACCAAATGACGGAAAATAAAGAGGCTGAGAAAAAGAGAGATAAACAACTACAGGATCAGGAGGGCAGAATTCGAGAGATAAGTGATATGATAAGACGAAACAACATTAGAATAATTGGGATCCCAGAAGAAGAAGAGAGAGAGAGAGGGGCAGAAGGTATATTGGAGCAAATTATAGCAGAGAACTTCCCTAATGTGAGGAAGGAAACAGGCATTAAAATCCAGGAGGCACAGAGAACCCCTCTCAAAATCAATAATAATAGGTCAACACCCCGACATCTAATAGTAAAACTTACGAGTCTCAGAGACAAAGAGAAAATCCTGAAAGCAGCTCGGGAGAAGAGATATGTAACCTACAATGGTAGAAACATTAGATTGGCAACAGACCTATCCACAGAGACCTGGCAGGCCAGAAAGGACTGGCAAGATATCTTCAGAGCACTAAACGAGAAAAATATGCAGCCAAGAATACTATATCCAGCTAGGCTATCATTGAAAATAGAAGGAGAGATAAAAAGCTTCCAGAACAAACAAAAACTAAAGGAATTTGCAAACACGAAACCAGCCCTCCAAGAAATATTGAGAGGGGTCCTCTAAGCAAAGAGAGAACCTAAAAGCAGCAAAGAGCAGAAACGAACACAGACAACAGACAGTTAACAGTCACCTTACAGGTAATACAATGGCACTAAATTCATACCTTTCAATAGTTACCCTGAATGTAAATGGGCTAAATGCCCCAATCAAAAGACGCAGGCTATCAGATTGGATTAAAAAACAAGACCCATCAATATGCTGTCTGCAAGAGACTCATTTTAGACCCAAAGACACCCCCAGATTGAAAGTGAGGGGGTGGAAAACCATTTACCATGCTAATGGACACCAAAAGAAAGCTGGGGTGGCAATCCTTATATCAGACAAACTAGATTTTAAAACAAAGACTGTAATAAGAGATGAGGAAGGACACTATATCCTACTCAAAGGGTCTATCCAACTAGAAGATCTAACAATTGTAAATATCTATGCCCCGAACATGGGAGCAGCCAATTATATAAGGCAATTAATAACAAAAGCAAAGAAACACATTGACTACAATACAATAATAGTGGGGGACTTTGACACCCCCCTGACTGAAATGGACAGATCATCTAAGCAAAAGATCAACAAGGAAATAAAGACTTTAAATGACACACTGGACCAAATGGACTTCACAGACATATTCAGAACATTCCATCCCAAAGCAAAGGAATACACATTCTTCTCTAGTGCCCATGGAACATTCTCCAGAATTGATCACATCCTAGGTCACAAATCAGGTCTCAATCGGTACCAAAAGATTGGGATCATTCCCTGCATATTTTCAGACCACAATGCTTTGAAACTAGAACTCAACCACAAGAGGAAAGTCGGAAAGAACTCAAATACATGGAGGCTAAAGAGCATCCTACTAAAGAATGAATGGGTCAACCAAGAAATTAAAGAAGAATTAAAAAAATTCATGGAAACCAATGAAAATGAAAACACAACTGTTCAAAATCTTTGGGATACAGCAAAGGCAGTCCTGAGAGGAAAGTATATAGCAATACAAGCCTTTCTCAAGAAACAAGAAAGGTCTCAAATACACAACCTAACCCTACACCTAAAGGAGCTGGAGAAAGAACAGCAAATAAAGCCTAAACCCAGCAGGAGAAGAGAAATCATAAAGATCAGAGCAGAAATCAATGAACTAGAAACCAAAAGAACAGTAGAACAGATCAACGAAACTAGGAGCTGGTTCTTTGAAAGAATTAACAAGATTGATAAACCCCTGGCCAGACTTATCAAAAAGAAAAGAGAAATGACCCAAATCAACAAAATCATGAATGAAAGAGGAGAGATCACAACCAACACCAAAGAAATACAAACAATTATAAGAACATATTATGAGCAACTCTATGCCAGCAAATTAGATAACCTGGAAGAAATGGGTGCATTCCTAGAGATGTATCAACTACCAAAATTGAACCAGGAAGAAATAGAAAACCTGAATAGACCTATAACCACTAAAGAAATTGAAACAGTCATCAAAAATCTCCCAAGAAACAAAAGCCCAGGGCCAGATGGCTTCCCAGGGGAATTCTATCAGACACTTAAAGAAGAATTAATACCTATTCTCCTGAAACTCTTCCAAAAAATAGAAATGGAAGGAAAACTTCCAAACTCATTTTATGAGGCCACCATTACCTTGATCCTCAAACCAGACAAAGACCCTATCAAAAAGGAGAACTACAGAGCAATATCCTTGATGAACATGGATGCAAAAATTCTCACCAAAATACTAGCCAATAGGTTCCAAAAGTACATTAAAAGGATTATTCACCATGACCAAGTGGAATTTAACCCTGGGCTGTAAGGTTGGTTCAAAAATCCGCAAATCAATCAACGTGATACAATACATTAACAAAAGAAAGAACAAGAGTCATATGATCCTCTCAATAGATGCAGAAAAAGCATCTGACAAAGTACAGCATCCTTTCTTGATCAAAATTCTTCAGAGTATAGGGATGGAGGGTACATACCTCAATATCATAAAATCCATCTATGAAAAACCTACAGCGAATATCATTCTCAATGGGGAAAAGCTGAGAGCTTTTCCCCTAAGGTCAGGAACACGGCAGGGATGTCCACTCTCACCACTGCTATTCAACATAGTATTAGAAGTCCTAGCCACAGCAATCAGACAACAAAAAGAAATCCAAGGCATCCAAATCGGCAAAGAGGAAGTCAAACTCTCACTCTTTGCAGATGATATGATACTGTATGTGGAAAACCCAAAAGACTCCACCCCAAAACTGCTAGAACTCATCCAGGAATTCAGTCAGGTGGCAGGATATAAAATCAATGCACAGAAATCAGTGGCATTCCTATACACCAACAACAAGACAGAAGAGAGACAAATCAAGGAGTCGATCCCATTTACAATTGCACCCAAAACCATAAGATACCTAGGAATCAATTTAACCAAAGAGGTAAAGGATCTGTACTCAGAAAACTATAAAATACTCATGAAAGAAATTGAAGAAGACACAAAGAAATGGAAAACGTCCCATGCTCATGGATTGGAAGAACAAACATTGTAAAGATGTCAGTGCTACCTAGAGCAATCTACACATTCAATGCAATCCCCATCAAAATACCATCCACTTTTTTCAAAGAAATGGAACAAATAATCCTAAAATTTGTATGGAACCAGAAGAGACCCCGAATAGCCAGAGGAATCTTGAAAAAGAAAAGCAAAGCTGGCGGCATCACAATTCCGGACTTCCAGCTCTATTACAAAGCTGTCCTCATCAAGACACTATGGTACTGGCACAAAAACAGACACATTGATCAATGGAACAGAATCGAGAGCCCAGAAATGGACCCTCAACTCTATGGTCAACTCATCTTTGACAAAGCAGGAAAGAATGTCCAATGGAAAAAAGACAGTCTCTTCAACAAATGGTGTTGGGAAAATTGGACAACCACATGCAGAAGAATGAAACTGGACCATTTCCTTACACCACACACAAAAATAGACTCCAAATGGTTGAAAGACCTCAACGTGAGACAGGAGTCCATCAAAATCCTAAAGGAGAACACAGGCAGCAACCTCTTTGACCTCAGCCACAGCAACTTCTTCCTAGAAACATGCCAAAGGCAAGGGAAGCAAGGGCAAAAATGAACTATTGGGATTTCATCAAGATAAAAAACTTTTGCACAGCAAAAGAAACAGTCCACAAAACCAAAAGACAACCGACAGAATGGGAGAAACTATTTGTAAATGACATATCAGATAAAGGGCTAGTATCCAAAATCTATAAAGAACTTCTCAAACTCAACACCCAAAGAACAAATAATCCAATCAAGAAATGGGCAGAAGACATGAACAGACATTTTTCCAAAGAAGACATCCAAATGGCCAACAGACACATGAAAAATTGCTCAACATTGCTCAGCATCAGGGAAATTCAAATCAAAACCTCCATGAGATACCACCTCACACCAGTCAGAATGGCTAGAATTAACAAGTCAGGAAATGGCAGATGTTGGCGGGGATGTGGAGAAAGGGGAACCCTCCTACACTGTTGGTGGGAATTCAAGCTGGTGCAGCCACTCTGGAAAACAGTATGGAGGTTCCTCAAACAGTTGAAAATAGAGCTACCATACGATCCAGCAATTGCACTATGGGGTATTTACCCCAAAGATACAAATGTGGGGATCTGAAGAGGTACATGCACCCCAATGTTTATAGCAGCAATGTCCACAATAGCCAAACTGTGGAAAGAGCCAAGATGTCCATCGACAGTTGAATGGATAAAGAAGATGTGGTATATATACACGATGGAACATTTTGCAGCCTTCAAAAGGAATGGGATCTTGCCATTTGCAACGACATGGATGGAACTGGAGGGTGTTATGCTGAGTGAAATAAGTCAATCAGAGAAAGACATGTATCATATGACCTCGCTGATATGAGGAATTTTTAACCTCAGGAAACAAACTGAGGGTTGCTGGAGTGGTGAGGGGTGGGAGGGATGGGGTGGCTGGGTGATAGACATTGGAGAGGGTATGTGCTATGGTGAGCGCTGTGAATTGTGCAAGAGTGTTGAATCACAGGTCTGTACTTCTGAAACAAATAATGCAATATATGTTAAGGAAAAAAGAAGAGGATAGCAGGAGAGGAAGAATGAAGGGGAGTAAGTCGGAGGGGGAGATGAACCATGAGAGATGATGGATTCTGAAAAACAAACTGAGGGTTCTAGAGGGGAGGGGCGTGGGAGGATGGGTTAGCCTGGTGATGGGTATTAAAGAGGGCACATTCTGTGTGGAGCACTGGGTGTTATGCACAAACAATGAATCATGGAACACTACATCAAAAACTAATGGTGTGATGTATGGTGATTAACATAACAATAAAAAATAAAAAAAATAAACAACAGAGATGGAGGCTCCATACTTACTCACTTTCAAACACTTTAGATAGCTACAGTAACCCTCCAGTATGGTGCAGGCATAAAAATAGGTAAATAGACCAAAGGACTAGAATAGAGAACCTGAAAATAAACTCACACATACATGGACACATGATCTTTGACAAGGATGCCAGGATCATACAATGAGGAAAGGAGAGTCTCTTCAACAATTGAAAGAAGGAAAAGGCCACCTACACAATGAGAAAAAATATTTGCAAACCTCATATTAGAAAAGGTGTTAATGTGCAAAAAGGAAAGAAAAGCAACTTACGCAATTTGAGAATGGGGGAAAACCTTCAATTGCTTGGCTCCAAAGGAAACAAACTAATGGTCAACAGGCCAATGAAAAGATTCTCAACCTAACTAGTCATCAGGCAAGGGTAAATCAAAACAACAATGAGATATACCCATACCTGTTGGGATGGCTTTTATTAAAATAAAAAACAAACACACAAAAAAATCAACAACAACAACAACACAGGTTTTGGAAAGAATATGAAAATGTCAGATCTGTGTATGCTCTTATTGGGAATGGAAAATGGTGCAGCCATCATGGAAAGTTGTGTTGCGTTTCCTCAAAGAGTTGCAAATAAAACTTCCAGAAGATCCAGCTATCACACACCTGGGTTTATGTTCAAGGAAATGAAACGAGCACCTGGAAGATACACCTGCAATTTCATGCTTATTGCAGCATTTACACAGTGGCCAGGATATGGAAAAAGGCCCAATGTTAATTGACACTGAATTTTAAAGACGGGTTGGTATATCCATACAGTGGAATATTGTTTAGCCTTAATAAAGAAGAAAATGCTGCCTTTTGTGGGAACATGAATGAAATAAACCAATCCTACCTTGGTAGCAAAGTGCCCCAAGTTTCCACAGGGCCACTCAGGTGAGGCACAGAACTGGCGCCCCCAAGCATTGGAAGGCGGAGCCTCAAGTGGGGGTTAGCTCCTTAGGGAATGGGATCATGAGAACCCAGATACCACTGAGCCCGCCTGCCCTGGCCCGCTCCTCCATCCAGTGCCCCCCACCTTGCGCCCTCCAGTAGTTCCTCAGTGAACAGGCACTAGAGAATTCCACTGAGCCGCTGTGGTGAGGCTCAGGAAGGTGTGGTCCCAGGGAAGCTGCCACAGGGCTGATAGCAGAGGGTGGGAGATTGGGCATGCCACCCCATGCACCCCCTTCTTCCCAAGTGCCATTGGTCTCCTCCCCTCCCACACCAACCTCCAATTGCTAGGTGGCCAGACTCCGGAAGTTGCCACAGGGCCACTCAGGTGAGGCACAGAAAAGACATGCCTACACAACGTGAGGCGGAGCTCCAGGGGATGCCGGCTTCTTAGGGAGAGGGATCATGAGAAATCCTGTAGTAGGGAGCCTGCACGCCCAGCCCTCCTCCTCCTCCTTCCAGCCACCCCCCATTTGGTGCCCTCCGGTACCTGCTCAGTGACCGGACACTAGAGAATTCCACCGAGTGGGCCACTTTTGTGAGGCTCCGGAGGGTGCAAGTTGCAGTCCCAGCAGAGCATGATAGGGGCTCTGGGGCCTGAGGGAGCTTGGCATGCTGACCCATCTGCCCCCATCATTCCCTCCACCTTCCACAGCTAGGGAGCCACGCACCAAAAGGTTCCATGGGACCACTCAGGGGAAGCTCCAGAAGGGCACAGAGGGCAGTCTTGGTTAAGTCCTGGGGCGGGGGGGCGGTTGAGGTCTGACCCACAGTATGGGGGGGAGGGATGGGACCATGCTGCCCCACCAGTCCCCTTCTTCCCAGCCTTCCTGGCCTTCCCTGCCTTAATTCTTTCAAAACAAATTATTATAACCTTGGGCTTTGGGTCTCTACTTAAGCCTGCATTCCGAGCAAAGTTTGAATTTGGATTGAGTCTGTGTCTCCCAGCTTTCTATTCCTAAGACCTCAAGTAAATGCTGTGCTCGCTTTAGAGCCTCTTCCTCATGGTCAACGTAACTTGGCCTAGTTGGCAGAATTCATAGCCCCTGACCTTTGTCCTGGGCACCACTGTAGGTTCAAGCAAGGGGCCTGCCAGAGTCTAGTATGCACTGTCATCTCCCTGGTGGTAAGTCCTCTTGGTTCCAAACCTCCTGTCTTGGTGCAGGTTCAGGCCCTTCCTGGAGTATTCTCTTCTGCTGGGCTCTGTACTTGTTTCAATACAATTTAATTAACATATAGTATAGTATTATTTGCAGAGGTAGAGTTTAGTGATTCATCAGTTGCATAGCACACCCAATGCTCATTGCATCAAGTGCCCTCCTTAAAGCCCATCACCCAGTTACCCCATCCCCCCACCAACCTCCTCTCCAGCAACCCTCAGTTTGTTTCCTAGAGTTAAGAGTCTCTTAGGATTTCTCTTCCCCTCGGGTTTCATCTTATTTGTCCTACCCTTCCCCAATGTTCATCTGGTTTGTTTCTTAAATTCCACCTAGGAGTGAAATCGTATGGTGTTTGTCTTTCTCTGATTGACTTATTTCCCTCAGCACACACAATACCCTCTAGTGCCATCCACATTGTTGCAAATTGCAAGATTTCACTCCTTTCAATGGCTGAGTAACATTCCAATGTGTGTGTGTGCATGTGCGTGTGTGTATATACCACTTCTTTTTTTAAAAATTTTTTATTATGTTAATCACCATACATTACATCATTAGTTCTTGATGTAGTGTTCCATGATTCATTGTTTGTGCATAACACCCAGTGCTCCACGCAGAATGTGCCCTCTTTAATACCCATCACCAGGCTAACCCATCCCCCCACCCCCCTCCCCTCTAGAACCCTCAGTTTGTTTTTCAGAGTCCATCGTCTCTCATGGTTCGTCTCCCCCTCCGACTTACTTCCTTTCATTCTTCCCCTCCTGCTATCTTCTTCTTTTTCTTTTTTCTTAACATATGTTGCATCATTTGTTTCAGAAGTACAGATCTGTGATTCAGCAGTCTTGCACAATTCACAGCGCTCACCATAGCACATACCCTACCCAGTGTCTATCACCCAGCCACCCCATCCCTCCCACCCCCCACCTCTCCAGCAACACTCAGGTTGTTTCCTGAGATGAAGAATTCCTCACATCAGTGAGGTCATATGATGCATGTTTTTCTCTAATTGACTTATTTCACTCAACATAACACCCTCCAGTTCCATCCACGTCATTGCAAATGGCAAGATCTCATTCCTTTTGATGGCTGCATTATATTCCATTGTGTATATATACCACATCTTCTTTATCCATTCATCTGTCAATGGACATCTTGGTTCTTTCCACAGTTTGGCTATTGTATACACCACTTCTTTATCCATTCATCTGTCTATGGACATCTCGGCTCCTTCCATAGTGTGGTTCCTGTGGACATGGCTACTATAAACATTGGGGTTCAAGTGCCCCTTTGGATCACTGAGTTTGTGTCCTTTGGAGAAATACACAGTAGCGCAATTGCTGGGTCTTAAGGAAGCTCTATGATTAACTTTTTGAGGAACCTCCTCACTGTGTTTCAGAGTGGCTGGACCAGTTTGCCTGTTGTTTCCTGACTTGTTCATTTTAGCCATTCTGAGCAGTGTGAGGCGGTGACTCATTGTGGTTTTGATTGGTATTTCCCTGATGCCAAGGGATGTGGAGCATTTTTTCATGTGTCTGTTGGCCATTTTTATGTTTTCTTTGGAGAAACATCTGTTTGTTTCTTCTTCTGCCCATTTCTTGACTGGACGGTTTGCTTTTTGGGTGTTGACTTTGATAAGTCCTTTAGGGATCTTGGATACTAGCCCCTTATCTGACAAGACATGTGCAAATATCCTCTCCCGATCCGTAGGTTCCCTTTGAGTTTTGTTGACACTGCCTTTGCTGGGCAGAAGCTTTTGATCTTGATGAAGTTCCAAAAGTTCATGTTTGCTTTTGTTTCCCTTGCCTTTGAAGATGTGTTTAGCAAGAAGTTGCTGAGGGCGAGGTCAGAGGTTGCTGCCTGTGTTCTCTAGGATTTGGATGGACTCCTGTCTCACACTTAGGCCTTTCATCCCTTTTGAGTTTATGTTAGTGTATCGTGTAAGAAAGTGGTCCAGTTCCATTCTTCTGCATGTGGCTGCCCAATTTCCCCAAGACCAGTTTTTTGAAGTGACTGTCTTTTTTCTATTGGATATTCTTTCCTGCTCTGTGGAAGTTTAGTTGACCATAGAGTTGAGGGTCCCTTTCTGGGTTCTCTCTTCTGTTCCATGACCTATGTGTCTCTATTTGTGCCAGTACCATACTGTCTTGATGATTACAGCTTGAAGTCTGGCATTGTGATGCCACCAGCTTTGGTTTTCTTTTTCAACATTCCTCTGGCTATTCGGACTCTTTTCTGGTGCCATACCTGTTGTAGGATTCTTTCTTCCAGCTCTGTGAAAAAAATGCCGATGGCATTTTGAGAGGGATTGCGTGGAATGTGTAGATACTTTGGGTAGCCTCTGCATTTTGACAATACTGATTCTTGCGATTCACGAGCATGGAATATTGTTTTTTCCATTTCTTTGTATCTAGCTTAATTTCATAAGTGTTCCATAGTTTTCAGAGTACAGATCTTTTTTTATATTTTATTTTATTATGTTATATTAGTCACCATACAGTACATCATTAGGTTTTAATGTAGTGTTCTATGATTTGTTGTTTTCATATATCACCCAGTGCTCCATGCAATACATGCCCTGATCCTTTACCTCTTTGCTTCAGTTTATTCCTAGGTCTCTTATGGGTTTGGGTGCAATTGTATGTGGGATTGACGCCTTGATTTCTCCTTCTTCTGCCTCCCTGTTAGTATAGAGAATGGCAACTGATTTCTGTCCATTCATTTTCTTTCCTGCCATGTTACCGAATTCCCCTATGAGTTCTAGCAATTTTGGTGTGGAGTCTTTTGGGTTCCCTACATAGACTCTCATCTCATCTGCAAAGAGTGAGAGTGTGACTTCTTCTTTGCCGATTTGGAGGTATTTTATTACTTTTTTTTCTTTCTTTCTTTTTTGTTTTTTTGCTCCCTCCTCCCTGCCTCTCTCTCTCTGTCTGTACTCTCTCTCTGCCTCTTTCTCTCTGTCTGTCTCCTTCTCCTTCACTCTCTCTCTCTCTGCATCTCAAATAAATGAATCTTAAAAAAAAAATACAAAGACATCATCAATCCTTCCTGTACATGCATATGACAACACAACACCAAACTCCGTGACACAAAGACTGTTGAAAATTGGAAAGAAAAATAGACAAATCCACTCTCTTGATGGGTAGACTTTCAAGTCCTCAAATCCACTATTAGAGCATGAAACCCTGTTCTTTCAATAATCGATACATATATCAGGCATAAAATCAATACAGAGGAACTGAACAGGACCTCTGATCCACTGATCTGAATGACATTTATCAAATGTCACATCTAGTAACAGCAAAACACACAATTTGATGAAACTCACCTGGAACATTCCCCAGAGTAACCACCTTCCTTGTGAAAACAAAACAAAACAAAACTCACACTCATGAAGTTTAAAACAACAGATTGCATACAAACTATGTCTCAACCCCAACAGGACGTGAAAATGAAAAGCTGAAACAGAAAGATAACTGGAAAATTCCAAAATACCTGGAGACTAAACAACACATGGATCAAAAAGAGAACGCTCAAAAGAAATGTCAAATATTTTGCGCTAAATGAAAATGAATATAAAACTTAACAAAATATGTGGAATATAATGAAAGCAGTACTTTGAGGAAAATCAGGAACACTGAAGCATACATTAAAAAAATAAAGATCTAGGGAGCCTGGGTGGCTCAGTTGGTTAAGTGACTGCCTTCGGCTCAGGTCATGATCCTGGAGTCCCGGGATTGAGTCCCGCATCGGGCTTCCTGCTCAGCAGGGAGTCTGCTTCTCCCTCTGACCCTCCCCCCTCTCATGTGCTCTCTCTCTCTTTCAAATAAATAAATAAATAAATCTTTAAAAAAATAAAATAAAAATAAAGATCTAAAACAATCACCTGGACACTAAGACAAGGTAAGCCTAAAGCAAACAGAGGAAAGGAAATAATAATTTCTGCAGAAATTGATAAAGCTAAAATGAGAAATCTTTAATAAAGAAAATCAATAAAACCAAAATTCGTTCTTTGAAAAGATAAAAAGAAAATGGGATAATCCTCTAATCAGGCAGTCTAAGAAAAAGAGAGAGAGAGAGAGGGGAGAGAGAACCCAAATGAGTTAGTGTACTAATAGTAATTATATCAGTCCTGAGCTCATGAACACTAATAGGATAATAAGGAAATTTTTGATGAGGGGAATGACATGTTCCCTTAGGAACCCTCTGAGAACCATAGCAAACCTAAAAATGGAACTATTTCAACTCCTTCCTCACCCTTTCATATTTAGCCTGCAATTTAGAGTACCAATTACTGATGAGGATATGAATTCATGTCTATATGATTTTTCACTGTTAAGACTCCATTATGCATAAATGGGCCATAACTAAAATATAAACATTTGGCGATTCAAGGAACAGTGTTGGAAAATGAAAAGAGAAGTCATAACACGGAGGAAAAAATTGCAACTCGTATACTGAATAAGAAACATACCTAGAACATCAAAAGAAGTATTACAACTCACTTAGGAAAAGACAAACAACCCATTAAAAATTAGGCCAATGACCTCAACAGACATGTCTCCAGGGAAGATCTCCAAAGAGCCAGGAAGCACATGAACAGAAGTCAAAAATAGTCCATCATGAAGGAAATCTAAAGCCAAATCAGGGTGATCTATCATTTCACACCCACAGGACATCTATCATCCAAAAGACAGATAAGCGTTGGCGAGGATGTGGAGAAATTGCAACCCTCATGCACTGCTGGCAAGAATGGAAAAGGACTGCATTACGTGTTTAATTTCAGTCTGACTACAGATTTTAGGTCTTCTATTTCTACTAAAAGGATGCTCTGGTGTCTTCTGTGCTTTTTTTCAAGCCAGCTAGTATCTTTATAATCATTGCTTTAAATTCTGGTTAAGAAATCTTGCTTATATCCATATTGCTTAAAACAGCACCGTTACAACATCCTGTTCTTTCTTTTGCAGTGTGTACTCTGTCCGGTTCTTTTTACAGGTGAATGCTCCTTCTCGTCATTTCATCCAGAAATGAATAAAAGAATGAAAAAGGAAAACAACAATAACACAATAACAGAAAAAATCAAAATGAAACATACCAAAAACAAAACAAAATGAAACGAAATGAAACAAAAAATAAGAAATAACAACCAAGAAACAAAACAAGAGACAAAACAAGGTCCTGGGTGTGTTTTGGTATACTTTTAGAAGAATCTAGATCCCAATATAAGAAATAAAAAAATATATATAATATGTACATATATATGTTATACATATGTGTATATGTATGTACATGTATATATTATATGTATAAATAAATAAAATACATTAAAAAGAAGCAAATGTTAAAATACATATAAAGTATATATGATAAACAGAAAAGAACCAAAAAATAATTGAAAAAATAAGTAAATAACTGAAAAATAATACTGAAAGTCTAAAGAATTAAAAATAAAATAATGTATACTATATACTGTTTTCCTTAATTGCTGAAGCTTTGCATCCCTCTATGATCAGAAAACTTGGTGTGAGCCAGTTGTTCCTGCTCTTCTTCTTGGGGAAGGCCCTGTTTTGCTGATTCTCATGTGCACTTGCCCTAGTGGAAATGCACCTCCAGTGCACAGGTAGGCGGGGTCAGTGTAAGTGGCTCTGGATTCTACAATGTGGTGCTGCTTTGTTCTCTGCAGGCTTTCAGCACCGATGGGTGGGGTGAATATGGCGGTCCCCCACTCTCTATTGCCCCCGAGCTGATAGATCCTGCCTCTTTTCTTCAGTTTGCCTTCACAGAAAAGTAGAAAATCACTCTTGTCTCCTCAGTTTCCATGAGAACTTTGAGTTCACACAGCCCAGGACCTATTATTTTTATCTCAGGCATGCGACTGAGTTTCAAAATTCCAAATTTTCTAGATTCCTTCTTTTTTGGACATGCCCTATTCCTTCTGGGGAAGAGAGGGAGGTCTTGCCATGCTTCTGCCTTTTCCTGGGCCCCTGCCAGGGAAATGGTCACAAGACCATGCAACAGTTCATAGTTTATGGCAACCCAGAGCAGAAAGCCTTCACCTGGACTCACTGTTGAGTGAGTGCTGGCTTCCCCACTCTTGTTCCTGGGAAATCTCTCACATTCAGGCACCCCCGTTCTTCTTGTGACCACAGGGATCTTGAGACCATGGTGTCCACCTGAGATTCTGCCCTGCTTTGCCAAGTGAGCACCTTTAAGCCAGGGACATAGCCCACTGTAGCAGACTTCTGGCTCTGATTTTGCTCTCTGCTACTTATAACACTTTGCAGTAGCCTCCTTAAGCAGGCTCCCTCCCCTCCACTCTACCCTCAGATATATCATCCCATAATCAAGGATCTGTACCTCCTACCTTCCAAAAAGTGGTTGTTCTTCTACTTGTAGATTTGCAGCATTTCTTTTCTCAGATCTCTGATTGATTTTGTAGGTGTTCAGAATGATTGGATAACTAGCTGTATTGAAAGGACAAGAGAAACCTAGGGTCTCCTACTCTTCTGCCATCTTAAATCATGATCACTGTTGCAAATTCTTTAGCACCCCCCATTGATGAATTTGCTTTAAATATTGCAGCATTCTCGTCTTTATCTTATCATGTTCACTTTTACTTTGGTTTGGGGGGCTGGGCAGTTCCCTAACTATGGCCAGTTATGATGACCATAGTATAAGAGTGGGTGTGATTGGATGTTGAATTATGAACCATAACACACATATAATCCCAGAGTTTTGGTTATCTAAGATGCTTAGAAAAGCATTGTTTTGGGGCGCCTGGGTAGCTCAGTCAGTTAAGTGTCCAACTCCTGATCAGCTCAGATCATGATCTCAGGGTCCTAATATTGAGCCCCTCATCGGTCTCCATGCTCAGCAGGGAGACTGCTTAGGATTCTCCCTTTCTCCCTCTCCCCCTGCCCCACCTCTCTCTCTCTCTCTCTGTCTCTCAAATATATAAACTGTTAAAAAAAAGCATTGATTATACATATTTACCTTACCCACTGCTGAAGATACACTGTACGTGTACTCCTTAATACCCATCAAAGGGCTAACGCATCCCCTGCCCCCTCCCCTCTAAAACCCTCAGGTTGTTTCTTGGATTCCATAGTCTCTCTTGGTTCATCTCCCCCTCCAATTTCCCCCCTTCATTTTTCCCTTCCTTCTCCTAATGTCCTCCATGCTATTCCTTATGTTCCACAAATAAGTGAAACCATATAATTGACTTTCTCTGCTTGACTTATTTCACTTAGCCTAATCTCCTCCAGTCCCATCCATGTTGATGTAAAAGTTGGGTATTCATCCTTTCTGATGGCTCAGTAATATCCCATTGTATATATGGACCACATCTTCTTTATCCATTCATCTGTTGAAGGGTATCTCGGCTCTTTCCACAGTTTGGCTATTGCGGACTTTGCTGCTATGAACATTGGGGCGCATATGGCCCTTCTTTTCACTACATCTGTGTCTTTGGGGTAAATACCCAGGAGTGCAATTGCTGGATCATAGGGTAGCTCTACTTTTAAATTTTTGAGGAAACTCCACACTGTTTTCCAAAATGGCTGTACCAACTTGCATTCCCACAAACAGTGTAAGAGGGTTCCCCTTTCTCCACAACCTCTCCAACATTTGTTGTTTCTTGCCTTGTCAATTTTTGCCATTCTAACTGGTGTAAAGTGGTATCTCAATGTGGTTTTGATTTGAATTTCTCTGATGGCTAATGATGATGAACATTTTTTCATGTGTCTCTTAGGCATTTGCATGTCTTCTTTGGCGGAGTGTCTTTTCATGTCTTCTGCCCATTTTTTGACTTGATTACTTGTTTTCTGGGTGTTGAGTTTGAGAAGTTCTTTATAGATCTTGGATTCCAGCCCTCAGAAAAGACCCTGAATCGCCAAGGAAATGTTGAAACAGAAAAACAAAGCTGAGGGCATCATGTTGCCCAATTTCAAGCTGTATTACAAAGCAGTGATCACCAAGACAGCATGGTACTGGCACAAAAACAGACATATAGACCAATGGAACAGAATAGAGAGCCCAGATATGGACCCTCAAATCTATGGTCAAATAATCAACAAAGCAAGAAAAAATATGCAATGGAAAAAAAGTCTCTTCCATAAATGGTGCTGGGAAAATCGGACAGCTATATACAGAAGAATGAAACTTGAACATTCTCTAACACCATACACAAAGATAAACTCAAAATGGATGAAAGACCTCAATGTGAGACAGGAATCCGTCAAAACCTAGAGGAGAACATAGGCAGTGACCTCTTTGACATCGGCCACAGGAACTTCCTTTCAAGATACATCTCCAAAGGCTAGTGAAGCAATAGCAAACTTTTGGGACTTCATCAAGATAAAAAGCTTCTGCACAGCAAAGGAAACAGTCAATAAAACAAAGAGGCAACCCACAGAATGGGAGAAGATATTTGCAAATGACACTACAGATAAACTACAAGAGATTCTTAACCATAGGAAACAAACTGAGGGTTCCTAGAAGGTAGATGTGGGTGGACAGGGCAACTGGGTGATGAGCATTAAGGAGGGCACTTGGTGGAATGAACATTGGGTGTTTCAAGCAACTGATGAATTAGTAAATTCTATCCCTGAAGCTAAGAATACACTATACGATAATTAAATTGAATTTAAATAAAAAATTAAAACAAAAATACAGTAGTCGCATATGTAGACCCTGGGAAAAGAAATGTCTTGGAAAAGTCATACACATAATTGTAATTTAGCTGAACCTCAAACAGGCAGGAGGTCCTGGGACTCTGTCTTTACCACCAGCAGGCATTTTGGTGTTTGCTTTTTAGATTGACTATTTCTCATTGATTAGATTCCCTCAAGTTAAAATTGAAAGATCATGTTTCTAATTACTTTCCTGTTGCTGTCCTCTCCCTTCCTTCATCCAGCAAGGATGATGGCCCAGTAGTAGCTCAGTCCACATTATTAACCACCCACATCCATACACTTTTGCTCATGGCCCCCCATCAGGCAAAGCTCCCTGAGTCATTCCTGAGCTGCCCTACCAGGGTCTCACAGTTTCTGCGTATCTGACTAGCTTCCTCGGATGACCTGATGGAAGAACTTTCCAGTGACAGTGCAGAGGGAGAGATCCCATCTTTCCCCAAAGTAAGGTTGCTTTTCTGTCTGAGGTAAAAATGTAGCTTTATTCATTGTAAAGTGAGTTAACATATGAAAATATGAGCATGCACATGCCAGTTGATATATACAAATAACTTAGTGGGAAGAATGGGTTTTTAAAATTTTTTTATTATGCTACGTTAGTCACCGTACAGTACATCATTAGTTTTTGATGTAGTGTTCCATGATTCATTGTTTGCATATAACATCCTGTGCTCCATGCAATACGTGCCCTCCTTAATACCCATCACTGGGCTCACCCATCCTCTCACCCCCTCTCTCCTCTAAAACCCTCAGTTTGATTCCCGGAGTCCATAGTCTCTCATGGTTCATCTCCCCCTCTGATACCCCCCCTTCATTTTCCCCTTCCTTCTCCTAATGTCCTCCATGCTATTCCTTATGTTCCACAAATAAGTGAAACCATATGATAATTGTCTTTCTTAGTTTGACTTATTTCACTTAGCCTAATCCCTTCCAGTTCCAACCGTGTTGATGCCAATGCTGGGTATTCATCCTTTCTGATGGCTAATATTCCATTGTATATATGGACCACATCTTCTTTATCCATTCATCTGTTGAAGGGCATCTCAGCTCCTTCCCCAGTTTGGCTATTGTGGACATTGCTGCTATGAACTATGGGGTGCATATGGCCTTCTTTTCACTACACCTGTAATTTTGGGGTAAGTATCCAGGAGTGCAATTGCTGGGTCATAGGGTAGCTCTATTTTTAACATTTTAAGGAATCTCAACACTGGTTTCCAAAGTGGCTGTACCAACTTGCATTCCCACCAACAGTGTAAGAGGGTTCCGTTTTTCCACAACCTCTCCAACATTTGTTTTTTCTTGTCTTGTCAATTTAGAAGAATGTTAAGTGAAATGTGTTCCTTACTGATTCCTGATTCCAAAGACTTTTAAACAATAGGAGTGTCAGTTGCAATCCACAGGAGAGTGAGCTTTTTACCAGCAACAATTTTTCCCCCTTGGAAATAAAGTCATAATTGCCAACCCAATGGGACTTGGGACTTATACTTTAGGAAACATAGATGCCTTTGTCCATGAGTAAGTTTGCTCTCTTCTCGCTTTTTGGTTCCCTGGTCTCTATCACACATTCCCATCTCATCTTCTCCTACCACCAAAATAAGAAGAGAGTGGTGCAAGCAGGACACAGCATGATCTGATTTTCAGAGTGTGTTTTGTCTGTAATAGCAGATTGATCAGGTGGAAATTGAAAACAGTATGTATTCTGGATTCACTCACTTGTTGAGGAGAAATCTGGGAGATGAGAAAGGTGGGGCTGCCTTGTAGGATTCATGTTGAAAGCCACCTGATTCCAGCTTCATGCTGGGACTGAGAAGAGGGGATGTAGTGATACAAAAGGATTTTCCAGGTAAAGACATGTGGACACTTTGTACAGTCCCTGGAAGCAGCTGTAGTAATCTTTGGTGGTGTAGGTTTACATGCAGGGCAGTGAGTGTGTCAGTATGTGAATCCAAGTGCAGTGATTCTGGTTTTGATTGTATGTGTGTGAATGTGTTATACATCATGTGTTTCCCTAGATTTATGTCTCCTTACAAATCACAAGTAATGGTGTGGACCATCTAAATAAAAATTCCCATCCCCATTACATCATGGATGTTTAAGCACATATAAGTTACCCAAATAGTACAATTTAAATCTTGTTCATGATATGCCACATACACACCCATTAACCAGGAAAACATATCTCCTCAGCACCCAGGAAGAGGATAACTGTGCACAAAATAAACAAAATCATGCTTCACATTTCCTGTTACTGAGTCAGTGACAATTCCATTTAATAATGACTTTCACCTCATGATAGGTCTCATGACATTATGAATGGCCAGAGTCCCTCAGTCTTGCCACTTCACCCACTCAAAACACTCTTCATCTAAGTGAGTCTTCCCAAGCTCATCTGAAGCACCAAGTGCTGGGGCAGGGCTCCTTCCTTCAGCAGGTGGACTCCGGTGCTGCCACGTACCCACACACAGATGTGAGTGGGAATCTAACAATGGAGGAGCCCCAGGAATTGTTGGGGGAAAATTCACTGCCCCTTTCCACATCAGGGTCTAACCTTCACCTTCAGAATAAAGAATAAGAGGATAAAACTCATTCTCACTTGGAGAATGAGTCTCCCACCATGGGTCATTGCTGTGGTTCTGTGTGTTGGGCAAAAAAAAAAAAAAAAAAAAAGTGCAGTACGAAAGGAGAAACAAGAGAACTTCCTCAGGGACTGAGCCTCAGGATGGGCACTTGGCTTCCTCATATGGAGGATGAAAGGGCACATTTTGCATAGCCCAGTGGGGAAAGGGAACCTCAGCAGTGTGAAAAGAGTGTCACTACTCATGTCCCTGTCCATCGACCAGGGAAAATAGGGACTTCAATTATTCTGAAGACCTCTGCAAATAAGTCAAGGTAGTTATTTTAAGTCAATAGCAATGGAAACTGAGCCAAGTTATAGTTTAAGTTTTATTTTGGAGTATCAACCCTGTGAGAAATACATGTCTCAGTAGGATTTGATTTCCCTGTAGGTATTTTCCCAAAGAAACAAACAAAAGCATGATGAGACTGCTTGATTTTCAAATGTCACTTGTTTGCCCCAGAAACAGTCTACTTCATAAAAGGGTGTCCTAGAAATCCTAAATCTATAAACCATAGTTTCTTTGCTGGTGGAGATTCTAAAGAGTCAAGAACAGGAGAAGCAGTATTACCTCAGCCCACCTTGTTCACACTTTGGATGATATTTGGCTCCTTCCTGAATGGAGATGAGAAAGGACACAGCCTCCAGTTCACAGGAGTGAGGACTGTGCAGAAATCTTTAACACCTACAGAGTGGGGCTTTCTGTTATCTTCTCTACCCACAGCATGACCCTTTGACTTCCTCCCAACCATTACCCTCCTCTATTCTTTTCTTTCTTTTTTTCTTTCCCTCCTGTTTACATTTGTGTTTTCTTTTACTTATACTTTAATTGTGGAAAAAAAGCACGTATCATTAAATCTATCCTCTTGACAAAATTGCAAGTATACAACACAGTATGTTAACTCAATGCACATGGCTGGGCAACAGGTCTCTACTTCCACCTGGCATGACTAAATCTCCACATGCATAGAATAGCAACTCACCCTTTCCTGCTCCCCCAACTCTGGGCAGCCTTCTGCTCTCTGCTTCCATGCCACTGACTATTTTAGATTGCTCACAGAAATGCAATCATACTGTTTATATTTTTCTGTCTTTGGTTTATTTCATTCATGTTCCCACAAAAGACAGCATTTTCTTCGTTATTAAGGCTAAACAATATTCCACTGTATGGATATACCAACCTGTCTTTAAAATTCAGTGTCAATTAACATTGGGCCTTTTTCCATATCCTGGCTACTGTGTAAATGCTGCGGTAAGCATGAAATTGCAGGTGTATCTTCCAGATACTTGCTTCATTTCCTTTGGATGTAAACCCAGATGTGTGATAGCTGGATCCTCTGGGAGTTCTATTTGCAACTCTTTGAAGAAACTCAACACAACTTTCCATGATGGCTGCACCATTTTCCATTCCCATTAATAGCATACACAGACCTGACTTTTTCACATTCTTACCAACACCTGTTTTGTTTTTGTTGTTCTTTTGTTGTTGTGTGTTTGTTTTTTATTTTGATAAAAGCCATCCCAACAGATGTGGGGATATCTCATTGTTTTGATTTATACTTGCCTGATGACTAGTTAGGTTGATCATCTTTTCATAGGCCTGTTGGTCATTGGTTTGTTTCCTCTGGAGCCAAGAAATTCAACTTTTCTTCCCATTCTGAAATTGGGTAAGTTGCTTTGGTTTCCCTTTTGCACATTAACACCTTTTCTGATAGGAGGTTTGCAAATATTTTCTCTCATTGTGTGGGTGGCCTTTTCCTTCTTTCGATTGTTGAAGAGACTATCTTTTCCTCATTGTGTAGTTCTGGCATCCTTGTCAAAGTTCATGTGGCCATGTATGTGTGAGTTTATTTTTGGGCTCTCTATTCTGGTCCATTGATCTACCCACCTATTTTTAGGCCAGCACCATACTGGTAAGATAGTGTAGCTTTCTTTCTTTTTTTTTTTTTTTACTTTTTTTTATTATGTTAATCACCACACCCTCCTCCCCTCTAGAACCCTCAGTTTGTTTTTCAGAGTCCATCGTCTCTCATGGTTCGTCTCCCCCTCCGACTTACTTCCCTTCATTCTTCCCCTCCTGCTACCTTCTTCTTTTTCTTTTTTCTTAACATATGTTGCATTATTTGTTTCAGAAGTACAGATCTGTGATTCAACAGTCTTGCACAATTCACAGCGCTCACCATAGCACATACCCTCCCCAATGTCTATCACCCAGCCACCTCATCCCTCCCACCCCCCACGACTCCAGCAACAATCAGGTTGTTTCCTGAGATGAAGAATTCCTCATATCAGTGAGGTCATATGATACATGTCTTTCTCTGATTGACTTATTTCACTCAGCATAACACCCTCCAGTTCTATCCACGTCGTTACAAATGGCAAGATCTCATTCCTTTTGATGGCTGCATAATATTCCATTGTGTATATATACCACCTCTTCTTTATCCATTCATCTGTCGATGGACATCTTGGCTCTTTCCACAGTTTGGCTATTGTGGACATTGCTGCTATAAACATTGGGGTGCACGTACCCCTTCGGGTCCCTACATTTGTATCTTTGGGGTAAATACCCAGTAGTGCAATTGTTGGATCATATGGTAGCTCTATTTTCAACTGTTTGAGGAACCTCCATACTGTTTTCCAGAGTAGTTGCACCAGCTGGCATTCCCACCAACAGTGTAGGAGGGTTCCCCTTTCACCGCATCCCCGCCAACATCTGTCATTTCCTGACTTGTTAATTTTAGCCATTCTGACTGGTGTGAGGTGGTATCTCATGGAGGTTTTGATTTGGATTTCCCTGATGCCGAGCGATGTTGAGCACTTTTTCATGTGTCTGTTGGCCATTTGGATGTCTTCTTTGGAAAAATGTCTGTTCATGTCTTCTGCCCATTTCTTGATTGGATTATTTGTTCTTTGGGTGTTGAGTTTGAGAAGTTCTTTATAGATTTTGGATACTAGCCCTTTATCTGATATGTCATTTGCGAATATCTTCTCCCATTCTGTTGGTCGTCTTTTGGTTTTGTTGACTGTTTTTTTTTTGCTGTGCAAAAGTTTTGTATCCTGATGAAGTCCCAATAGTTCATTTTTGCCCTTGCTTCCCCTTGCCTTTGGTGATGTTTCTAGGAAGAAGTTGCTGCCACCGAGGTGGAAGAGGTTGCTGCCTGTGTTCTCCTCTAGGATTTTGATGGACTCCTGTCTCACGTTTAGGTCTTTCAACCATTTGGAGTCTATTTTTGTGTGTGGTGTAAGGAAATGGTCCAGTTTCATTCTTCTGCATGTGGCTGTCCAATTTTCCCAACACCATTTGTTGAAGAGACTGTCTTTTTTCTGTTGGACATACTTTCCTGCTTTGTCAAAGATGAGTTGACCATAGAGTTGAGGGTCCATTTCTGGGCTCTCGATTCTGTTCCATTGATCTATGTGTCTGTTTTTGTGCCAGTACCATAGTGTCTTGATGAGGACAGCTTTGTAATAGAGCTGGAAGTCCGGAATTGTGATGCCACCAGCTTTGCTTTTCTTTTTCAAGATTCCTCTGGCTATTCGGGGTCTCTTCTGGTTCCATACAAATTTTAGGATTATTTGTCCCATTTCTTTGAAAAAAGTGGATGGTATTTTGATGGGGATTGCATTGAATGTGTAGATTACTCTAGGTAGCATTGACATCTTCACAATGTTTGTTCTTCCAATTCATGAGCATGGGACGTTTTTCCATTTCTTTGTGTCTTCTTCAATTTCTTTCATGCGTATTCTATAGTTTTCTGAGTACAGATCCTTTGCCTCTTTGGTTAAATTGATTCCTAGGTATCTTATGGTTTTGGGTGCAATTGTAAATGGGATCGACTCCTTGATTTGTCTCTCTTCTGTCTTGTTGTTGGTGTATAGGAATGCCACTGATTTCTGTGCATTGATTTTTATATCCTGCTACTTGACTGAATTCCTGTATGATTTCTAGCAGTTTTGGGGTGGAGTCTTTTGGGTTTTCCACATACAGTATCATATCATCTGCAAAGACTGAGAGTTTGACTTCCTCTTTGCCGATTTGGATGCCTTTGATTTCTTTTTGTTGTCTGATTGCTGTGGCTAGGACTTCTAATACTATGTTGAATAGCAGTGGTGATAGTGGACATCCCTGCCGCGTTCCTGACCTTAGGGGAAAAGCTCTCAGCTTTTCCCCATTGAGAATGATATTCACTGTAGGTTTTTCATAGATGGCTTTTATGATATTGAGGTATGTACCCTCCATCCCTATACTCTGAAGAGTTTTGATCAAGAAAGGATGCTGTACTTTGTCAAATGCTTTTTCTGCATCTATTGAGAGGATCATATGACTCTTGTTCTTTCTTTTGTTAATGTATTGTATCACGTTGATTGATTTGCGGATGTTGAACAAACCTTGCAGCCCAGGGATAAATCCCGCTTGGTCATGGTGAATAATCCTTTAATGTACTGTTGGATCCTATTGGCTAGTATTTTGGTGAGAATTTTTGCATCCATGTTCATCAAGGATATTGCTCTGTAATTCTCCTTTTTGATGGGGTCTTTGTCCGGTTTGGGGATCAAGGTAATGGTGGCCTCATAAAATGAGTTTGGAAGATTTCCTTCCATTTCTATTTTTTGGAACAATTTCAGGGGAATAGGTACTAATTCTTCTTTAAATGTCTGATAGAATTCCCCTGGGAAGCCATCTGGCCCTGGGCTTTTGTTTCTTGGGAGATTTTTGATGACTGCTTCAATTTCTTTAGTGGTTATAGGTCTGTTCACGTTTTCTATTTCTTCCTGGTTCAATTTTGGTAGTTGATACATCTCTAGGAAAGTATCCATTTCTTCCGCGTTATCTAATTTGCTGGCATAGAGTTGCTCATAATATGTTCTTAGAATTGTTTGTATTTCTTTGGTGTTGGTTGTGATCTCTCCTCTTTCATTCATGATTTTGTTGATTTGGGTCGTTTTTCTTTTCTTTTTGATAAGTCTGGCCAGGGGTTTATCAATCTTGTTAATTCTTTCAAAGAACCAGCTCCTAGTTTTGTTGATGTGTTCTACTGTTCTTTTGGTTTCTAGTTCATTGATTTCTGCTCTGATCTTTATGATTTCTCTTCTCCTGCTGGGTTTAGGCTTTATTTGCTGTTCTTTCTCCAGCTCCTTTAGGTGTAGGGTTTGGTTGTGTATTTGAGACCTTTCTTGTTTCTTGAGAAAGGCTTGTATTGCTATATACTTTCCTCTCAGGACTGCCTTTGCTGTATCCCAAAGATTTTGAACAGTTGTGTTTTCATTTTCATTGGTTTCCATGAATTTGTTTAATTCTTCTTTAATTTCCTGGTTGACCCATTCATTCTTTAGTGGGATGCTCTTTAACCTTCATGTATTTGAGTTCTTTCCAACTTTCCTCTTGTGATTGAGTTCTAGTTTCAAAGCATTGTGGTCTGAAAATATGCAGGGGATGATCCCAATCTTTTGTACTGGTTGAGACCGAATTTGTGACATAGGATGTGATCAATAAGATAGTATAGCTTTCTAAAGTGTTCGAAAGTCAGCAACTATGGAACCTCCATCTTTGTTGTTTAATTTCAATGTTGTTGAGGCTCTCTGGGGTCCTTTGTGGTCCCTTATGTATTTTAAGATTGTGTTATTATATCTATGAATGCCATTTGATTTTGATAGGTGTGGCATTGAATCTGTGGATTATTTTTTCTAGGACCTAGCTGTTGACCTTACTGTTTTATATTCCAAGGCCTCAAGTAATGCCTGACATTTGTGCATGAGCCCAGGAAAGACCTACATATAAATAAATCAGACCAGAGTCTACGATACAAGGAATAGCCAGGGGAGGAGAGGTGATGTCTTCTTCATCTTTGGATTCTAAAGCTGCACTATCCAGATGGATAGCCACTAGATAGATGTGACTCTCTAAAGTTAATTTTACGAAATCATTTATTAACTCAATGAACTCAAGTAAAATAAAAACAAAATAAAATATCCTCCTTTTACTGAGACACACTACCAACATTTCATGTTTTCTATAACAGAGGGAATTTCATCTTGCTAAATGTGGAGGTGAGAGTTATAATGGGCCTGTAGAACTGAGAATGTAAATGATGATTCCGTTAGCATCTCGGTCTCATTTGAAGGTTTGCCACTGTGATCACTGTCTTGCTGAAGGGTTGTGACCCCCTCAAGCCAAGCAAAGAACTGAGAATACACTAGAAAGGTCAGGGCGATGCTGCATGACCCACCATAATCTGAACCAGAGTAGGAGGAATGGCTAGACCCCTCTCCTACTAACATGTCTGCTCCTGCTTGTGTTTCTAGAGATTTGCTTGTGGAGAGCATCAAGGACTCCCAACAGTGAGGTGGAAGACTCTCCAGGTAGGAAAGGACACTGAGTAAAAACCAATGGGAGAGGGTTCCTTGGGAACAGTCGGGTTGCACATGCTAATCTGGAGACTGAGGAAGGTGCATATGAAATCAGAAAAGAAAGGGAAATATGTGTAGAAGTTGGATTTGTTCATTTCATAATTTCATGACAAAATAGTAAGAAGAGTTGACTTCAGGGGCCTTGAGTGTGCTGGGTTTGTAAACATCTTTTCATGCTCTGCTCTCTAAAAAGTATCTTTCCCTGTATTTTCCTCCCTTTGCCACTATCAGATGTCAAATCGTGTTTTTGTTGGTTAACAACACTTGGGAATTATGCATGAAGGATTGAGTGTCTTCTTGTTATGGACCTGTGGTGGATGAATTCTGCAGGGACACAAGAACTCTCTCACAGACACTTGTTCATAGAGACTAACTTGTTCTAGTGTGTGCCAGGTGGTGGATGAGAAGTCAACTCTCTCCCTCTTAACTGACAGAACTTGTCACATCACCTTCCTGTTTCCGTCCTTCTTTTTCTCTTCCTTAATGACCACTCCCAGAGCTGGATAGGTGAAGGAATATTTCCTCTGGGATTTAGAAATCCATGCCATCACCGGGTTCATTCCTGGAGGCCTTGGCAGTGCTCCTGTGGGGATGGAGGCTGGAGGCCTTGGAGTAGTCAGTGTGGTCTGAGGATCCTTTGGGTCACATGGTGAGAAGCAGTTCCCCTTCTTGGAGTGCATTGGGAGAGGTGGCAGGGACTCTCTGGGCACAAAGACCAGGCAGTTCTCTACCTGCTTCCCTGTTCATTAGAATAGGATGAAAGACACCAGCTGATGGCAGTAAACCTGGGGGCTAATTTTTTGCTGCACATTACCATAAGCTATCAACCACTGTGTGGTCATGTGACCATTTTCAGGGACAAAGTAGCACATGGTCACAGTGTGGCTAGACCCTCCCCAGAGAACCAGTGTGGGTCTATGCCACACCAGTCCCTCAAACCTAAGAGTTTTGAAACCCAGCTGCACCTGATGTAAAACAGCAGTACTGTGCTGCTGGCAGGGCAACAGCTTGGACACAGACAGCGTGAAGGCAGGGATGGGATGGAAGGTGGAGACACAAAAGGGACGAGTGTTTGCTCTTCTCTGAGGGCTTTCTAAAAAGTGGTGGTTGTGAATGCCCCTCTCTGGGGACAAGAGAGTGGGGTGATGCCATTATCTCCCTTACCCAACACTGACCAACTACAGTCAGCAACACAGTGCCACCAAGTGGAAGCCAGAACCCCTTACACCAAGCCCTGCCCCCTGTGCCCTGCAGGTGCATCTCCACTAGGGCAAGTTCACCTGAGAATCTGTGTAGCTGACCCCTCTCACAGAAGACCAGCACAAACTCCTGGCATGCCACAAATCTACTGATCATAGAGTGCTACAATGCTTTAGGTCTAGGCAAAATAGGATCTAGCTACCTTTTTTGCTTAACTCTAGCTTCATTTAACAAGTAGACCAGGGGTGCCTTGGTGCTCAGTCTTTAAGCGTTTGCCTTTGGCTCAGGTCATGATCCCAGGGTCCTGGGATCAAGCCCTGCATTGGGCTCCCTGCTCCGCAAGAAGCCTGCTTCTCCCTCTCCTACTCCCCCTGCTTGTGTTCCCTCTCTCATTGTGTCTCTCTCTGTCAAATAAATAAATAAAATCTTTAAAAAGAATCAAGTAGACCAAAACACACTTAATTAGATCTTGCCACACAGTGGACAAGGTCTGGACACCGCTCACTGCAGGCAAGGTGAATCTCTGCAGAGGACTGACATGAGGGAAGGAGCAGCAAAACACAATAGCAGAGTACACACTCTGAAACACCTCCTGAAGCTTCAGGCCCAAGGGAGTATAGGATAGGACCACTTTTTTTTTAATTTTTTGTTTTTTGGACCTCTTTTAATATAGGCATTACTCAGGAAATAGAAAGACAGAGACAGGGTTTCCCAGAGAAACAAAAACTAAAAGAGTTTGTGAGCACTAAACCATCCCAGCAAGAAATATTAAAGGGGGCTCTTTGAATGTGTAAAAAAAGGCCAAAAGCAACAGAGGACCAAGGAACATCCTCAGAAACATCAACTTTACAGGGAACACAATGGCACTAAATTCAGACCTTTCAATAATCAGTCTGAAAGTAAATGCTCTAAATGCTCCCATCAAAAAACATAGCACATCAGAATGGATAAAACAAACAAACAAACAAAAACAACTGTAGGCTGCTTACAAGAGACTCATTTTAGACCTACAGACATCAGCAGATTGAAAGTGAGGGACAGAGAAACCTTTATTATGCAATGGATGTCAAAAGAAACCCAGAGTAGGTATACCCCAGGGGTAGCCATCCTTATATCCGACAAAGTAGATATTAAAACCAAGTCTGTAACAAGAAATGAAGAAGGGCATTAAATCATAATTAAGGGGTCCATCCATCAAGGAGATCTAACAGTTCTAAATATTTATGCCTCATTTTTTTAATCCATGAAATAGTTTCAGGTTTATTTTCTTTATTGAGTTCCCATTTTTTTAATTTAATTTAATTTTATTATGTTATGTTAGATTTTGACGTGTTGGTCCATGATCCATTTTTTTCATATAACACCCAGTGCTCCATACAGTACATGCCCTCCTTAATAGGAATCACGGGGCTAACCCATCCCCCACCCCCTCCCCTCTAAAACCCTCAGTTTATTTCTAGGAGTCCATAGTCTCTCATGGTTTGACTCCCCCTCCGATTTCACCCTTTCCTATCTCTCTTCCTTCTCCTAATGTCTTCCATGCTATTCCTTTTATCAATTTCTGCAGAAATTATTCCTTTTTTGTTTGTTTGTTTGGTTTCGTTAGCTTGAGGCTTACATTTTTCTTTTGCTTAGCTGTTTGCTTCAGATATTTATTTTGTTAATGTATGTATTCAGTGCTCTAAATGTTCCTCAAAGTACTGCTTTCATTGAAGTCCACACATTTTATCAAGGTGTATATTCATTTTCACTTATTGGAAAATAGTTGAAAATTCTTTTGAGTGTTCTGTGTTTGATCCATGTGTTGTTTAGTCTCCACAGATTTTGGAATATTCTAGTTATTTTTCTCTTTTAGCCTTCTATGGCCACATTCCTTTGGGTCTGAGAACATAAAGTGTATGAGATCTCTTGTTTTAAATTTTATGAGGTGTGGGTTTTTTCCCCCTCAGAATGTGGTTATTCTGGTGAATGCTCCACCTGAGTTTGGGAAGACTGTGTATTCTGCTGTTGCGAGGTAAACTAGTTATTAATGTCTTGTAGATTCAGTTGATTGAAGGTACTGTTCAGTTCATCCCTAATGACTTTATGCAGGATGCATGTATCAATTACTGGAAGAGCAGGGTTTCATGCTGTAATAGTGAATTTGTGCATTCGAATGTCTGTCCACCAAGGGAGTGGATTTTTCCATTTTTCCTTCCCCTCGTCAACAGCTTTGTGTCACATACTTTGATGCTGTATTGTCAGATGCATGTAGGTGAAGGAATGTTTATGTCTTATAGGAGAATGGACCCCCTCCTCTTTGGGTAATGCCTCTCTTCATCCCTGGTTCTGAAGTCAGCTTTGTCTGAAATGAATGTAGCTACTCTGGCTTACGTTTCATTTGTGTTAGCATGGTTGCTTAACTTTTTCTGCTTCTTTACTTTTAACTTATCTATGGTCTGATCATTAAAGAGAGTTCCTTCTAATGAGTTTCTTGTAAATGCTTCCTAAGTTTTGAAAGTCCAGTCTGATACCCTGTCTCTTAATTATTGTATTAAGATGGCTCATATTTATTTTTATTTTTATTTCTTCTCATTTTTTCTTATTTTTATTTTCAATTTTTTATTTAAATTTTAGCTAGGTAGCATACAGTGCAATGTGGGTTTCAGAAGTAGAATTCAGTGATTCATCACTTTTGTACAATACCCTGAGCTCATCATATCAAGTGCTCTCCTTAACACCCATCACCCAGGAAGTCAACCCTACCCACCTCCCTCCAACAAACCTTAGTTTGATCTCCATTTTTTTGAAGATTTTATTTATTTCTTTGAGAGAGAGAGAGAAACCCAAGAGGGGGCAGGGGAAAGGGCAGAGGGAGAGGGAAAAGCTATCTGTCTGATGAGCAGGGAGCCAAATGTTGGGTTTCATCCCAGGACCCTGAGATCAAGACCTGACCTAAAGGCTAATGTTTAAGCAACTGAGGCACCCAGGTGACCATTGTTCTCTATTGTTAAGAGTATCTTATGGTTTGTTTCCCTCTCTCTTTTTACTTTTTTTCCCCTTCCTTATGGTGTGTACAGTAAGGATGTCCTGCCTGCTCCAGGTCTGAGAGGTGTTTGAGCAGCTGTGTTTCCAGCAGTCAGGCATAAGTCTCCTGCTGCTTCTGTCCCCTGGGACCCCTGATACCCTGGATACATCCTTAAACCCCAAACACACTTTCATATGCAGGGGTCAGTCCTTCTAGACACCAAGGTGTGCTACTCTCTATACCCTGTTAGCTGAGCCACAGGAAAATTGAAACAGATCTGGTTCCCATGCCATCCCTCATCCAAATCAGTGTTTTTGAACTCTTGATTTATAGAACACAGGCACATGAGAATTATATAGAGGAAGAGAAACAAGGACTTATAATAAATTTTGGAGAAGACATGAGGGTTCTGGGAAGGAAACATGGAGAGGAGAGGAGTCAAGCTTAGGCAGAAGGAGCACTGCCACATCCAGGCCTGGAGGGAAATGGGAGATGAGCACTTCCATAAATTGCCCTGTGAAGCCTGAGACCACAGGGATAGAACAACAGCCTTAAACCAGCCACCTTTGGCAAAGTTGCAGGGCAAGGGGTGTGGATGGAATGATCTATCTGCAGGCACTCAGTTGGCTCCAGGATCACAGATTCATGCCTAACCATGCATTTCTCATCTAAACGAGGCTCACACATGGTGCAGCCTGGGAGGAAAATGGACATTGGGTAATTCTCAAGCAAGCTATTCCCTGAAGAAAAACATTTCACTCTGGGACCCCAAGGAAGACAATCCAGACCTGGAGGAAAAGAGCATGGCCCGTGGCCCAGCAGTTTGGGGTCTAACAAGCCCTGGGTAAGGGATGGATGCAGCATCCTCATGGCAAGGGTGCTCCTGCTGGGTTAACCACAGAGATAGGGCTGCTTGGAGTAGAGACCTGGGAAAAGACCTCTCTACAGGCAACCAGGCAGTCAGCAATGCTAGGCATTCAGCTGTAAGTCAGGGGGTTCTGAGAGTCTGGGCCCCTGGGAATGTGATATTAGGGGCATTAGTGCCTCAAAACACTGTTGTGTCTATGAGGTTGACCCCAGGGTCAAAGGCTGGCTGGGGAGCCGGTCCTTCAGCTGTGCTGGTAACAGGCTACTAGTAGCAACAGCCATGATGGGCAGGCTGGGCTGAGGATGGGCCCTGGGGCTGGAGTGGGAGGGGAGCTCTCCCAGGTGGAAACAGGAGAATCTGGTGTGGGCTCCATTTCAGAGATGCTGGGAGCAGCAGGGAAGGCACAACTGGCATCTGCTTCAGCTTTCACTGAGGCCTTGGGTTGTAGAGGGTCTCCTCCCTCTCCCCATGAGAGGGGAATCTGGGAAGAGCTTCACCAAAAATTGGGACAGGGACTCAGATGCTTCTGGAGCTGGCCAGTCAGGAGATGGACTTCCCATGCAGACTCCCTGCCTGGTGAGATGGAGGGGGCAGGGGTACCAGTTTGGGGACCCAGCAGGTTAGCCCTGCATGATTCATGAGATTGAGCAGGTGTCAGTCAGCCAGGGAGGTGGGGACAGTGATTGTGAAGATGTGACTGAAAGGGGCTCTGACACAAGCTTGTACCGTCTGAGATAGAGGATGCACAGGGCTGTCCCTTAGTTGGAATCCAGGGTGGTCACTGGGTTCTGGCAGTCCTAAGTCTTCCTGCATCTCTCCTGCTGTGTATTCCTGCTGGGTTTGGAGGCACAGCTGGAGGAGGACCAGATCTTGCTGCAAGCAGAGGGAAAGAACTGGGAGGCCGTCTAGTGCTGTCGTTGAAGATGGCCTTGGTGTCACACAGAAATGCACTGGGCGTGCCCTGGAGTGCTGCTTCGTCCTCAGAGGCTGGTCTTCAGCAGTGATTCTAAACCCACTTCAGGGGTGGTGGCAGTCTCAGAGAGTCACTTTGTCTTGTCTGCAGGGGTCCCCAGTCCTGGTCTCCTGGTTAGAATATGTGAAGCTTCTTTCTGAGGCCTGCAACTGTCAAGTGCAGCTGAGCTGTTCCTCTGAGTGTGTTTCTGTCTGATGGTTACATGTGCATCCTTTTATGCTGGCTCTTCCTCTGAGAAACCACCAAAGCTGCAGCTGGACAGCAAAGGCCTGTCTGGCTCACTTTCGATGAGGACCTCTGGAGCACCTAGGCCTGAGATATGGCCAGAGTGTCCTCTTCTACAGTTGTGAGGAACATGAGGTAGAGCTGTATGAGATCACATGGCATTTTATTTGGGACAGCTCTTACAAGAGATATAGGATTTCTGGCTGGATATACTTCTGAGCTCTTGGGGCTGGAGGTATCTCTGCAGGACCCAAGCATTTCATGAAGGAAGAGAAGCCTGTATGGATCCCCAGAAACTGAATGAAGGTGGTGTCCTCCATGCCATCAGGGTGCCTTCCCTAATAGCCTTGCCTCTCTGTGGCTGTGGGGTCTTTCTGGTGCTTGGCAGTCCCTTTCACAGTCTGTGAAAGCCCTCAACATGACTTCTCTGTGGACTGGCCTTGGGCATATCTGGGTGCTGTGGGGGGCATAGCAGATACTAGGTGCTCCTGTACTACAGAGGGTGAAATGGCACAGAGTACATGCTGAACAACTGCACATGTTTGCATTGGGAGCAGATAGTACTACTTTTCCCTGAAGGACTTGCTTACCAATTAATGCAGAATCTAATGAACATCAAAAGTCACATTGGAAAATGGTGCCATAAAGTTAGCCCCTATCACCCACAAGGGTTCTCGTGGGCTCAGGGGACCGAAGCACAGGGACAGTTCCAATCAGATGGGGATCCTACAATGTCCCCTCCTCAATACCACTGCCTGCCATGGGCCCAGAGGCATACAAAGCTGGGGGAGGTTATAAGTCCTGCTTGCATGAGCATTGTTTGCCTGCGTCTTCACTCATTTGCCAGATGCTTGAATTGTGAGTTGGTCAGACCCAACTCCAAATGTCTCATCACACCTAGATATTAAGAGAGGAAAGTCTCTGTTGACTTTAGGTTAGGAAGGCAGGGTTGTGTCCTGCAGAATGAGATGAAGAACATCTCCAAGGGTACTCTTCAGAAGTAAATCAATGCATACACCTCCTCCACTCCTGTTCATGGTGGCCCTACAGGTACCCAGAGACCTATCTCCAAGTTAAGTAGCTGCTGGAGTACAATAGCCTTTCTTGCTCAGGTGCATGCATGGATTAGGTACTGGTTCCCTGGGAGATGTGCTCAGGACCTAATCTAGTGGGCTGCATGGATTATGACTATACTCCTGTCTACTTCATGGTGGCAGGCAGTAGCAGCCAGCCCAGCATTTTGCTTGATTCCCCTGTAGAGCCACCAAGTAAGTTGGGGAAGGGATGAACCTTTCATGGCGGGCACCCCACATATACAATTTCTCTTCATGTTCCTCCTGTGAAACATACCCTCTGCTGTTTCTCTAGGGTCCTGTTTTTGACATCTGAAAGGAAGGGAAGAGTCAGGCATGACCAGAGCCACCCAGGGTAGGAAAACACCCATGTGGGATGTGACCAGGTCAGGGCCAGCCTTCTCTGGGGCCTGTCCAGCTCAGACCTTCTAACTCCCAGCCTGGCTCACTGCTGGGCCATTCAAGACTGCTCACCATGAGTCAGTGGTTCAGGCCCAGGTTCAGGGGCCAGGGAAGTGCTAAGGAAGGGGATGAAGGGGGCTGCAGAAACATTTCCTAGACCCTGAAGAGGCAAGACCTCAAGTACTTGGATGAGACCAGGTTCCTCAGGGTGAACCTCATAAAAAGAGACAATAGGTGAGATCTACAAAGAATAGTTATGCATTGCAAAGAGAGAAAGTGAAAAGAGATGAAAGGAGGAAATATGTTACAAGGCACCATGTTGCTGTGTTCATCTGAATCCTCAGAAACTGCAGAGTATTCTCTCAGTGGATATGGCACTGATGATGTGGGGGAAGCCATGGGAAAGGAAGTCAGAGTTAGTTGGAGGTGGGAACACAGACCCCGCTGCTCCAGGGATGAAGTATCCTGAATTCTGGATGACTCATCCTCAGCTCTGAGTCCTCCCCAAGGCTCCAGCCCTTCATGTCTGCAGGGAAGGAGTGGGTCTCTGTTCTCTGGCCTGCTTTTCCAGCCTCACATTCTCTCCATGACTAGGAATGGGTGGATGCCTGTGTCCTCCTGTCCCTCCTCCAGGAGATCACTGTCCCCATCAGATTCTGGTCCTGATATTACCTTCCTCTCTCCTGGTTCCTCTCCTGCCTTGTTCCCCTTCCTCTTCCACTCCTAAGATATGCTTCATTTCCTTTCTACACTCGACCTCCACCAGTCACATTGTTTTGGAATAGGGAAACACTGGAGGAAAGACAATACATGTGCTGGCACCTACTCACTAAATCCACTCATTCTTCTTGTGTGGGAAACAGCTGTTCTGGGTCTGGGATTGCTGCAGACCTGAGGGAGTAAAGGCCAACCACCTCCATGTAGCCGGTGTCTGTTCTGAGCCTGACATGACCATACTCAGGAGATATTTTCCCCTGAAACAACCCCCCAAAACCCTAGAACCATTACAGAGGCTGAGTGAAATTTAGAGGACGGCAACTTATCCAATTTCCCTTAGTCTCTCAGTGAGGCCCTGAGAAATGTACAGCCATGTGGCCACATAAACATACAGTACCTGCCAGGGTTTGCCACGACCATTGGCATGAAAGCACTGGGCTTGCCTGAGAAAAGGTCACAGGGTGGTCATGACAAGGATGTGATAGGAGGTAAGGCCAACACCATAAGGCAGGGGCACTTGGGTGTTGAGAGGAGCAGTGACCCATGGACCTGCTGCCCAGAGGTTCTACCCTGGGTCAGGTCAATGCCAGGTGACAGATCAGTGTGGCTGTGAGTATAAGTGTTTGAAAGAGGCCCAGCATCCCCTCACACAATCCACTAGAATTCCTGCCAGCCCTGGAGAATTTGCAGCGCGGCTGCACACGGGCCTCCCTCAGATAGAAGCACATGCGCCCATCTGACTCTGAGAAAGGATCCTGGAGCTTCTGCAGTGATACCAGGGAGAATATTCTTTAACATATGCAGGTGTAGGAGTGGTCTTTCAGGAGGAGCAAACAGGACAGAAACATGATGTTACAAACTGTAGAAGTTGAACGGGAGAGAGTTACCTCTCATTCACAACCTGGCACACACTAGAACTTTGTCTCTGGGTCAGGCATCTGTGAGAGAGTTGTGTCGCTGCTAGGATCCATTTATGATAAGACATTAAGAGAATGGTCCCCCAATCCCTCAGGCAGAAGTCCCAAGAAGTGCCAAGCAAACAAAACCAAGATCGGACATTTGGCAGTGGCAAAGGGAAAGGAGTGTAGGTTTCATAGGTACGATAGTTTTAGAGAGCAAAGCAAGAACACACATTTTCAAAGACAGCACACTCAAACCCTACAGACACACTTCCTCTTCCTATTATGTCATTAAAATATGAACTGAGCAATTCAGACTTCTACACCTATTTCATTGTTCTGACTTCACGTGCACCTTTGCAATCTCCAGATCAGCAGGTGCAACCCGACTGTTACCTGGAACCCTCTCCCGTTGAGTCCTATCTGAGTGCTGTTCGGATCTGGAGAGTCTTCCACCATCTGACTCGAATCATCTTCCAGGTTCTCCACAACCAAATCTAGAGACACACAAATATGAGCAATCCCATTATTGGAGAGAGGGGACCAGCCATTCCTTCTACTCTAGGTGAGGTTGTGGTGGGTCATCCACCATCTCCCTGAATTTTTCTGTGAGTTCTCAGAAGTTTGTTGAGTTCGGTGGAATCTGAGCCCTTCAGTAAGACAGTGATCACAGTTGCGAATCTGAGATGTGATAGAGATGCTACAGGAATGTCATCGTTCACACTCTTCAGCTGTTCAAGCTTATTATAGCTCCCACAACCAAACTTAGCGACCCGATTCCAACTCTTAGGGATACACATGAAATGTGGCTCATGTGACTGAGCAATCTGATGTTTTATTTCCTTGGAATTAATTGAGTTAATGAGGGGTGGGATGAAATTAGTTATACACAGAGGGATACAGGCTAGTGGCTAGTACCCGGGATAGCAAAGCTGTAGAATCCAAAGATGTAGAAGACATAAGTGCCCATCCCCTCATTGTTCCTTGTTGTGTAAGATGCTGGTTGAGGGGATCATTCATTTGCAGGTATTTCCTGGGCCCATGCTCACATGCCAGGTACTCTTTGAGGTCCTGGGACACCAAAACAGTAAGGTCAACACTCCAGGTCTTAGTAGCAGCAACGTACAATTCAATGCAACCCCTATCAAAATCCCGATATCGTTTTATAGAAACAGAACAGAAAATGCTAAAATACCTTCAGAACCTCAAATAGTGAAAACAATCTGGAGCATGAGAGGAAAGTGGAAGTTCCACTCTTCCTGACTTAAGACGCATTGCAAGCTACAGTACTCGAACAGTCTAGTATTGCCCTAAAACCAGACAGGGAGAACAATGGATCAGCATTGAGAGCCCCCAAATGAACACACATACATGGGCACATGATCTTCAGCAAGACTGCTAAGACCGCAGCATGGAGAAGGATAGTCTCTTCAATAATTGAGAGAAAGGAAAGGGAGAAGACAGCTGCAAATTCACATTGCAAAAGGAGCTAATATTCAAAATATATAAGAAACTCCTGCATGTGAATTGCAAAAACAAACCAAGAAGGCCAGTAACCCAGGTTAATCATGGGAGAAATACTTGAATAGACATTACTTCAAAGATGTAAAAATGGCCAACAGACATATGAAAACCTGCTCAACATCACTGATCATCAGGGAAATGTGAATTAAAAGGACAATGAGAAATCACCTCTCTTCTTCAGATGCCAGTTACAGAAAGAAAAGAAGGAAAGGAAAAGGCAGGGGAGAGGAGGGGGAGAGCATGGAAAAGAAAGAAGAAAATAAGAAAGAACCATAGACAGTGTTGATGAGAAGATGGGAAATCAGAACGTTTGTACACAGTGAGGATGTAAAATGGTACAGATGTGATGAATGAAAACAGTAATGAGTTTTTCAAAGAACTGCAAATAGGAGGAAAAAAGGATCCAGCAGTCACACTTCTGGGCATAGTGTGAGGGGAAATGAAACCAGCATCTCAAGGATACAGCTGCACTGTTATACACACTGCAGTGTTCTATACAATAGCCAGGAAATGGAATCAGCCCCAGTTTCCATACACAGGATTGTGTGAATTGATAAATTGATGAAGAAAATGTGGTACCTAATTGCAGTGGAATATTATTCCAACTTCAAAGGGAGAGGAGAACTTGCCATTTGCAGAATGAAGAATGACCCTGGAGAGCCTTATTCTACAGAAACACAAATACTATTTGTTTCCATGTCCATGAAGTGTGTAAAATATCAAAGTCATAGAAGCAGAGAATAGAGGATTGGTTGCCATGCATCAGGGGAGAAGGAAGTGGGGAGTTGCTTTCATGGGCTTTGGTCCTGAGTGAGAATTGGCCCCAGCTCTGACAGATGTTGACCTGCATGGCCTATGGGGGACCTACATCCACACCTTTCACAATCTATGGACTGACCACAAACATCTGTGGTCAGTGGTCCACACTAATGACTAGGCTTAAATGGGTTGTTAAATGCACATGAGCTGTCCTGGGTTATTTGTCCACGGAGGCCATTTAAAATGTTGGGCAATGTTGTGACCTTGTAGATGAGCATCTCCAGGTATGTAATGGATGTGGGACTTGCTCTATGACTGATGGTCCAGTCGCTGAGTGATAAGGGCAGGTCAGTGGCCCAGAGCTACAGCACTGGGATGTGGGCCTGGGTTCATATTTTTCCTTTTCCATATAAAAGGCAAGAGCTTGGGCCATTCATCACTGCAGCATCTCCTGAGGAAAGGGAGTTTTAAGAAAACCTCCAGGTATGGCTGTGTTGAGGGAGGAATGTGGTATTGTATGCAATACATTTATATGTACTGTATGTGTGGTGGTGATGTGATTTTCTTCTTTGTAGACAGTTGACTCATGTAAGTGGGAAATATCTCTCAAGGAAACAAACACACACACACACACATTGACAGTTAACCACACAGATGCATACAGCCTCCCCCAACCCTCACATGCCACAAACCATACCATCTGAATGACCTAGTGTCCCAGGGAATGTAGAACAGGGTCATAGTTCCTTACAGGACAGTTTCTCTCATTACATCTCAACACCCAATCCCAAAAGGAATGCAGAATCAGGGTTGTTCTGCAGACTGAAGCAGACAAGCATTTCTCACCTTCTTCTTTGGTCACAGTAGGCCTATGAAAGTAAATCTTTATAAAATAAAAGGGGTGGGACCTTTTTGTTCCCTTCTGCATCCACCTGCAATTAGAGGAACGAAAACAGTATGAGGAACACATCACACTATACAGTGTTTACACAGATGATTTTTTCTCTTTAGGAAACCAAATGAGAACCAGGGGTTGAGTCAATGGCCCTAGAACAAAATACAGGGACATGGACAAAGCTTGAGCATTTCATACAAGATCTTGCAAGTCCATTTTGATCAGGAAACCAAAAATTCACTTTTGTGGACAAACATTTCTGCTGAGGAAAATGCTCACTACCATACGGTTTGTAGCTGATGTTGTCATTCATAAAATACCCTACTGTATCAGGTATCAGCTGGTAACACACTCTCACTTAAACATCTCCACACTGACATAATTAGATATATCATCTGACATGTCTAGGCTCAGAATTTGATAGCTTAGTTCTATTGAAGAAGAAAAAAAAAATGTCTCTCTTAGACAAAAAGAGTTTACCTTGGAGAGGGTTGGGGCTTCTTCTACACTCCAGCTAGGAAGCTCTTCAAGCTGGCCCTCAGTGGGAGCTAGGAGGAGACATAGGAACTGTCAGGGCTCTGGTGCTGAGCAACTAACCAGGGAGCTTTTTCTGGATGTGGACACTGTGTCGGAGTGTGCCTATTGGTCATGAGTACCTGTGGTTTGAGCTGCTTCTGGGCTGTTCTCTTCAGTGACAAAGGAAGACAGAGTAGAGGAGCAGAAAAAAATGAGAAAGTGGACCTTTGGCTTTCTTGCTAAAGGGAGTCTAAGCAAGGGGAGACCCCACAGCCAGAGAGAGGCAGGGCTATTAGGGATAGGCACCCTGATGGCATGGTGGACACCACCTTCATTCAGTTTCTGGGGATCCATGTAGGCTTCTCTTCTGAAAGCCTTGGGTCCTGCAGAGATACCTCCAGCCCTGAGAACTCAGAAGTATGTCCAACCAGAAATCCTATACCTCTTTTAAGAGCTATCCCAAATAAAATGCCATATGATCTCATACAACTCCACCTCATGTTTCTCACAGCTGTAAAGTAGGACCCTCTGGCCATATTCGGCCCTAGGTGCTCCAGAGGTCCTCATCAAAAGTGAGCCAAACAAGCCCTTGCTGTCCAGCTGCAGCTTTGATGATTTCCCAGAGGAAGATCCAGCATGAAAGGATGCACATGGAACCATCAGACAGAAACACAACTTGGAGGAACAGCTCAGGTGCACTTGACAATTGCAGGCCTCAGAAACAAGCTGTACATACTTCTGACCAGGAGGCAAGACTGGGGACTCCTGCAGACAAGACAAAGTGACCCTCTGAGACTGCCACCACCCCTGAAGTGGGTTTAGAATCATTGCTGAAGACCAGCCTCTGAAGAGGAAGCAGTGCACCAAGGCACGCCCAGTGCTTTTTTCGGCGACACCGAAACCATCTTCAATGACAGGACTAGACTGACTTCCAGTTCTTTCCCTCTGCCTGCAGCATGGTCTGCTCCTCCTTCAGCTGTCCCTCCAGCCCCCAGCAGGAATACACACCAGGAGAGATGCAGGAAGATGCAGGACTGCCAGGGCCCAGTGATCACCCTGGATTCCAACTGAAGGACAGCTGTGTGCATCCTCTATCTCAGAGGACACACAGCTTGTGTCAGAGCCCCTTTCAGTCACCTCTTCACAATCACTGTCCCCACCTCCCTGGCAGGGCTCACGAATCAGGCAGTGCTGTCCTGCTGGGTCCCCAAACCAGTACCCCTGCCCCAAGGCCTCAGTGACAGCTGAAGCAGATGCCAGTTGTGCCTTCCCTGCTGCTCCCAGCATCTCTGAAATGCAGTCCCCACCAGATTCTCCTGTTTTCACCTGGGAGAGCTCTGCTCCACTCCAATCCCAGTGCCCGTCCTCAGGCCAGCCTGCCCATCACTGCTGCTACCACTTCTAGTCCATTACCAGCACAGCTGAAGGACTGGCTCCCCAGCCAACCTTTGACCCTGAGGTCAACCTCTTAGACACGACTGTGTTTTGAGGCATTAAAGCCCCTAATATCACATTCCAGCTTCTCAGAGCCCCCTGACTTACAGCTGAATGCCTAGCATTGCTGCTTTCCTGGCTGCCTGTAGAGGGGTCTTTTCCCAGGCCTCTACTCCTAGCAGCCCTATCTCTGTGGTGAACCCAGCAGGAGCACCCTTGCCATGAGGATGCTGCATCCATCCCTTACCCAGGGCTTGTTAGACCCCAAACTGCTGGGCCACGGGCCATGCTCTTTTCCTCCAGGTCTGAATTGTCTTCCTTGGGGTCCCAGAGGCAAATGCTTGTTTTCAGGGAATAGCTTCCTTGAGAATTACCCAATGTCCAACTTCCTCCCAGGCTGCACCATGTGTGAGCCTCGTTTAGAAGAGAAATGCATGGTTAGGCCTGACTCTGTGATCCTGGAGTCAACTGAGTGCCTACAGATACAGCATTCCATCCATACCCCCCTGCCCTGCAACTTTGCCCAAAGATGGGTGGTTTAAGGCTGTTGTTCCATCCCTGTGGTCTCAGTCTTCACAGGGCAATTTATGGAAGTGCTCATCTCCCATTTCCCTCCAGGTCTGGATGTGGCGGGGCTCCTTCTGCCTAAGCTTGACTCCTCCCCTCTCCATGTTTCCTTCCCAGAACCCTCATGTCTTCTCCAAAACTTATTATAAATCCTTGTTTCTGTTCCTCTATATAATTCTCATGTGCCTGTGCTCTATAAATCAAGGGTTCAAAAGCACTGATTTGGATGAGGGGTGGCATGGGAATCAGACCTGTTTCAATTTTCCTGTGGCTCAGTTAACAGGCTATAGAGAATAGCACACCTTGGTGTCTAGAATGACTGACCCCTGCATATGAAAGTGTGTTTGGGGTTTAAGGATGCCCCAGCATCTCTGAAATGCAGTCCCCACCAGATTCTCCTGTTTTCACCTGGGAGAGCTCCGCTCCACTCCAATCCCAGTGCCCGTCCTCAGGCCAGCCTGCCCATCACGGCTGCTGTCACTTCTAGCCCATTACCAGCACAGCTGAAGGACTGGCTCCCCAGCCAACCCTGATACCCCAGGGTACCAGGGGTCCCAAGGGACAGAAGCAGCAGGAGACTTATGCCTGACTGCTGGAACCACAGCTGCTCAGACACTTCTCAGACCTGGAGCAGGCTGGACATCCCTAATGTACACACCATAAGGGGGGGGGGAGAAAAGAAAAGAGAGAGGGAAACAAACCATAAGATACTCTTAACAGTAGAGAACAAGGGGCGCCTGTGTGTCTCAGTTTGTTAAGCATTGGCCTTTGGGTCAGGTCTTGATCTCAGGGTCCTGGGATGAAGCCCCACCTTTGGCTCCCTGCTCAGCAGAAAGACTGCTTTTCCCTCTCCCTCTGCCCTTCTCCCGCCCCCACTTGTGTTTCTCTCTCTCTCTCTCTCAAATAAATAAATAAAATCTTAAAAGAAATGGAAGAAGATGTGGTCCATATATACAATGGACTCAGCCATCAGAAAGGATAAATACCCAACTTCTACATCAACGTGGATTGGGACTGGAGGAGATTATCCTAAGTGAAATAAGTCAAGCAGAGAAAGTCAATTATCATATGGTTTCACTTATTTGTGTAACATAAGGAATAGCATGGAGGACCTTATGAGAAGGAAGGGAAAAATGAAAGGGGGGGGGAATCGGAGGGAGAGATGAACCATAAGAGACTATGGACTCTGAGAAATAAACAGGGTTTTAGAGGGGATGGGGGAGGGGGGATTGATTAGCCCGGTGATGGGTATTAAAGAGGGCACGTACTGCATGGAGCACTGGGTATTATTAGAAAACAATAGATCGTGGATGACCACATGAAAAACTAATGATGTATTGTATGGTGACTAACATAACATAATAAAATTTAAAAAATTAAAAAAAATGGAGATCCAGCTAAGGGTTGATGGAGGGAGGTTGGTGAGGCTGGGCTTCCTGGGTGATGGGTGTTAAGGAGAGCACTTGATATGATGAGCTCAGGGTGTTGTACGCAAGTGATGAATCACTGAATTCTACTCCTGAAACCAACATTGCACTGTATGCTACCTAGCTAAAATTTAAATAAAAAATTGAAAAGAAAAAAATAGAAATAAGAAAAAATGAGAATAAATAGAAATAAAAATCAATATGAGCCGTCTCAATACAGTAATTAAAAGACAGAGCATCAGACTGGACTTTAAAAACATAGGAAGCACTTACAAGAAACTCATTAGAAGAAACTCTCTTTAATGATCAGACTATAGATAAGTTAAAAGTAAAGAAGCAGAAAAAGTTAAGCCACCATGATAACACAAATGAAACATAAACCAGAGTAGCTACATTCATTTCAGACAAAGCACACTTTGGAACCAGGAAAATGATCAGGGATGAAGAGAGGTTTTACCTGAAGAGGAGGAGGTCCATTCTAGCTAGACCAAGGAACAATATAAGCCTCAAGCTAACCAAACCAAAAAGAAAAAAAAAAGGAATAATTTCTGCAGAAATTGATAAAAGGAATAGCATGGAGGACATTAAGAGAAGGAAGGGAGAAAGGAAGGGGGGAAATCGGAGGGGGAGATGAACCATGAAAGACTATGGACTCTGAGCAATAAACTGAGGGTTCAAGAGGGGAGGGGGTGGGGTGATGGGTTAGCCCGGTGATGTGTATTAAGGAGGGCACGTACTGCATGGAGCACCAGGTGTTATACAAAAACAATGAATTGTGGATCACTACCTCAAAAAACTGATGATGTATTGAATGGTGACTAACATAATGTAATAAAATTAAATTAAATTTTAAAAAATCAGAACTCAATAAAGAAAATAAACCTGAAACTAGTTCTTGGACAAAAAAAAATGGGTCATAAATATTTAGAATTGTTAGATCTTGATGACTACACTCCTTAATTATGATTTAATGCCCTTCTTCATCTCTTGTTACAGACTTGGTTTTAATATCTACTTTGTTGGATATAAGGATGGCTACCCCTGGGGTATACCTACTCTGGCTTTCTTTTGATGTCCATTGCATAACAATGGTTTCTCTGTTCCTCACTTTCAATCTGCTGATGTCTGTAGGTCTAAAATGAGTCTCTTGTAGGCAGCCTACCGTTGTTTTTGTTTGTTTGTTTTATCCATTCTTGTGCACTATGTTTTTTGATTGGAGCATTTAGTGCATTTACTTTCAGACTGATTATTGAAAGGTCTGAATTTAGTGCCATTGTGTTCCCTGTAAAGTTGGTGTTTCTGGTGATGTTCCTTGGTCCTCTGTTGCTTTTGGTCTTTTTTCCACACTCAAAGAGCCCCCTTTAATATTTCTTGCTGGGATGGTTTAGTGCTCACAAACTCTTTTAGTTTTTGTTTGCCTGGGAAACCCTTTCTCTCTCCTTCTATTTCCCGAGTAATGGCTATATTAAAAGAGGTCCAATAAACAAAGAATAAAAATAAAAAAGAGGTCCTGTCCTATACTGTCTTGGACCTGAAGCTTCAGGAGGTGTTTTAGAGTGTGCACTCTGCTATTGTGTTTTGCTGCTCCTTCCCTCAGGTCAATCCTCTGCAGAGTTTCTCTTTGCCTACAATGGGGGAGTGTCTGGACCTTGTCCACTGTGTGGCATTATCTAATTAAGTGTGTTTGGGTCTACTTGTTTCTTTTTAAAGATTTTATTTATTTATTTGACAGAGAAGACATAGCGAGAGAGGGAACACAAGCATGGGGAGTGGGAGAGGGAGAAGCAGGCTTCCTGCGGAGCAGGGAGCCCAATGCAGGGCTCGATCCCAGGACCCTGGGATCATGACCTGAGCCAAAGGCAGATGCTTAAAGACAGAGCACCCACACCCTCCTGGTCTACTTGTTAAATGAAGCTAGAGTTAAGCAAAATGGAAACTAGATCTTATTTCACCTAGACCTAACGCTTTGCAGCACTCTATGATCAGTAGACTTTCGGCATGCCAGGGGTTTGTGCTGGTCTTCTGTGAGAGGGGTCAGCTACACAGATTGTCAGGTGAACTTGCTGTAGTGGAGATACACCTGCAGGGCACAGGGGGTAGGGCTTGGTGTAAGGGGTTCTGGCCTCCACTTGGTGGCACTGTGTTGTTCACTGTAGTTGGTCAGTGCTGATGGGTGGGGGAGATAATGGCATAACCTCACTCTCTTGTCCCCAGAGAGGGGTGTTCACAGCCACCAGTCTTTAGAAAAGAAAAGAGCAAACAATTGCCCCTACGTTATGTTAATCACCATTCAATACATCAACAGTTTTTTGACATAGTGATCCACAATTCATTGTTTATGCATAACACCCGATGTTCCATGCAGTGGAGCAAACAATCTTCTCAGAGAAGAAAAAACACTCGCCCCTCTTATGTCCCCACCTTCCATCCCATCCCTGCCTTCACACTGTCTGTGTCCAAGCTGTCAGCCTGCCAGCAGCACAGTATTGCTGTGTTTTATATCAGGTGCAGCTGGGTTTCAAAACTCCCAGGTTTGAGGGACTGGTGTGGCATAGACCCGCACTCAATCTCTGGGGAGGGGTAGCCACACTGTGGCCAGGTGTTCCTTTGTCCCAGAAAATGGTCATGCAACCACACAATGGTTGATAGCTTATGGTAATGTGCAGCAAAAAGCCAGCCCCCAGGTTTCCTGCCCTCAGCTGGTGTCTTTCATCCTATTCTAATGAACAGGGAAGCAGGTTGGTACCTGCCTGGTCTTAGTGTCCAGAGAGTCCCTGCCACCTTTCCCAAATGCACTCCAAGAAGGGGAACTGCTTCTCACCATGTGACCCAAGGGATCCTCAGACCACACTGAGTGCTCCCAGGCCTCCAGCCTCCGTCCCCACAGGAGCAACACCAAGCCCTCCAGGAATGAACCTGGTGATGGCATGGATTTCTAAATCCCAGAGGAAATATTCCTTCACCTATCCAGCTCTGGGAGTGGTCATTAAGGAAGAGAAAAAGGAAAGAAACTGGAAGGTTAATGGAGAAGTTCTGTCAGTTAAGAGGGAGAGAGTTGACTTCTCACCCACCACCTGGCACACATAGAACAACTTAGTCTCCATGGACAAGTGTCTGTGAGAGAGTTCTTGTGTCCCCACAGAACTCATCCATGACAGGTTCTTAACAAGAAGACACTCAATCCTTCATGCATAATTCACAAGTGTTGTTAACCAACAAAAACACAATTTGACATCTGATAGTGGCAAAGGGAGGAAAGTGCAGGGAAAGATACTTTTTAGAGAGCAGAGCAAAAAAAGATGTTTATAAACCCAGCACACTCAAGGCTCCTGGATGCAACTCCTCTTACTATTAGGTCATGAAATTATGAAATGAACAAATGAAACTTCTACACATATTTCCCTTTCTTTTCTGATTTCATATGCACCTTCTTCAGTCTCCAGATCAGCAGGTGCAACCCGACTGTTCTCAAGGAACCCTCTCCCATTGGTTTTTACTCAGTGTCCTTTCCTACCTGGAGAGTCTTCCACCTCACTGTTGGGAGTCCTTGATGCTCTCCAAAAGGAAATCTCTAGAAACACAAGCAGGAGCAAACATGTTAGTGGAGAGATGGGCCTAGCCATTCCTCCTACTCTGGTACAGATTATGGTAGGTCATACGGCATCTCCCTGACCTAGTGCATTCTTAGATCTTTACTTGGCTTGAGGGGGTCACAACCCTTCAGTAAGACAGTGATCACAGTGGCAAACCTTCAAATGAGACCGAGATGCTAACGGAATCATCATTTACATTCTCAGTTCTACAGGCCCATTATAACTTTCACCTCTACCTTTAGCAATAGGAAATTCCCTCTGTTATAAAAAACTTGAAATGTTCCTAATGTTTCTCAGTAAAGGGAGGTTATTTTATTTTGTTATTTTTATTTTACTTGAGTTCATTGAGTTAATAAATGACTTTGTAAAATTAACTTTAGAGTGTCACATCTATCTAGTGGCTATCTATCTGGATAGTGCAGCTCTAGAATCCAAAGATGAAGAAGACATCACCTCTCCTCCCCTGGCTATTCCTTGCACAGCAGACGCTGGCCTGATCTGACCATTTACATGTAGGTATTTCCTGGGCTCATGCACAAATGTCAGACATTACTTGAGGCCTTGGGAAACTAAAACAGTAAAGTCAACAGCCAGGTCCTAGAAAAAATCATCTACAGATTCAGTGCCACACTTATCAAAATCCCAGTGTCATTCATAGAAATAACAACACAATCTTAAAATACATATGGAACCACAAAGGACCCCAAAGAGCCACAACAACATTGAAAATAAACAAAGATGGAGGCTCCATACTTGCTGACTTTCAAACACTTTAGAAAGCTACACTAACCTACCAGTATGGTGCAGGCATAAAAATTGGTAGATAGACCAATGGACCCAAATAGAGAGCCTGAAAATAAACTCACACATACATGGACACATGATCTTTGACAAGGATGCCAGGACCACACAATGAGGAAAGGAGAGTTTCTTCAACAATTGAAGGAAGGAAAAGGCCACCTACACAATGAGAGAAAATATTTGCAAACCTCCTATCAGAAAAGGTGTTAATGTGCAAAAAGGAGAGAATAGCAACTTTCCCAATTTGAGAATGGGGGAAAAACTTGAATTTCTTGGCTCCAAAGGAAATAAACCAATGGCCAAAGGCCTATGAAAAGATGATCAACCTAACTAGTCATCAGGAAATTGTCAATCAAAACAACAATGATATATCCCCACATCTGTTGGGATGGATTTTATCAAAATAAAAAACACACAACAACAAAAGAACAACAAAAACAAAACAGGTGTTGGTAGAATGTAAAAAAGTCAAATCTGTGTAAGCTATTAGTGGGAATGGAAAATGGTGCAGCCATCATGGAAAGTTGTGTTGAGTTTCCTCAAACAGTTGCAAATAGAACTCCTAGAAGATCCAGGTATCACACACCTGGGTTTATGTCCAAAGGAAATGAAGCAAGTATCTGGAAGATACACCTGCAATTTCATGCTTACTGCAGCATTTACACAGTAGCCAGGATATGGAAGAAGGCCCAGTGTTAACTGACACTGAATTTTAAAGACAGGTTGGGATATCCATACAGTGGAATATTATTTAGCCTTAATAAAGAAGAAAATGCTGTCTTTTGTGGGAACATGAATGAAATAAACCAATGACAGAAAAACAAAAATGGTATGATTGCATTTCTGTGAGCAATCTAAAATAGAAGCAGAGAGCAGAAGGCTGCCCAGAGTTGGGGGAGCAGGAAAGGGTGAGTTGTTATTCTATGCATGTGGAGATTTAGTCATGCCAGATGGAAGTAGAGAGCTGCTGCACAGCCATGTGCATTAAGTTGACAATAGTGTGCTGTATACTTGCAACTTTGTCAAGAGGATAGATTTAATGTTATGTGGTGGTTTTTTTTTTCCACAATTAAAGTATAAGTAAAAGAAAACACAAATGTAAACAGGAAGGAAAGAAGAAAAAGAAAAGTAGAAAGGAGGGTAATGGTTGACAGGAAGGCAAAAGGGTCACGCTGTGGACAGAGAAGATGACAGAAAGCCCCTCTCTGTAGGTGTTAAAGATTTCTGCACAGTCCTCACTCCTGTGAACAGGAGGCTGTGTCCTTTCTCATCTCCATTCAGGAAGGAGCCAAATATCATCCAAAGTGTGAACAAGGTGGGCTGAGGTAATACTGCTTCTCCTGTTCTTGACTCTTTGGAATCACCCGCTAGCAATGAAACTATGGTGTATAGATTTAAGATTTCTAGGACACCGTTTTGTCAAGTAGACTGTTTCTGGGGCAAACAAGTGACATTTGAAAATCAAGCAGTCTCATCATGCTTTTGTTTCTTTGGGAAAATACCTACAGGGAAATCAAATCCTACTGAGACATGTATTTCTCACAGGGTTGATGCTCCAAAATAAAACTTAAACCATAACTTGGCTCAGTTTCCATTGCTATTGACTTAAAATAACTACCTTGACTTGTTTATTTGCAGAGGCCTTCAGACTAGCTGAAGACCCTATTTCGCCTGGCCGATGGACAGGAACATGAGTAGGGACACTCTTGTCACACTGCTGAGGTTCTCTTTCCCCACTGTGCCATGCAAAATATGCCCTTTCATTCTCCTGTGAGGAAGCAAAGTGCCCATCTTGATGCTCAGTCTCTGAGGAAATCCTCTTGTTTCTCATTTCATATTACACTTTTTTTTGCCCAACACACAGAACCACAGCAATGATCAGTGGGAAATGACTCATTCTCCAGGCAAGAATGAGTTTTATTCTTTTATTCTTTATTCTGAAGTTAAGCTTAGATCCCGATGGGGAAAGAGGCAGTGAATTTCCCCCCAACAATTCCTGGGGCTCCTCCCTTCTCAGATTCCCACTCATATCTGGGCATGGACATGTGGTGTCTTCAGGGCCCAACTGCTGAAGGAAGCAGTTCTGCCCCAGCATTCAGTGGTCCAGATGAGCTTGGGAAGACTCACTTAGATGAAGAGTGTTTTGAGTTCATAAAGTGGCAAGACTGAGGGACTGTGGCCATTCACAATATCAGGAGACCTACCATGAGGTGAGAGTCATTATTGAATGGAAATGTCACTGACTCAGTAACAGGAATTGTGAAGCATGATTTTGTTTATTTTGTGCACAGTCATCCTCTTCCTGGGTGCTGAGGAGATATGTATTCCTGGTTAATGGATGTGTATGTGACATATCATGAACAAGATTTAAATCATACCATTTGGTTAACTTATATGTGCTTAAACATCCATGATGTAATGGGGATGGGAATTTTTATTTAGAAGGTCTGCACCATTAGTTGTGATGTGTAGGGAGACATAAATCTGGGGAAACACACAATGTGTAACACACTCACACACACACAGTCTAATCCAGAATCACTGCACATGGATTCACATACTGACACACCCACTGCCCTGCATGGAAACCTACACCACCCAAGAGAAGTACAGCTGCTTCTAGGGACTGTACAATGTGGCCACAGGTCTTTATCTGGAAAATCCTTTTGCATCACCACATCCCCTCTTCTCAGTCCCAGCATGAAGCTGGCATCAGGTGGCTTTCAACATGAAACCTGCAAGACAGCCCCACCTTTCTCATCTCCCAGATTTCTCCCCAGCAAATTAGTGAATCCAGAATATATACTGCTTTCACTTTCCACCTGATCAGTCTTCTATTACAGAAAGAAAACACTCTGAAGATCAGATCATGCTGTGTCCTGCTTGCCCAGCTCTCTTCTTATGTTGTTGGCAGGAGAAAACCAGATGGGAATGTGTGATAGAGACCAGAGAACTAAAAAGCGAGAAGAAAGCAAACCTACTCGTAGACAAAAGCACCAATGTTTCCTAAAGAATATATGTCCCAAGTCCCATTGGGTTGGCTATTATAACATTGTTTCCAAGGGGGAAAATTGTTGCTGGTAAAAAGTTCCCTGCCTGTGGATTGTGACTGACACTCCTATTGTTTATTTATTTATTTTTCTAAGATTTCATTTATTTATTTGACAGAGAGAGACACAGCGAGAGAGGGAACACAAGCAGGGGGAGTGGGAGAGGGAGCCCCAATGCGGGGCTCGATCCCAGGGCCCTGGGATCATGACCTGAGCTGAAGGCAGACGCTTAACGACTGAGTGACCCAGGCGCCCCTGACACTCCTATTGTTTAATAGTCTTTGGAATCAGGAATCAGTAGGTAACAGATTTCACAAAATATTCTTCCAAATTGACAAGACAAGAGACAACAAACGTTAAAGAGGTTCTAGAGAAGGGGAAACTTTCTTACACTCTTGGTGGGAATGCAAGTTGGTATAGCCACTTTGGAAAACAGTGTGGAAGCTCCTCAAAATGTTAAAAATAGAGGTACCATATGACCCAGCAATTGCACTACTGGGTATTTACCCCAAAGATACAGATGTAGTGAAAAGAAGGGCCATATGCACCCAAATGTTCATAGCAGCAATATCCATTATAACCAAAAAATGCCCTTCAACAGATGAATGGGGGGAGGAGCAAGATGGGGGAGGAATAGGAGACCTAAATTTTGTCTGGTCCCAGGAATTTAGCTAGATAGTGGAACCCTTGCTGGGACAGTGTAGTCTCAGGACCCTCGGGGTCACAGAAAGACCAGGGGTGCCTGAATGCAGCAGAGCTCCCAGGTATCAGAGCGGGGAAGCTGGCTGCAGAGACAAAGCCAAGGAGTGGGCTCTCAGCTCGGGGTTGCCATAAACCACGATCCGCGGCACAGTCAGGTCAGTGCTCTTCCAGCAGGGACCCAACAAGTGGCAGATCCAGGGAGACTCCCCTTCCTCCCCTGGGAGGAGTGGCGTGGGAGTGCAACAGGAATCCCCTGGTTTCAAGGCTCCACACAGGGTCGTGTGCCAGAGATAGAAACGCTGGGTCACAGGCCAGGTGAGCACGAGTACGGCAGGAGACCAGGGAGACAGGAGTGATTGACTGCTTTTCTCTGGGGGCGCACTGAGGAGCAGGGCCCCGAGTTCTCGGCTCCTCCGGGGCAGAGATTGGGAGGCCGCCTTTTTCACTCTTGTCCTCCAAAGCTGTATGGAAAGCTTGCAGAGAACAAAAGCTACCGAGAGCACACCCGAGCAGATTACTTAGCCCAGATGACAAGGGTGGGGCAATTCCGCCTCCAGCAAAAACATTTGAGAGCTATGGCAACAGGCCCCTCCCCCAGAAGGTCAGCAAGAACGGCCCGCCAAGACCAAGTTTACCCATCAATGAGAACGGCAGAACTCCAGCGTTAGGGGAATACTGCACATAGAATTCATGGCTTTTTCCCCATGATTCTTTAGTCTTTCAAAGTTAATTTTTTTGGACTTTCTTTTTCTTTTTTTTTTAATTTTTCTTTTCCCCTTTTTCAACGAACATCTTCTCAATCCCATTTTTAAAAAAATCTTTTTTATTTTTCATCTTTAGAGTCATATTCTATCCCTTCATAGTAGTTAACCTTAATTTTGGTGCTGTTCTTTCTTTAAAATTTTGGGATACAGTTTCTTCTAACAGACCAAAATATACCCTAAATCTCTAGTGTATGGCTTTGTTCTAGTCTCCTGTCTGATCACATTCTCTCCCCTCCTTTCTTTTAAATCCCCTTCTTTATTTTTTCAACCAACTTCTTATCAATTCCTTTTATAAAATCTATTATAATTTTCATCTTTAGTCATATTCCATCCCTTCATCGTATTTACCCTTATTTTTGTACATATATAAGTTTTTCTTTCTTTAAAATTTTGGGAGGCACTTTCTTCTAACAGACCAAAATACACCCAAAATCTAGTGTGAGGCACTGATCTATGCACCAGGCTGATCATATTTGATCATATTCTGGATTTTTGTTTTTTTGTTTTTATCTTTTTTCTTTTTTCTTTCTTTCCCTTTCTTTTCCCCCAGTTTCAGGTCTCTTCTGATTTGTTTAGTGTATATTTTTCTGGGGTCATTGTTACCCTGTTAGCATTTTGTTCTCTCATTCATCTATTGTCCTCTGGACAAAATGACAAGACATAAAAAAAAATCACCTCAAAAAAAAAAAAAAGAACAAGAGGCAGTACCGACTGCCAGGGACCTAATCAATATGGACATCAGTAAGATGTCGAAACTAGAGTTCAAAATGATGATTTAAAGATACTAGCTGGGCTTGAAAAAAGCATGGAAGATATTAGAGAAGCCCTTTCTGGAGAAACAGAAGAACTAAAATCTAACCAAGTCGAAATAAAAAAGGCTATTAAAGAGATGCAATAAAAAATGAAGGCTCTATCTGCTAGGATAAATGAGGCAGAAGAGAGAATTAGTGATATAGAAGACCAAATCATGGAGAATAAAGAAACTGAGAAAAAGAGAGATAAACAACTACTGGATCACGAGGGCAGAATTCAAGAGAGTAGTGATACCATAAGATGAAACAACATTGGAATAATTGGGATCCCAGAAGAAGAAGAAAGAGAGAGGGGGGCAGAAAGGATATTGGAGCAAATTATAGCAGAGAACTTCCCTAATTTGGGGAAGGAAACAGGCATCAAAATCCAGGAGGCACAGAGAACCCCTCTCAAAATCAGTAAAAATAGGTCAACTCCCTGACATCTAATAGTACAACTTACGAATCTCAGAGACAAAGAGAAAATCCTGAAAGCAGCTCGGGAGAAGAGATATGTAACCTACAATGGTAGAAATATTAGATTGGCAACAGACTTATCCACAGACACCTGGCAGGCCAGAAAGGACTGGCATGATGTATTCAGAGCACTAAATGAGAAAAAAAGACAGCCAAGAATACTATATCCAGGTGGGCTCTCATTGAAAATGGAAGGAGAGATAAAAAGCTTCCAAGACAAACAGAAGCTAAAAGAATTTGCAAACACGAAACCAGCCCTACAAGGAATATTGAAAGGGGTCCTCTAAGCAAAGAGAGAGACTAAAAGCAACATAGACCAGAAAGGAACACAGACAATATACAGTAACAGTCACCTTACAGGCAATACAATGGCACTAAATTCATATCTTTCAATCGTTACCCTGAATGTAAATGGGCTAAATGCCCCAATCAAAAGACACAGGCTATCAGATTGGATTAAAAAACAAGACCCATCGATATGTTGTCTGCAAGAGACTCATTTTAGACCCAAAGACACCCCCACATTGAAAGTGAGGGGGTGGAAAACCATTTACCGTGGTAATGGAAACCAAAAGAAAGCTGGGGTGGCAATCCTTATATCAGACAAATTAGATTTTAAAACAAAGACTGTAATGAGAGATGAGGAAGGGCACTATATCCTACTTAAAGGGTCTATCCAACAAGAAGATCTAACAATTGTAAATATCTATGCCCCTAACATGGGAGCAGCTGATTATTTAAGGCAATTAATAACAAAAGCAAAGAAACACATCGACAACAATAAAATAATAGTGGGGGACTTTAACACCCCCCTGACTGAAATGGACAGATCATCTAAGCAAAAGCTCAACAAGGAAATAAAGCCTTTAAATGACACACTGGACCAAATGGACCTCACAGATCTTTCAGAACATTCCATCCCAAAGCAATAGAACACACATTCTTCTCTAGTGCCCATGGAACATTCTCTAGAATAGATCACATCCTAGGTCACAAATCAGGTCTCAGCCAGTACCAAAAGATTGGGATCAGTCCCTGAATATTTTCAGGCCACAGTGCTTTGAAACTACAATACAATCACAAAAGGAAAGCCGGAAGGAACCCAAATACATGGAGGTTAAAGAGCATCCTACTAAAGAATGAATGGGTCAACCAGGAAATTAAAGAAGAATTAAAAACATTCATGGAAACCAATGAAAATGAAAACACAACTGTTCAAAATCTTTGGGATGCAGCAAAGGCAGTCCTAAGAGGAAAGTATGGAGCAATACAAGCCTTTCTCAAGAAACAAGAAAGGTCTCAAATACACAACCCAACCCTACACCTAAAGGAGCTGGAGAAAGAACAACAAATAAAACCTAAACCCAGCAGGAGAAGAGAAATAATAAAGATCAGAGCACAAATCAATGAAATACAAACCAAAAGAAAAGTAGAACAGATCAACAAAACTAGGAGCTGGTTCTTTGAAAGAGTTAACAAGATTGATAAACCCCTGGCCAGACTTATCAAAAAGAAAAGAGAAATGACCCAGACAAATAAAATCATGAATGAAAGAGGAGAGATCACAACCAACACCAAAGAAATACAATTATAAGAACATATTATGAGCAAGTATATGCCAGCAAATTAGATCATCTGGAAGAAACGGATGCATTCCTAGAGATGTATCAACTACCAAAACTGAACCAAGAAGAAATAGAAAACCTGAACAGACCTATAAGCCACTAAGGAAATTGAAGCAGTCGTCAAAAATCTCCCAACAAACAAAAGCCCAGGGCCAGATGGTTTCCCAGGGGAATTCTACCAAACATTTAAAGAAGAATTAACACCTATTCTTCTGAAACTGTTCCAAAAAATAGAAATGGAAGGAAAACTTCCAAACTTGTTATGAGGCCACCATTACCTTTATCCCCAAACTGCACAAAGATCCCATCAAAAAGGAGAATTACAGACCAATATCCTTGATGAACATGGATGCAAAAATTCTCACCAAAACACTAGCCAATAGGATCCAACAGTACATTAAAAGGATTATTCACCATTACCAAGTGGGATTTACCCCTGGGCTGCAAGTTTGGTTCAACATCTGCAAATCAATCAATGTGATACAATACATTAATAAAAGAAAGAACAAGAACCACATGATCCTCTCAATAGATGCAGAAAAAGCATTTGACAAAGTACAACATCCTTTCTTGTTTAAAACTCTTCAGAGTCTAGGAATAGAGGATACATACCTCAATATCATAAAAGCCATCCATGAAAAATCCACAGCGAATATCATTCTCAATGGGAAAAACTGAGAGCTTTCCCCCAAAGTTCAGGAACACGGCAGGGATGTCCACTATCACCACTGCTATTCAACATAGTATTAGAAGTCCTAGCCATGGCAATCAGACAACAAAAAGAAATAAAAGGCACCCGAATTGGCAAAGAAGAAGTCAAACTCTCAGTCTTTGCAGATGATATGATACTCTATGTGGAAAACCCAAAAGACTCCACCCCAAAACTGCTAGAACTCATACAGGAATTTAGTCAAGTAGCAGGATATAAAATCAATGCACAGAAATCAGTGGCATTCCTATACACCAACAAGACAGAAGAAAGAGAAATTATGGAGTCGATCCCATTTACAATCGCACCCAAAACCATAAGATACCTAGGAATAAATCTAACCAAAGAGGCGAAGAATCTGTACTCAGAAAACTATAAAATACTCATGAAAGAAATTGAGGAAGACACAAAGAAATAGAAAAATGTTCCATGCTCATGGATTGGAAGAACAAATATTGTGAAGATGTCAATACTACCTAGAGCAATCTACACATTTAATGCAATCCCTGTCAAAATACCATCTACTTTTTTCAAAGAAATGGAACAAACAATCCTAAAATTTGTATGGAACCAGAAAAAACAGCGAATAGCCAGAGGAATGTTGAAAAAGAAATGCAAAGCTGGTGGCTTCACAATTCCGGACTTCAAGCTCTATTACAAAGCTGTCATCATCAAGACAATATGGTACTGGCACAAAAACAGACACACAGATCAATGGAACAGAATAGAGAGCCCAGAAATGGACCTTCAACTCTATGGTCAACTAATCTTTGATGAAGCAGGGAAGAATATCCAATGGAAAAAAGACAGTCTCTTCAACAAATGGTGTTGGGAAAATTGGACAGCCACATACAGAAGAATGAAACTGGACCATTTCCTTATACCACACACAAAAATAGACTCCAAATGGTTGAAAGACCTAAATCTGAGACAAGAGTCCATCCAAATCCTAAAGGAGAACACAGGCAGCAACCTATTCAACCTCAGCCGCAGCAACTTCTTTCTAGAAACATCGCCAAAGGCAAGGGAAGCAAAGGCAAAAATGAACTATTTGGACTTCATCAAGTTAAGAAGCTTTTGCACAGCTAAAGAAACAGTCAACAAAACCAAAAGACAACTGAGAGAATGGGAGAAGATATTTGCAAATGACGTATCAGATAAAGGGCTAGTATCCAAAATCTATAAAGAACTTCTCAAACTCAACACCTAAAGAACAAATGATCCAATCAAGAAATGGGCAGAAGACATGAACAGACATTTTTCCAAAGAAGACATCCAAATGGCCAACAGACACATGAAAAAGTGCTCAACATCGCTCGGCATCAGGGAAATCCAAATCAAAACCTCAATGAGATATCACCTCACACCAGTCAGAATGGCTAAAATTAACAAGTCAGGAAACGACAGATGTTGGCGGGGATGCAGAGAACGGGGAACCCTCGCACAGTGGTGTTGGGAAAGCTAACTGGTGCAGCCACTCTGGAAAACAGTATGGAGGTTCCTCAAAAAGTTGAAAATAGAGCTGCCCTATGACCCAGCAATTGCACTACTGGGTGTTTAACCCAAAGATACAAATGTAGGGATCCGAAGAGGTACGTGCACCCTGATGTTTATAGCAGCAATGTCCACAATAGCCAAACTGTGGAAAGAGCCAAGATGTCCATCAACAGATGAATGGATAAAGAAGAGGTGGTATATATACACAATGGAATATTATGCAGCCATCAAATGGATGAAATCTTGCCATTTGCAACGACGTGGATGGAACTGGAGGGTATTACGCTGAGCGAAATAAGTCAGTCAGAGAAAGACGTGTATCATATGACCTCACTGATATGAGGAATTTTTAATCTCAGGAAACAAACTGAGGGTTGCTGGAGTGGTGGGGGTGGGAGGGATGGGGTGGCTGGGTGATAGACATTGGGGAGGGTATGTGCTGTGGTGAGCGCTATGAATCGTGTAAGACTGTTGAATCACAGACCTGTACCTCTGAAACAAATAATACATTATATGTTAAAAAAAAAAAGATAGCAGGAAGGGAAAAATGAAGGGGGGTGAATCAGAGGGCGAGACAAACCATGAGAGACTTTGTACTCTGAGAATCAAACGGAGGGTTCTAGAGGGGAAGGGGTTGGGGGGATGGGTTAGCCTGGTGATGGGTATTAAAGAAGGCACGTACTGAATGGAGCACTGGGTGTTACACGCAAACAATGAATCATGGAACACTACATCAAACACTAATGATGTAATGTATGGTGATTAACATAAGATATTTAAAAAGACAGTTGAATGGATAAGGAAGTTGTGGTCCATATATACAATGGAATATTACTCAGCCATCAGAAAGGATGAACACCCAACATAGGCATTAACATGGATGGGGAGATTATTCTAAGTGAAATAAGTCCAACAGAGAAAGACAATTATCATACAGTTTCACTTACTTGTGGAACACAAGGAATAGCATGGAGGCCATTAAGAGAAGGGAAAAATGAAGGGGGGGAATCAGAGGGGGAGCTGAACTATGAGAGACTATGGACTCCAGGAATCAAACTTAGGGTTTTAGAGGGGAGGGGGTGGGGAGATGGGTGAGCCCAGTGATGGGTATTAAGGAGGGCACGTATTGCATGGAGCACTGTGTGTTATATGCAAACAATGAGTCATGGAAAACTACATCAAAAACTAATGACATACTGTATGGTGACATAACATAATAAAAAAATTTAAAAAGAAACATTCTTCCCCCGAAGTAAGTTGTATATATCAACTGGCATGTGCATGCTCATATTTTAATGTTAACTCACTTTAAAATGCAATAAAGCTACATTTTTACCTCAAACACAGAAAAGCAAGCTTACATTGGGGAAAGATGGGACCCCTCCCTCTGCACTGTCACTGGAAAGTTCTTCCATCAGGTCATCCGAGGAAGCTAGTCAGATACGCAGAAACTGTGAGACCCTGGTAGGGCAGCTCAGGAATGACTCAGGGAGCTTTGCCTGATAGGGGGCGATGAGCAAAAGTGTATGGATGTGGGTGGTTAATAATGTGGACTGAGCTGCTACTGGGCCTTCATCCTTGCTGGATGATGGAAGGCAGAGGACAGCAACAGGAAAGTAATTAGAAACATGATCTTTCAATTTTAACTTGAGGGAATCTAATCAATGAGAAATAGTCCATCTGAAAAAGGGCAAAAACTGGGGTGCCTGGGTGGCTCAGTCGTTAAGCATCTGCCTTCGGCTCAGGTCATGATCCCAGGGTCTTGGGATCGAGCCCCACATCGGGCTCTCTGGTCGGCGGGAAGCCTGCTTCTCCCTCTCTCACTCCCCCTGCTTATGTTCCCTCTCTCGCTGTGTCTCTCTCTGTCAAATAAATAAAATCTTAAAAAAAAAAAAAAAGGGCAAACACCAAAATGCCTGCTGGTGGTAAAGACAGAGTCCCAGGGCTCCCTGCCTGTTTGAGGTTCAGCTAAATTGCAACTGTGTGTTTGACTTTTCCAAGACCATTTCTTTTCCCAGGGCCTACATATGCTACTATTGTATTTTTTGTTTTAATTTTTTATTTAAATTCAATTTAATTATCGTACAGTGCATTCTTAGCTTCAGGGATAGAATTTACTAATTCATCAGTTGCATAAAACACCCAGTGTTCATTCCACCAAGTGCCCTCCTTAATGCCCATCACCCAGTTACCCCATCCACCCACATCTACCCTCTAGGAACCCTCAGTTTGTTTCCTCTGGTTAAGAATCTCTGCAGATTGATCCAGTTTCCTCTTATTTTATTTTTCCTTCCTTTCCCCTATGTTCATCTGTTTTGTTTCTTGATTTCCAGATATGAGTGAAATCATATGGTATTTGTGTTTCTCTGACTGACTTACCCACTTAGCATAGCACCTTCTAGTTCCATCCACATCGTTGCAAATACAAGATTTCATTCTTTTTGATGGCTGAGTAATATTTCATCGAGTGTGTGTGTGTGTGTGTGTGTGTGTGTGTGTGTGTGTGTGTGTGTACCTACCACTTCATCTTTATCCCTTCATCTGTTGATGGACATCTGGGCTCTTTCCATATTTGATTACTGTGGCCATTGCTGCTATAAATATTAGGGTGCAGGTGCCCCTTTGGATCACTACTTTTGTATCCATTACATAAATACCTACAAGTGCAATTGCTGGGTCATAGGGTAGCTCTAGTTTTAACTGTTTTGAGGAACCTCCATGCTGTTTTCCACGGTGGCTGCACCACTTTGCATTCCCACCAACAGTGTAAGAGGGTTCCCCTTTCTCTGCATCCTTGCCAACACCTATTGATTGTTTCCTGAGTTGTTCATTTTAGCCATTCTGACTATGTGAGGTGGAATCTCATTGTGATTTTGATTTGTGTTTCCCTGATGCCGAGTGATGTGGACCATTTTTTCATGTGTCTCTTGGCCATTTGTAGGTCTTCTTTGGAGAAATGTCTGTTCATGTCTACTGATCTTTCCTTGACTGGATTTTTTTGGTTTTTGTGTGTTTTGAGTTGGACAAATTCTTTATAGATTTGGATACTAGCCCTTTATCTGATAAGACATTTGCAAATATCTTCTTCCATTCTGTAGGCTGCCTTTTAGTTTTGTGGACTGTTTCCTTTGCTGTGCAAAAGCTTTTTATCTTGATGAAGTCCCAATAGTTCATTTTTGGCTTTGTTTCCCTTGCCTTTAAAGACATGTCTAACAAGAAGTTGCTGTGGCCAAGGTCCAAGAGCTTGCTGTCTGTGTTCTCCTCTGGGATTTTGATGGAATCCTGTGTCACATTTAGGTCTCTCATCCCTTTTGAGTTTATTTTTGTTTATGGTGTAAGAAGGTGGTTGCTGCTGTATTGTTCATCTCTTCCATACGATTTTGTAATTCATTAAAATCACATTTTGTTGTGGGACTGTATTTCAAAACTTGGTGAAGTATCCTGTTATATTTCTTCAGTAGGACATTGATGTGCAGATGTTGAACAACCCCTGCAGCCCAGGAATAAGTCCCACCAGGTCGTGGTGAATAATCCTTTTAATGTACCATTGCATCTTATTAGCTAGTGTCTTGGTGAGAATTTTGGCATCCGTGTTCATCAGGGATATTGGTCTGTAATTCTCCTTTGCGGTAGTGTCTTTGTGTGGTTTTGGGATCAAGGTAATGCTGGCCTCATAGAAAAAGTTGGGAGGTTTTCCTTCCATAGGTATGAATTCTTCTTGAAATGTCTGGTAGAATCCCGTTGGGAGGCCACCCGGTCCTGGACTCATGTTTGTTGGGAGATTTTTGGTTACTGCTCCAATTTCTTTGCTGTTTATGGGTCTCTTCAGGTTTTCTATCTTCCTGTTTCAGTGTTGGTAGTTTATATGTTTCTGGCATTGCACCACGTTCTTCAAAATTGCCTAATTTTTGGCATATACTTGCTCATAATATGCTATTGGAATGAATTGTATCTTTGGTGTTGGTTGTGATTTCTCCTGTTTCATTTATGATTTTATTTATTTGGGTGTTTTCTCTTTTCTTTTTCATAAGTCTGGCTGGGGATTTATCGATCTTATTAATTCTTTCCAAAACAGTTCCTAGTTTCCTTGATATGTCTTTTTTTAATAAATACTTTTATTTTTTTCCTTGATATGTTCTACTGTTCTATTGATTTCTCTTTCATTGATTTCTGTTCTAATCTTTATCATTTCTCTTTTCCTGCTGGATATAGGTTTTGTATGCTGTTTTTCCTCCAGGTCTTTTAGTTGTAAAGTTAGGCAGTGTATTTGAGAATTTTTTTCTTTCTTGAGGAAGGACTGTTTCACTATATACTTCCCTCTTAGGTTTGCCTTCGCTCTATCCCAAAGGTTTTGAACTGCTGTGTTTTCATTTTCATTTCTCTCCATGTAATTTTGAATTTTCCTTAATTTCCCTGCAGACCCATTCATACTTTAGTGGGATGCTCTTAAACCTCCATGTATTTGTGTTCCTTCCAAATTTTCTCTTGAGATTGAATTCAAGCATTTTCATCTGAAAATTTGCAGGGAATAATCCCAATCTTTTGGTACCGGTTCAGACCTGATTTGTGATCCAGTGTGTAATCTATTCTAGAAAATGTTCCATGTGTACTGGAGAAGAATGGGTATCAGTTGCTTTACGATGAAATGTTCTGAATATATCTGTGAAGCCCATCTGGTCCAGTTTGTCATCCAAAGCCCCTTTTTTTTAATTTTAAGGATTATTTATATTTACATAAATTTCAACATATTATAGCTATCATATAAATTGCTGCTCTCCTTTAATAATGTTTTTAGTTTTTTATTTAAATCCTTTTCGCTTTTCCTATACTCTATTTTTAGTTTCAGGGGTAGAATTCAGTGCAACTTCTTACTACACACACGTCCAGAGGCAAGGCACAATTAAACTATTGGGAATTCTTCAAGATCAAGCTTTTGCATAGTAAAGGAAGCAGTCAATAAGACTAAAAGACATCCTACAGAATGGGAGGAGATATTTGCAAATGTCTTATCAAATAAAGGGCTAATATCCAAAGTCTATAAAGATCTAATCAAACTCAACACCCCAAAAAACAAAAAATCCAATCAAGAAATGGGCAGAAGTCATGAACAGAAATTTCTGCAAAGAAGACACACAAATGGACCACAGACACATGAAAAAATGACTCACATCACTTGGCATCAGAGAAATACAAATCAAAACCTCAATGAGATACCGCCTTACCCCAGTCAGAATGGCTAAAATGGACAACTCAGGGAACAAGAGATGTTAGCAAGGATGCAGAGAAAGGGGAACCCTCTTACACTGTTGGTGGGAATGCAAACTGGAGCAGCCACTGTGGAAAACAGCATGGAATTTTCTCAATAAGTTAAAAAGTTAAAAAGAGAACTACCCTATGACCCATCAATTGCACTGCTACTTATTTATCCAAAGGACACAAAATATTGGCACTTACACCCCAATGTTGATAGCAACAATGTCCACAGAAGTCAAAATATGGAAAGAAACTAGATGTCCATCGATAGTTGAATGGATAAGGACAAAGTGGTGTGTGTGTTTTGTGTGTGTGTATAATATGTATAATATATATATAATGGAACATTACAGATCATCAAAGTATGAAATTTTGCCACTTCAAACAACGTGGATGTTGCTAGAGTGTAATATCCTAAGTGAAATAAGTCATTCAGAGAAAGAGAAAGATATGAATTCGCTCATATGTGGAATTTAAGAAACAAAACCCATGAGTATAGGGTATGAAAGAAAAAAAAAGAGAGGGAGGTAATCCATCAAAGATTCTTTTTTTAAAATTTCATTTACTTATGTTTAGATATATGTCTATTTCTCTATCTATATCTATAGTTATATACACACATACACAACACACACACACACACAGAGTGCATGAGTTAGCAAGCTTGAGGGATGGGACAGAGGGAAAGAATCTCAAGCAGACTCCCCACTGAGCAGGCCCTGATGCAGGGCTTCATCTCATGTCCCTGAGATCATGACCTGAGTGGAAATCAAGAGTCAGTCACTCAACCGAGCCACCCAGGTGCCCCCAGAGACACTTACGTATAAAGAACAAACTGAAGGTTGCTGGAGGGGAGGTTGGACAGGGTTGGGCTAAATGGGTGAGGGGTAACATTGCACTGGAGACATTACTATTAAAATGTACCAAATGTTGAGTTAGAGATACTACCGTTTGGCTTATTAAATGTAAATTTGTACACTTGGATTAGCAGAAAAAATGGGGCACCTGGCTGGCTCTGTCAGTGGAGCGTGCAACTCTTGATCTCTGGGTCATGAGTTCAAGCTCTGGGTCATTGAGCATAGAGCCTCATTTAAAAACATTAAAAAAACACAGAAAAATGTTCACTACCATTTTGATTTCTCTGTCTTAAGGATATGAAACTTAGTGAAAGAGAATACTCTGGATCAAATAAATGGGGAAATGTCCATACTTTCATGTCGGTCACCTGTAGGGTGGCCAGAAGTGGACTTTCCCGAGCCACCAGAAGGGGCCAGAAATTGATGTTCTGGACTGGGGATGCATATTTCTTCCTACATCCCCCAAACAAGATCCTGGGAAACACATATATAATAGAGAGCACTCTTGGCAACTTGCTGACAAAAGACTGTAAGGAAATTAGTAATCATTTATGCAGAGTGCCATCTTCTCCTCCCCTTCTTCATCAGCTGCCCAGCAGTGCCTCCTGAATCAAAGTTGAACTTAGGAAGATGTTGCAATTTGGTGTGTACTTCAAACACCCAACAGACTGGTTTTGTGGGCAGACACCTTTCTTTAACTGAGATGTTATAGAAACACAGCGCAGGGACCACAGCTGATGGCCTGGGCTCACATAAAATTTAGCAGCTACACATGCCTGAGAGACTTATAGAGACCCCTGTGTGCCTCAGTTCCCTGTTCTGGGACACGAAAATGTTAATACAGCCTACAAATTAGTGTTCAGGTATGAGGCTAAAAGGGCTTTACTAAGAGTAAAGCCTTAAGGAAAGGAAAGGACTGGTGCTTCACAATTACTCTGTAAGTATTCAGCTACAGAATGCCTAGAGAATGAGCTGCACACTCGGTAGTGGGTGATTCCAGAGAAGGGACTTGGATGGCTCCACAGCAAGGGAGGATGAAAGCCTACTCTTCAGCGTTTACATGGGAATGTTGTGTAAGGGCTCACAGACAATATGTATTAACAACTCCTGTGATCGCCACGTCAGTCCTTTTGAGAGGGGTCAAAGCCAGGGCTCTAACCCATATTTTACAGTGCAGGGCTCTGAAATTTAGAGAGATTAAGTGATCTGCCCAGGACTGGCCACAATGATGTGTGTTGGATCCAAGACAGGAAGGTAGTTGGTCCCTGGGTGAGAGATCTGAGCACTTGAGCCCTGCCCAAGGTCCCTGAGAAAATGCTTTGGACCCCTGAACCAAGAGCACTCTGTACCTTCTCAAATTCTCCTGCCCCACAATTTCTGGGGAAGAGAGTAGACGCCCTAGAGGATGTGTCTGGAAAATAATCTGAAACCTAACATCCTCCTGGCTCTGTGTTCAATCCCTGACAGAAAATAGGATTGTTTCCTCCAAACCAAGCCCTTCTGAAGGACCAGGGAAAGACAACTGTGGCCATCCTTCCCCAGCATCTTCCCACTGTCAGCTTTCTCTCCCAGGGCCTTTCAATGACCAGTTGACCATCCTCAGTGACCAGTGGGCTGCTCAGCCCTCAACTGACTCTGAATCCATGACATTCCAAACCAACTGTTATATGATGGCTCTGCCAAGAATTAGCTTCCCTTCAACTGACCAACCATAGATGAACAGTTACAGCATGCTAATGGGAAAGTGGTCCTCTGGGCTAGGGCTTTAGTTGTTGAATGAATGAATTCTGTGATGCTCAGTGTCTTACTAATGATGTGAGTGACTGAGCAGTGTGTACTAAGTCTTGGCTGACAGTGGGCATGGCTGCACTGGCCGAGTGTGTGCCTTCCTGCTCCTGTCCTCCCACACATTCAGTCTACACTCTCAAATCTCTCCTCATCCATCTCTAGACCCTGTATTTGCCAGGAACAGGGTCTTCTCTCCACACCCACCAAACCCATAGCCTGGATACCCCACCCCAGATCTCTCTTTAAAGACCACAACACAGACCTTCACTCTCAGCTCCCAAATGTTCATTCCATCAACCCGATGGTATTGTCCCTTCTCACCATTCTCCCAGGCTTCACCCAGTCAATAATCCCATCCATATCAACCCATAAAAATCCCACAGGATATCCCGGTTTTTGTTTTTTGTTTGTGTGTTTTAGGATTTCTGGAAATAAACTGCTAATATTGGCTTTTAGTTTTGACATCTCAATTCAGGAAGACTTGACCTGTAATTCTCCTACCCTGTAATGTCTATCACTGGGGTGGCATCAAGATTCTCCTCATCCTTTGAAAGCAGTGTGAATGTGTTCCCTGTGCTTGTTCTCTGTATGACAGTGTAGAAAATTGGCATTTGGTATATACATACAATGGAATATTACTCAGCTATCATAGAGGTTGAAATCTTGCCATTTGCTGTAATGTGAGATGGAGCTAGAGTGTATTATGCTCAGTGAAACAAGTCAGTCAGAGAAAATCAGAAAAACCATATGGTTTCCTCACATGTGCAATTTAACAAACAAAACAGATAACATAGTGGGAGGGAAAAAATAGAATGGGAAGAAAACCATAATAGAGTCTTAATGATAGAGAAGAAACTGAGGGTTGGTGGAGGGAGGTGGGTATGGGATGGGCTAAAAGGGTGATGAGTATTAAGGAGGGAACTTCTTATGAGGAAATCTGCATGTAATATGTAAGTGATGAACCACTAAATGAAAAAAATTGCCATTTGGAAATCATACATTTTTCTAAGATTAGGAACATATTTAAGGCAAGGCAGCTTGATATAAAAATAAAAACTGTAAAGTAATGCCACAAAATTATAAAATATCTTTATATAACTCTAGACAAATTGGGGGCTGGACATGTAAAAGAACAGGTGAAAATAATTTCAGTTAATGTGATCCAACCCATTTGAAGGAACAGTCTTTGGAAAATTAATATGAACTCACCTGTAGAAAAAACAATTCAGATTTCCCATCGTGGGGAGCATGTCACCTGTTACCCCACTACTGCTGCACAGCTCAGAGAGTGACAGTTGGAATGGAAGGCAATGTGTGCATCATCACATCCCCATGGGCGACAGGTCATTGTAGAACTTCCAGAGTGAATGTGCCTCTGCACACGGTGGGTCCAACTGCTGCTGTGTAGACTAGTGTGTGACTACATGAGCACGTGTGGCATTTAAGAGGACATGTTCATTTCACAAACTGGTCCCACACCCACACATTGTTATTCTGTGTTTATGAAAACAAGTTATATCAGAAAAGCCTGCCCACCAAATAGAATGGGCAGGAAAATTTCAGTGTGAAAGGGGATAAAGTTAGCGTGTTGAGAATAGAGAAGTTCCATTTTGATTTGCAATACCATCTCCACCCATTTCTACTATTCCTGAGCCACCATATTTTTAAGAAAAACTAATACAATTTGTTGTAGAGGGAATAAAAAGCATAGTAGAGATTCAATTTGTAAAAGTCACTTTTCCTCTCTCTCAGCATGTAATTACCCAATTATATGAATCCTCTTATCATCACTCTGTATTCCATACTTTTTCTCTGTATGCAGCTAAATCTATACACTTTGTTATTTCAAATTGTGAATTCCTTGAACATTTTCCCTGTTACTATGCAAGCAACCAACCGGTCCCAAGATTTATTTGTATATTTGAGGAAGAGCAAAAGGGAGAGAGAAAGAGAGAGAGAGAGTGAGAGAGAGAGAGGAGGAGCAGGGGGAGAGGGAGAAAGGGAGAATCACAAACAGACTCCCTACTGAGCATGGAGCCCTATGCAGGGCTCCATCTCAGGAACCTGAGATCATGACCTGAGCTAAAATCATGAGTTGGAAATTAACTGATTGAGTCACCCAGGTGCACAAATACAATGCTTTTCTAAATATATTTTAGATAACCACACCTCTGGGATTATGTGTGTTATGGTTCATAATTCAACATCTAATCACATCCACTCTTACACTATGGTCATCATAACTGGCCGTATTTAGGGAAGTGCCCTGCCCCCCAAACTTCTTCTGACCACAGGGATCCTGAGACCACCATGTCCCACCTGGGGTTCTGCCCTGGTTTGCCAAGTGAGCACTTTTAAGCCAGGGACATAACCCACTGTAGCAGAGTTCTGGCTCTGATTTTGCTCTCCACTACTTATAACACTTTGCAGTAGCCTCCTTAAGCAGGCTCCTTCCCCTCCACTCTACCCTGATATATCACCCCAGATTCAAGTCTCCACACCTCCTACCTTCCAAAAAGTAGCCCTCTTCTACTTGTAGAGCTGAAGCACTTCTTTTCTGATATCTCTAAATGATTTTGCAGGAGCTCAGAATGATTTGATAACTATCTAGCTGTATTGAAAGGACAAGAGAAACCTAGGGTCTCCTACTGCTCTGCCATTTAAATCACTATCACTGCTGCAAATTATTTAGCACCCTCACCCCCCATTGATGAATTTGCTTTAAATATGGCAATACTCTCATCTTTATCTTATCATGTTCACTTTTACTTTGGTTTGGGGGGCTGGGCAGAGGGTGATGTTTCACAGGAGGAACATGAAGAGAAATTGTAAATGTGGGGTACCTGCCATGAAAGGCTCAACCCTTCCACAAATTACTGGGTGGGTCTACAGTGTAATCAACCAATACATTTGCCTAGCTACTATTGCCTGCCACTATGAAGTAGATAAGAGTACAGTCATAATCCATGCAGCCTACTAGAAGATGCCTTGAACACATCTCCCAGGGAACCTGTACCCAATCCATGCATGCACCTGATCAGGATGGGCTATGTCCTCCAGCCTCTGCTTAACTTGGAGGCAGGGCTCTGGGTGCCTGTAGGGCCACCATGGGTAGGCCTGGAGGAGGTGTGTGCATTGATTTATTTCTGAAGAGCACCCTTGGAGTTGTTCTTCATCTCACTCTGCAGGACACAACCCTGCCCTCCCAACCTGCTGAAGTCAGCAGAGAGCTTCCTCTGTTAATACATAGGTGTGATGAGACGTTTGGGGTTGGGTCTGAGGACTCACAATTCAGGGATCTGGCAAAAGAGTGAAGACACAGGCCCAACAGCGCTCATGCAAGCAGGACAGCTCACCTCCTCCTGCTTTGCATCCCTTTGGGCACATGGCAGGCACTAGTATTGAGGAGGGGACACTGTAGGATCCCCATCTGATTGGAGCTGTCCCTGTGTTTGGGTCCCCTGAGCCCACGAGAATCTTTGTGGGAGATAGGGGCTAACTTCATGGCATCATTTTCCAATGTGACTTTTGAAGTTCTATAGATTCTGCCTTAATTGGCAGGCAAGGCCTTCAGGGAAAAGTAGTTCTGTTCCCAATGCAAACATGTTCAGTGGTTCAGCATGTACACTGTGCCATCTCACTCCCTCTGTAGTTACTCACTCCCTAGTAACCGCTATGCCACCCACAGCACCCAGATGTGCCCAAGGACAGTCCACAGAGAAGTCATGTTGAGGGCTCTCAGAGAGACTGTGAAAGGGACTGCCAAGCAGCAGAAAGACCCCAGCCAGAGAGGCAGGGCTATTAGGGAAGGCACCCTGATGGCATGGTGGACACCATCTTCATTCAGTTTCTGGGGATCCATGCAGGCTTCTCTTCCTTCTTAAAAGGCTTGGGTCCTGCAGAGTTACCTCCAGCCCCGAGAGCTCAGAAGTGTGTCCAACCAGAAATCCTATATCTCTTGTAAGAGCTGTCCCAAATAAAATGCCCTATGATCTCATACAGTTCTACCTCATGTTTCTCACAGCTGTAGAGGAGGACACTCTGGCCATATCTCAGGCCTAGGTGCTCCAGAGGTCCTCATCGAAAATGAGCCAGACAGGCCCTTGCTGTCCAGCTGCAGCTTTGGTAGTTTCTCAGAGGAAGATCCAGCACAAAAGGATGCACATGTAACCATCAGACAGAAACATACTTGGAGGAACAGCTCAGGTGCACTTGATAGTTGCAGGCCTCAGAAACAAGCTGTACATACTTCTGACCAGGAGGCAAGACTGGGGACCCCTGCAGACAAGACAAAGGCAATCTGAGATTGCCACCACCCCTGAGGTGGGTTTAGAATCACTGCTGAAGACCAGCCTCTGAGGAGGAAGCAGCACTCCAAGGCAAGCCCAGTGCTTTTTTGGGTGACACCGAGGCCTTCAACGACAGCACTAGACAGCCTTCCAGTTCTTTCCCTCTGCCTGCTGCATGGTCTGCTCCTCCTCCAGCTGTCCCTCCAGCCCCCAGCAGGTATACACAGCAGGAGAGATGCAGGAAGATGCAGGACTGCCAGGGCCCAGTGACCACCCTGGATTCCAACTGAGGGGCAGCTCTGTGCATCCTCTATCTCAGAGGGCACACAGCTTGTGTCAGAGCCCCTTTCAGTCACCTCTTCACAATCACTGTCCCCACCTCCCTGGCTGACTGACTCCTGCTCACTCTCAAGAATCAGGCAGGACTGACCTGCTGGGTCCCCAAACCGCTACCCCTGCCCCCTCTATCTCACCAGTCAGGAAGTCTGCATGAGAAGTCCATCTCCTAACTGGCCAGCTCCAGAAGCATCTGCGTCCCTGTCCCCACTTATGGTGACACTCTTCCCAGATTCCCCTCTCATGGAGCGAGAGAAGAGACCCTCTGAAACCCAAGGCCTCAGTGACAGCTGAAGCAGATGCCAGTTGTGCCTTCCCTGCTGCTCCCAGCACTTCTGAAATGGAGCCCCCACCTGATGCATGCAGATTCTCCTGTCTTCACCAGCAGAGCTCTCCTCCCACTGAAGTCCTAGTGCCTCTCCTCAGGCCTGCCTTCCTATCATTATAGCTGCCACCTTCTAGCCACCCCCACCACACATCTATTGTCTTCTTACAATACTTTTTCTTAATTTTTTTTTTTTTTTTTTTTTTTTTGCTATTTCTAGGCTCCCTGTTCTTCTGTGAGTTTTTTCAAGCTGTCATAAATCTCCAAATCTTTAAGTAAACTTGCTGGGGGAAAAAAAGACATAATGAACACTACATCAAAAACTATTGATGTACTCTATGTTGGCTAATTGAACAGAATTTTAAAAAGTTTTCAAAAAAACACCCTTTCAGGGGCACCTGGGTGGCTCAGTCGGTTAAGCATCTGCCTTCAACTCAGGTCATGATCCCAGGGTCCTGGGATCAAGCCCTGCATCGGGCTCTCTGCTCAGCAGGGAGCCTGCTTCTTCCTCTCCCTCTGCCTGCCTACTTGTGATCTCTCTATCTCAATCTCTGTCAAATAAATAAATAAAATATATTTTTAAAAAACACCCATTTAAACCTGTGTTGTTTTAGGGTCAATTGTATTTTCAAGGCATGGGAAGCAAAATGATTTGTTAATGAATTGGTTGTTGGTTAAAGATGACTCTACAGTCACTGATCTGAGCAACTAGAGTTAAGTTTCCTTTTTAGAAAGAGAGTAGACTGAAAGAGGAATGGTTTTAGGGAAAAGGATCAATAGTTTTGTTTTGAATGTGTTAAGTGAAAGATGCCAACTAGACATCAAGAGGAAATGTGAAACAGACAGTTGGAATAAGAGCACACCGGGAGTTTTTTTATCCATTAGCTCACATAGGTGGCACAACAATGCTGCCACATTTCAAGGAGATTGAGAAACAGAGATTCAGAGAAATAATAAGACTAACAGAAGTTTGCACACCCCCCCATTGATGCTTGAAGTAGAAGTCCGTGACACTATTGCCACCTTATCAGGAAACACTTAAGAAAAACATTCATGTACATTAAGACAGTTATGATCAATTTAGTCTTGCTTTTCATGTTTTCTTTTATTTGGGAGATGGGTCATTAATTCTGATTCAAGCTGGTAACTTCACATTTTCTCCCAGGAGGTAATGATTACTCATTAATACTCCAACCCAGTTGTTCTCAAATTTTAGAAAACATAAGAATCACTTGGACCCACGTTAAAAATAAAATTCCAGTGTCTCTTATTCAACTTGTTGCCTTTATCTACAAGCGTATTTTTTTTTCCTGACAAAAACCTATTCATCCAGACCAAAACATCACTATTCAGAATGTGGGTATTTTGAGGGTCACAATTACCTAAATATTCAACAATTTCCATCTTTATCATGACATCTGCCAGCTAAAGAAATTCCAATTCATATTTGGGTAAATGAAGTCAATATCGTTATTCAGGTCTTACTTTATTGGTCAAGATGGTGGTAATGCAATGCTTCCATTTGGGAACTCACAATCTTTTTGAGGCTATGTCTCTCAGATTATTCAAAAGGATCAAAAGATACTTCAAGTGATATATGTACCCCTATGTTTATTGTAGCATTATTCATAATAGCCAAGATATGGAAGCAACCTGTGTCCATTGACAGATGAATGGAGAAAAATGTGTTATATATAGCTTCTTGTTTGGGACAGGGCAGGTAAGGCACACCTTTACCTCTGCCACAATAGAAACTGTTCGTAACTTTTACTCTAGCTTATTGCTCTGGGCAAATCAGAGGCCCCTCACCAGATATGTAACTTCTCTTTTTCTTGCAGATGGTTGGAAATTGCCCAGCAGTTCCTGATCCTACTCTTCAAGTATCCCACACGTCCACTCTTAGGAGGAAAACAAGAAACAATGAGATGAATTGTCTAGAGTTTCTCAAGTGGCTATCAAAGATCTCCTAAAAAAACCCCACAACTATCTCATTGTTCCAGTACTACTCACTAGGATAGATATTAAGAGTAGATGATCATAGTAAACACACAGCTTAAATTAGAGAATACAGTTGTTAGTGGTTTTACATTTAGCATCACAGCAGCTGTCATGACCACCTTTTCCGTAAATGGCCCCTGTAATAGACCATATACATCTCAAGTTCTAGGGGCTCCAGTGGTGTGGTTCCCAAGGGAGAGCTTGAGTGTCATCAGTTTTTACCCATTGCCAAAGCAGCCTGAATGCTGACTGGAGAGTTTCACTGGTGGTCTCTCCTTGACATCAGGACATACTCTATGACTTGCCAGGGTCACTACAGGTATGATGTAATTGCATTTGTTCTGGCCCCTCCTCCCCTAGGAAGCAACATAGACAGTCTCAGCAAGGGGATACAGCATTTTTCAATTTTTCTAAAATGGGACTCAAAGTATATAATGTATGTAATCTAATGGCTGGGCATGTACATTTATTTATGCCCCATGGTCTTGAACATGGAACTGTGGTTACCACTCCTTATTATATATTGTCCTGTGATTACTTTGTCCAATGACCTAATTGTAACCAAATCTTGGATAACTATTGGCTTTGTGCATCTCCATCCACAATCCATATGGCACCAAGTTAGGAAACTGAATATACTGTAAATGCATCATTCATATAGAAGACAATGCAACAGGAAGGGATTTGGGGGAAAAGCCTGTTAAGATATCAGAAAATGCCATCTGTACATTCATTCTTTAGAAACTTTTAAGTCTACGTACTGGGCCACCTAAGGTGAAAGACATTGTTTTCAGTCAGCCAACAATTCCTGACAAAGCAAAAGTTGAGAAAGACCAACAGGTCAGAAAAGGGGGTAGGTCATCATGCATTTCTTTCCTACTATGGTTTCATTCGCATGCCTTAAAAGGGGGGTCTGTTCCTCATCCTACTTGGTCCTGTGCATACATTAGTGGGACTATTATTGTGGTTCAGTAAGTAGTATCTACATTGTCCTACCCTAGGTCAAATACTGGCACCATTAGTTACTTGGAGCCAGCTGACATACTTTCTCTGTACACAGCTGGGACAAATGCTTCCACAAGGCCCCATCAGGCTAGAACATGTCCTAATATTAGGGTCAGGGGATATTTTTTTTCCATGAAGCAAAAGCTAACCTGTGGTTACTCACAATTTGTCCCTAACACCTAGAGGTTTTCATGAATGTATCCTCTGTAGCACTCCAGGAGGTTAATGCCTTGACAGAAATGTCTCCCAATGTAGAACAATACTCAGTAACTTTTTAGTACCCATAATCTCTTGATTTTTCCTACTGGATTTAAAAGCTGAATAATTAGGGTTGGGGATGTAGAGTATAGCTATGGAATATTTTCTTTCTGTGCATAAGAGGTAAAAGGGTAAGTGCCCAGCTCCTAGCACCTTTACCATCATATTTGACCACTTGAACTATCTCCTGGGTATAAATTCAGTCTGACTTTTAAAAATAAAGTCAAGTCCTCTATGCCACTGTTTAACAATCCAGTAAAAATGATTTCTAGATATATATTACCAAAATTTACACAGAGGGAGAAACCTAAAGAGTACAACCATTGAAGAAATAAAAATGTTGCTAAGGATACATCTCTCCCAATTCCCTCCTCCCCAAAAAAGGATCTGGCCACTACTTTTACCCTTTAATGAATAATTCCCACATTATGCAAACTCTTTCAGAAAATAAAAGAGAAATAAACTCTCCAAATACATTTTGGAAAGCCAGGAAATCCTTAGTAAATTCAACTTAGTTCTCTACTGAAGAAAAAAAAATCACCACAAACAAACAGGTTTTATTCCAGGACTTCAAGGAAATTTCAATCATTTGGAAACTTGTAAAAAAGTGAATTACAAAAATAAAGGATATGACCCATAAAATTACACCAATAGATTTTTTTAAAAACTTGATAGAACTTAGCAACTCTAGGTATAGTAATAATTGCTACAGTGGGTACTAAGTGCCAAGTAGTGTTCTAAATGCCTAACATTTATGAACTAATTTTATCCTAACAAGCACAGCTTTACTTTACAGACGGAAGAACTGACACACAAAGAAGCTAAGTAACTTGCCCAGACCACACACCTAGAAAAGTGGTGGAGCCAGGGTTTGAATTAGGGTACTAGGCACAAAATCAGTGTTCTTAACTACTGTACTATCTTGCTTTTTCTAAAAACAGAAATAGAGGGGCGTCTGGTTGGCTCAGTTGGTAGAGCATGCAAATCTTGATCCTATGGTCATGAGTTTAAGCCCCGCATGGAGCCTACTTAAACAAACAAACAAACAAATAAATAAATAAATAACAGAAATAGAAGGAAATTTCCTAAACACAATAGAGTATTTATCAGAAACCAACAATGAAGTAACAGAGGTGAGATGTCCAGGAATACACATAGAAGATATCAATGAGGCCCCTGTGTGTGATATCCTACACATACACTTCCATCTTTAGAAGCCTCTAGTCTGATTGGGGTGGGGACGGGGATCTTGTACCCAATTTAAGGATGGTGCAACTTCGAGCAGAGTTTAAAAAATTTATTTATTAAACAACTACTATATGAAAATTATTATCTATATGCTAAAAGAATAGATATCATACCTAGCCTTAAAGAGCCTACAATAAGTTGATATAAAAGTATACACATACACGTTAAGTTCAGAATGATTGGCAAGGTAATTTAGTAACAGTTACACACTGTAGCACCAACTAATTGGAAGCACTGAGGTCAAATGAATAGAAGTTTAAGAGGGAAGAAAGAGCATTTCAAGGTCTTTCAGAAATGAGAGGGATGTGGAAGAATCTAAGGGATATACATTAGCCAACAGGAAAAGAAAGGCTTTATAGGTAGGGAACACAAGTGATGAGGGCCTGAATTAGAGTGGAAGTTTAAAAACTATATAGGGAGAGCCTTAGTGAAGAGAAAGAAAAGAATGAATCCATCTTGCAATATGACTTATGTAACTGGTAAAGTAGAGGCGGAGTAGAATAAGAAACACATAATCTCTGTCCTTGAAAAGCACAGTCTGATTAATGGGATGCAGAACTGAGAAATGAGTCAGATTTTTCAATAGTTTAAAAGAATGAACGAAAGAATAAACAAACTTAAAAGTACATGAAATGTGTAGTCCTTACTTCCATAACAGCAGAAAAGGATTTCACTGTGACTCCCACTCTCCCACATTCATGACTCACTAGAAAGCATGGGATTGGTACATTTTGATGAGCAGTTTTAAGAGTTCCTTCTTATAAAAAGAAGCTTAATCCAAAGTTCCTTGGGAAATCACATCTTAAGAAACTGAGCGAACCAGACCTGAGTGCTTCTCTCCAGTGTGAGTTCGCTGGTGATGATTAAAAGTAGAACGCTGACTGAAGGCTTTCCCACACTCAATACATTCATAGGGTTTCTCTCCTGTGTGAACTCTCTGGTGCACAATGAGCTGTGAGCTGTCACTAAAGGCTTTCCCACAGTCACTACATTTATAGGGTTTCTCCCCAGTATGGGTTCTCTGATGTACCATGAGACTAGAGCTATAACTGAAGACCTTCCCACACTCATTACATTCATAAGGCTTCTCACCAGTGTGAATTCTCTGGTGAATAATAAGGTGTGAGTTTTGGTTGAAGGATTTTCCACACTCATTGCATTTATAGGGCTTTTCACCTGTGTGAAGTCTCTGATGTCGAATAAGGCATTTACTCAGACTGAATGCCTTACCACACTCATTACATTCAAAAGGTTTTTCTCCAGTATGAATTCGCTCATGGTCAACAAGTTGAGAGTTCTGATGGAAAGCTTTCCCACATTCACTACATTTGTATGGTTTTTGCCCAGTGTGGAGGCTCTGATGTCGAACAAGACATTTACTCCGACTGAAGGCCTTGCCACATTCATTACACTCATAAGGCTTCTCCCCAGTATGGATCCTCTGGTGGTCAGTAAGATTTCTATTAGAACAGAAAGCTTTCCCACACTCACTACACTTGTAAGGTTTTTTACCAGTGTGAACCACCTGATGCCGGACAAGACTTTTACTACGTATGAAGGCCTCACCACACTCATTGCATTCATAAGGTTTCTCCCCAGTATGGGTTCTCTGGTGGTCAATCAGTTGGGAACTCTGAGTGAAGGCTTTTGCACATTCATTACATTTATAGGGTTTCTCACCATTATGGAGTCTCTGGTGTTGAATAAGATGGGAGCTGTGTCGGTAAGTCTTTCCACACTCACTGCACTCATAGGGCTTTTCCCCTGTGTGGGTTCTCAGATGAACTATGAGCTGAGAGGTCTGCCTGAAGGTCTTACCACATTCATTACACTCATAGGGTTTCTCTCCAGTGTGGATTCTCTGATGCCCAATGAGGTGTGAACTCCGATTGAAAGCTTTACCACATTCATCACATTGATAAAATTTCTGTCCCTTCAGAACTCCTTGATGTTCTGTAGCACTAGAGGACAGATCTGGATGTCTCCCAAGTTCATTATATTCATCACATCCAGCTTTTGTGGATTTATCTTTATCCTCGTGTGTTATTTTGAAGAAATCACTTTCCAGTCTGCTCCCTTCTTCATCTGAGGATTGCCCTTCCAGCTTCTCTAAAGTACCTTCACAGGCAGCTCCTGTCTCTGGTTCCCCAGAAACTACTCCACAGAGGCCTCCTGATGTCCCATCAGATGACGCCGGTCCTTTAGAAACTTCCTGCCTTGCAGGCAGCTCTGAACGCCGCGTCCTAGTCTCACCTGCTGCCAAAAGAAAGAAGAAAACAACTCTTATTTGTTTCTTGTCCTATTGATGAAACAGTATCATCAGGAGTCTGTGGACCTGAAAAAACCTTCACATTAAGGGACACATTAAGAGATGACACATTAAGAACAAGAGAAAGATGGGAAATAGCTCAAGCTTTTCTTCATGGACAGAAAGACAAAGAGGACAAAGGCAGTCAGTGGGGGAGGATGGAAGAAGAGCTATCAGGACAGAGCTCTGTCCTGAAGCTCTTAATTTCTCCACTTAATTGTCCAACTAAAAAGAGCAACCACAAGGCAAGAGCGCAGACTGTAAAGGTGGTGTGATCTTACAGAAGTCACTTAGTAAAATGATGAACTCTAACGTCCTTTCCAACCATGACACTGTATGGTTCCATGGTCCCCAGTAAAGATACTGGGGAGAGAAAGGAGGGGCAAATACCTCAAATCAAATATGAGAAACAGTATGGGCAAACACAGTTAGGAAAAAACGTATCAAAAAAGTGATTCTCATATGTGAGGACAGTGACAAGATTCAGAGAAGTCACAGGTTCAGAAATGCTGCGGAAAAGTACTGGAAGGGACAGCAGAGCTGTAAAAGTGAGGATTCCCCTAGTCTCTGGTGCACTAGACTGGTACAAGTCAGTACTGCAAGTACTACATTCCTATAAAAATTAAGAAAGGGATTGATAATTTGAAATAGGAATCAAAATATGTCTTTGGTATCTTGATAATCTGGAATCCTAGGAAACTGAACAGTTGAGTATTTCCTTTTGAATTTGGAATAGGTGGAAGTAGCAAGCAATCAGTCATGTTTAAACACAAAACTGTTGGTTCCTCTTAATCATATCTTAACCAGGGCCACAGGCCATCATATGGCATTTCAGCGTATAGGGGAGACATAGATATCTGGCTCCTGGACTCCTAAGCCCACCCACCCTCTCTAGAGTTGGCTACTGTGCTACACTTGCCAACCAGAGAACCTGCCCTGAAAACCCCTCTTTCCAGGAAGCTGTCCTGCCTCAGTCTTTCCCGAAGGGGAAGCTGAGGCAGCCATGCTTTGTGCCAAGTAACTGGCCTCAATACATCTCAGACCATGACTGACTAGACCAGGGCACCAGGCCCAAGTGTAGCTTCTCTGTATGCTACACCTCTGCTGTGGACAGGGGCAAAGTTCTGCCCAAACAGAGATGATACTTAAAGGCTGAACCACCCTTGGAGTCCCTCTCTAAGTAAAATGTGAGCTGGAAATAGGGCAAAATAAAGAAAACTAAAACAAGAAGGAGCTCTAAACTGAAATGAGGCACAGAGAGAAGCCAAGCCATTAGGAGCCAGAGCATGCAGAAAGTACGTGGGAACAGAAAGTCTAATAAAGCAGCAGCTATGAGGGGAATGAGGGGACAAAAGATACAGAATGAAGAAAATGGGTAGCAGTGGGAGGACAAAACGGATATGCGGGGAGCAAGAGCATTACATTCCCTGGCATAAAAATTATTTGCTGTTGTTGCTGAGGGCCCTGTTTCCCAAAGGATGGTCTAGCTCGTGGGTTTGATCAGGGTTTCCATTCCTTCAGCCTTATTGTTAAGTAACACAGCTCAGTACTTACAATAATGTGAGTGGCTCCCTATTCCTTACAACTACAAACTCTAACCAAACCACCCTAGGTCAATTAATAATGAAGTAAACACAATGTTGATAACTTAAGGCTGAGTGATGGGTGCAGAGAGGTTCATTAGAGTATTCTCCCTACTTTATCTCATGTTTGCAACTTTTCATAATAAAAAAGTTGACAAAAAAAAGAATATAGCAAAGAAAATGTAAAGAAAAGAATGCACACTGTATTACTAGGGAACAGAATCATTACCCAATGAGGCCATGCTGCAGTAATTTTCTGGCACGATGCTCCGGTACACGGCTCTCTGACTGAGGGCCGGACCTTTCCACTTCCTCTCAGTATAGTCCACAGACAGGAACTGGTACGCTGCAGATCCCTGGAATGACAAGCTTCTATTGCTCAGGGATATTCCCGGCCTGAAGGGCAGCCACATCAGGGTACCAAGAGCCCAGGTCGGGGCCTGGTGGGTAAAGGGGTGAGGGAGGGAGAGAAGCTGGGATGACACATCTAAAAGGACAAGTCCAGGGCCAGACAGAATCCATGAACTCAGCAGGCAGGGCCCAATTCCAGAGGAAGCAATTAAGCAGGGAAACTGCAGGACTAATCTCAGAATTGGCCAGAGCCCTGGAGATGAGCGCTAGCTATTTCCCAGGCCACAGACTTGGGAACTCAGGGAAGACAGAGTCCAGCTCACCTGGGGCCTGACCATCCGAAGCACAGTTGCCACTGCCTGGTCTCCTGACTTCCCAGCTTGGGAAAGGACAGGCACCTGAGAAGCACACTGACCTGAGGGAGGAAAGAGAGCTATGAGAAGAAACCCTGCCTCGGCCCCAGTAAGATCTGTATTCCAGTGAGTGGGTTCAAGAGAACCCAGGCAGCTCCACACACTGCCTCTCATCCCCCTTCCATACAGGCATTATTCTGACTGTGCTGTGAATTTTCCACGCAGCTGTTATTCTGAGGGTGCAGAGGGTTCCCTGGTCCAACTGAGAACTGGCCATTCCTCGCAACCCTACTCGCTTCAAACTCTCTGAAGGAAGCTATACTTCTGCCCACTTTCTTTCTCTATGGCTTCCCTAGCATCAGCCCAGCCTGATTTGCCCCTCACGTTTCTGGCCCCTCATTCCTGATTTCCCTTCCTTCTCTTGGCTTCTCATTATGGACACTGCAGGCGCTCCGGCCTCAGAGCGTCCCTTTTTCTCTGTCAGAGATCTCACGGACTCTCAATGCTCTAATGCCGCTTTCCCAGTTCCAGCTCTCTTCTAGACCCCTATTACAGACTTCTAGTAGCCTACTGGACATTTTATTTGCGTGTCCCTCATCACCTTAAATTCAGTCAAAAATGGACGTTCTTACCAACTTGCTTTCCTGACTACCCAAGTTCTGTTAATGAATCCAAATATTGGCCAATCCCCCTAATTCTCCTTCCTCTTCATTGTCCCGTGGTTTCTTCCTGCACAATGTGTCACCTGTCTCTCTATTTCTATTCCACTCAATATTGTTCAGGCAATGATCACCTCACATCCATTCTGGGCACTGGTCTCTTACTGGGGCTTCCAACCACTGGTCTCACCATTTACCCCAGAGTGGTCACATGCATTAGAATAATTCTCCCAAAATACCGTTTCTAACACATCAACCCCCACTCATCAAAATTATCCTAGCCTCAATCGCTAGGCCCTGTTCAATAGACCCCACACTCCTCAAAACAGTTCTTCCTTATTCCATTTCAGTGGGGTGCAAGGAACCCCCACTTAAGAGTTTCTGCTTATATCCTCTGCTCTGGTGCCTACCACTTTTCTCCCCCCTTCAATTTGCTCCCCCATTTTTCACTGTCGCATCCCACTGTTACCTCATCCACGAAGCCTCCCCTACCCACCCTGCCCATAATGATTTTGCTCACCGTTCACAATGTCCATATTACTCATTTTCATGGCATCAAATGCCTGGGAACAGATATCACTTAATGTATCTTACAAGGATACCTCTTCTTGCAGTTGACTGACTCCCTGCCAACTAGGTAACAAGGTCTTTGAAAGTAGTGACTATGTACTGTATCTCTCTGGTCCCCAACAGTGCTTTACCCATGACATGTGCTAGACAAAAACTTGCTAAATGCATGAATGATTGGAGAATAAGCAAAAGTAACAGATAAAGTCACTAGGAAAGGAAGACTGAGGGCAGGGCAATGAGGGATTCCAATGGGGTAGGTTAGAGGGAAATAAAGGAAAGGAGACTTGAGGAGAAAAAGGAAGCAGGATTTGAGGCCAGAACTAGGGAGTTGAGTACCAGAGTGCCCACTGGGGAGGAGGTCATGAGGAGGCTCCAGGCAGCCTCCAGAGGCTGAACCCTCACTGAAGGGTGAAGTAGGAAGAGATTCTTCTGTTGTACCCAGGGCTGTTGTCTCCTCCAAATGCATTTCCTGTTTCTGTACAGTACCTGAAACCTAGAGACAAGAATTATAATTGGATTCAAAAGAGGATCCTTCAAGGTATGGAACCCAAAACCTCTAGAAATACCCCCAAAAAGAAGCCAGGAAAAGAAGAGCCAATGTCCTTCCAGCCCCACCAGTACAGTCTACTGAGGGAAAAACTGTCAAAACAGGATCTACAGCTTGCAATCCTGCCTGCTATCCCTCTGTTGAACCTCTTGGTAGGAGCCTGAAGACCAGATTATATAACCACTTCCATTTTGTCAATTCTTCAGACACAAATTTGCTCATGAAGAACAATCTAGAAAAAGGAGCCAGGACGGCAATTCTATACACTCCTTGTGATCTTAGTCTACAGAAAAGACCAATCAGAAGTACCTAGAAAATAAAAAATGATAGGTGTACATACATACACATGCACATATAACGCTACTGCGGCTGACAGCAGAAGCAACAGCCCAGAATAGTGGCTGACAAACCTCAAGAGAGCTTTTCCAATTTCTCTCAACAAAAGTGTTTCTTCCTCAGAGAAGCCATTCCTAACCACACTGACAAAGCAAGGGTCATTCTATCTCAAATTACCTGATTACATTTTCTCTATGTCTTAACCCTTAAATTATCTTATTTATGCCTTTATTGTCTATTTCTCCCCCAATGAAATAAAAGCTTTTTGAGGGTAAGAACTTTGTCTTGATCACTTGTTCCTAGAACAATGCTTGGCCCAATGTTGGTGTTCAGTTAAAATTTGCTGACTGATTGTTTCTTGATACTTTTTTTTTCTCTCGATACTTACTACTAGTTTTTAGAGTTATCTGGAAACCCAGTTTTCAATATGTACTATCCCTCCAAAATAAGGTATATAAAAAGTCAAATAAGATCAGGTAATACCAATCTTTAAGAGACCTTGAGAATACCTCAGAGATAGGTATTTCTAACCCTTGCTTATTGTCATCAAACCAGCTCTCACAATCTCATGGTTATTTTTTCACCAGCATTTGGAGCTGAAAACCTAAAATACCATCTAAATGAATCACATTTATAGGCTCATTTGCTTGCACTGCCATGTACACAGTACAGCCTAAGGTGAAAATAACTTCTTCACAAATCCTGCTGGATTTGCCCCATTGGGTTACATCTGCTGAGATGTGAGAGGACTCTCTCCTTTACTGTGTATCTCTCCAGCATAATGATAGAAACAGGAGGCTCCCTGGAGTCTCCACTGGACAGTTCTTATAAGTGGGAGTTACAGCTCTTAAATACAGCTGCTGTGGGTATTGGAAGAAGATAGAACTTAACTGCATCATGATAACACAACCTTGAATTTCACCAACAATTAAATGCTGGTCCAGTTCCCATTCATTACTTAGGATTCAGACTCCCACGTTTCTTTTCTCTGAAGGCAAGAAAACCCTGTTCCAATTTTCATTCTAAGATGGCACTCCACAGCAAGCTACTAGGGGAAAACTAGTGGCTTAGAACCTAGGGAGCTAGAAAATTGATTCCCACACTTGGTAGTAATCAGCAATAACCATACTTCAGTTAAATCTCATGGACAGAGAGAACTTTCACTAATTCTGCCATCTGAGATGAGTCAATTAATCTCTCTGTGCTTGCATCACTTGTCAAATGGAGATATGATTACTATCTGCATATTTTGTAAGCCTGCTACGAACTGAAATAAGATACAGGATATAAAAGCATTTTGCAAATTGCATGATTCTGCAGCCCTGCAGGGATTGCTCTACAACCCTCTCCAGCCCCAAAGTACACATGCTCGCTCCTGCTGAGCAGAATGAATCTGATCTGCCCTGATATTCCTTAATCTTCTCCTGGCAAACTGCCATGAAAAAGTGTGTTTATTCATTTAGCCATAAATACATTTTCTGAGCCTATGGTAGGAAAGACAGTCCCATTCTCATGTCTTCCACATTAGAAAAAACTTAAGCTGACAATAACGGCAGAGTAAGAAATAGAGTCCAAAGACCCATCCCAATCAGGATGAGCCTGATTCATTCAGTTACAAAACCTTAAAATCAGAGCTGGAAGTTCCATGAAAAAGTAATTCTGCATGTAGATAACAGCTTCAGCCTGTGCCTGAGTTCCAGCTGGCCTTTCCTGATGGCCTGCTCTACAGATTTCCGAATTGTACTGCCAGTCCTCATAATCACTCAAACCACTCTGTAGCAAAACTATAGATATATACACAAATATAAATATACAATATATATCATTTCCTACTGGCTTTGCTTCTTTGGCTACACCCTGACTGATACAAGTGGTCATGGAGCTAGTTAGCTCTGTGGTCCTAGAAGCCAGATTTTCCACTGTTATCACACAGCTGACTCTCCAACTTCTTCTCTAATTTGAATTACCTTGGCTTTAAATTTGAGAGAACCCTAGGAAACAGGGTAAACCAAAATGAGAATTAAAGAAAAAAAAAAAAGAAAGACCCCGGTTGGGTTCGGAAAGTTAGAAAAGAAACCAATGATTATGAGGCCCAGAAATGTCACCTCTCATAAAGAACCTAAAATGCAGAAAGAGAGATAACAGACTCTGAGAAGTCCAAGGAAGTAAGTAATGAGAACTTCTCAAATGAAGGTCCATGTTATCAACATACCCAAAAATCTACTCCCTACCACACTCCCCCATTCTCACCAGTGGGCAGATCCTCTACCCGCCAGGAGTACTGTGTGGATCTCCAGGTTGAAGCAAGGGTCACGACACAGTAGTTCACAAAGCAATGAACAGAGTTTGTCTGGGAACTGTATCTTTGTTTATGACTTGAAGCACAAAACTATTTGCTCACTATCCATGGAACTGGCTCAGGAATCCTAAGGGTAAACCAGCCTAGAGCCTAGGGAACGGAGAATGACTATTCCCAAGCTAATCCAACCACTAGAGAAGGGTTCCATATGCCATTCTGGGCTCATCTGCTCACCTCTCCTAGGTGTCTCTGAAAATCCTCCACCACAGCCACAGCCTCCTCGCCACTCTCAGGGTGATGCAGCTGCACCCAGGTCTGGAGCTCCCCAGGCAGGATGCTCAGGAACTGCTCCAGCACCAGCAGCTCCAGGATCTGCTCCTTGGTGTGTACCTCTGGCATGAGCCACCAGCGGCAGAGCTCCCGGAGCCGGCTCAGTGCCTCCTGTGGCCCAGACATCTCATGGTAACATAACTGCCTGAAGTGCAGCCGGAAAATTTCACAGACAGGAGGGTGGTTCTTTTGGAGACTGCAGCCCTGACCCCAGGTCTGGCTCCCTGGCTCCTGCTTCATGGTCTGGCGCCCCTCCTGTTTCTGGAGAACAGCACCCCTAGGGAGGAGGCCTAAAGTTCCCCTGCCTTGGGTGGCCATTGTGACCTCCAAGAGAAGCTTGTTTCAGCTGCAGTTTGTCCAATTAAAATGATGCTCTGTAATTCAGGTCTCAGGAGCTGTTTTCAGAGTTGGGGACAGAGGGCAATGGGGGTGTCACCTACAAAAACATCAAGAGAGAAATCAGAGTCCCAGAGTGTTCAGCCCCAGACTGACAACAGACTATCTACAGTTAAAAACCAAAGTTCCAGGGGTGCCTGGGTGTCTCAGTCAGTTAAGCATCTGACTCTTGGTTTCCAAGAGTCAGATCATAATGTCAGGGTCATGAGATCAAGCCCCATGTAGGGCTCAGTGCTTAGTGCAGAGTCTGCTTAGGACTCTCTCCCTCTCCCAGTGCCTCTTCCCCTGTTCACATGCTCGCTCTCTCTCTCTCTCTCTCTCTCTCTCTAATAAATAAATAAATAAATCTTAAAAAAAAAAAAAAAAAAGCTCCAGGAAAAAAAGGAGGGAGGCACAACCAGGGAAGTCTCTAAGCATCTCTCCAAGGGACTTCCCTTCTTAAACTTTCAGTGGCTCCCATAACCTACAAGATAAAACCTAAATGTGTATGCCTAGCATTCACAGCCCTTCACCACCTGGCCTTGGGCCCTGTTCTAGACACACCCGATACCACTCTCCCCAGGTACCCAGGCTAGAGAAGCTGCAATAATCTCCAAATGAGGAATATGCAAGATGATCCAAAGGGTATATTAAGAACACACTAAGTTGTTACTTATCTCCTATTTATGTTTTATACTGTGTACTGAAATTTGTAAAACAGTACATAGATTTAATTTATAAGTAAACTTATGCTGGAAGTGAATGCTCAAAGCTCTTCTACTCTTCTCTATTGTGACAGAGAAGCACAATAAACTTTGGGACTAAAGCTCTAAAGACACAGCTAGAAGCCACACATACTCTTGTCCTGTTTGGATTTTTCTTCTTCAACTTTTGACAAACTCTCACTCATCTGTCAAGACCCAAAACAAATACCATTTTTTCCTGAATGCTTGCTTTCCTGATTGCCCCATGCAGGAAGAAAGCTGGTAGCCTCCTTCTCTGTACTTCTCACTAAAACACTGTTGTTTTAACTAGTTTATGCACAACTTGCCACTCACACCCTCTTACTAGACAGCCACCAAATGGAGTCAGTCAATACTAGACCTTTTTCTACTCAACCACCTCCACTAGAAAACCTTCCTGATCTCTCCAGGCTTAAGTGTGGTTATTGCTTCAGAGAGCCCACAGTACCTTTTTCATTCAAACCTCTACTAGAACACTTATCACACTGTTTGTGGTTTACACTTCCGTCTCCCCCACTTGGGTAAGGACTCAAGGGCAGGGCTGGTTTCCAGTCTTCTTTGTATATATACACTCTGTGTGTGTGTACACATACACCTTTAGTAAACGAATCAATGTGGTTCATTTAGCTGATACTGAAGTGGGGGAAGACACTTTTATCCAGTTTATATACCGTAAAACTCTGAAAATCAGTACCTTAGTGGTAACTAGGCCATCAATGCTAATCACCATGCATCTCAGTACCCTCGGTAAGCTACTTCTCTCTAGCCTTCAACTTCTGTAAAAAAAAAAAAAAAAAAAAAAAAAAAAAAAAAAAAATTAAAACAATCTGTTAACGCTTCTCTGAGATCCCACACCTGTAAAAAATTCTGATCATTTTCCTACTAGTTCCGAATGCTCAGCAGCTAATCTCACCTGCACTTTTGGGTCTCCAAGTGACACTTCAAGTTTTTAATTTCAAGACTGTGTCTGACCCACTTCTGATGCTTTGTATTGTCTCTCAGCGCAAGGCTGGGAAAATATCCATCTACATTTTGCGTTAAACCAGGGCTTCTGCGGCCCAGCTCACCTGGCCATGTCTGCCTTTTTCTCCGCTGTAACCGGCAGGTGCCGGGCTCCCGGCCAGGCACAGTTGGTCAAGGGTACCGGACAAAGAGGCGGCTCTACAACTGGCAGCTTCAGAGCTCACAGGGGCCGCGCCAATGGCCGCGGAGGCAAAGCGTGTACCGGGCCGGCGTCGCTGCAGGCGGCCGCGGCTCCAACCCAGCGACCCCGGCCCGGACAGCACCTCCCTTCCCGCCCCTGCTCCGCTCACCGGGGTACAGTCACGGCGACCCCGCGTGCGGGACACAGCTGTGGCCCGCGGAAGCGAAAACAATGGCGGAGCCGGAAGAGAGAATAGGGACCACTTCCGGCCCCTCCAGGATCCCGGAAATCTCTGTGGCGAAGGTGGGCGCGCGCTTCCCCGCCCTCGGAAGGGAGAGCGGGACTGCGGGAGCCAGTACAACCTGCACCCGGGCCAGGCCGGGCCACCTCGGAACGGAGAGGGGGCGGGGCCTAAAGTGAGGTTTCAGGCTGGGCATGTGCCCCTCTCAGACCGTTCAGTCTGAGCTACCCATATGCACCCCAGCTCTGCCCCTACCCCTTCTGCTGACCTTGGGAAATACACCCAACTTCTGAGACTGTTTCTGTCATCTGAAAAATGCAGAGCATAATGTGCGCTTCACAGGGCTATGAATGCTGACAGGGGTAACATACAGACACTACATAGCAAAAGGCCTGGCATATACTGTATGTGATGCCCAGGGCATTTTCACCCAATCTGAGTTTCAGTGAACAGGCATCTCCATCCTATTAATGAAGAAACAGGCCCAGTGACTGATATTTTGGCCAATGGATGTGGTTAATCTTTCCTAAAGTTAAGCACTGGCAATCTGCTGTCCAAGGAAAGGCCCCGATGGAGTGCCGAGGAGCAGATAAAAAGTGGAAAGGTAAGGGGACAGCATAATCTAGATGCACTTGTCTAGTATCTGGGTGGCAGGAGCTATGCAGGTGGTCTTCACCTGGAAGAATGATTTGCATACAGAAGCAGGATGTGAACAGGTCCCTGCTGCTAACATGATTGAGCAGGCCCTGAAGCCACAACCTCTAGATATAATGGCCATGGATGAAGGGCAGAGGATAAGATCAGCCACTTTCCCATAGAAGTAGCTGTATCTTATGTAGCTTTTTGTAGCCCAGAAGGTAGGTCTTTTACAGGCTGCAAAGTAACAGTCTCCTGGGGTATCCAGGCATCAACAATATCTCTAGGGTGTTCTGGGCCAACCTCTGGACCTGACATGTCCCTCAGTTCCCTGCATAAGCCAGGACAGAAATAAAGGCATCAGAAGACCTGCAGAGTTTTCACAAGCTCTAAAGGAAGTCTCTTGGAGTAGTCTTTGCCCACTCAGCCGAAAGAAAGGGTGTCTTTCTGATATTAAGATCACCCCCTACATTTGGAAACCTCACAGGGAGGTCTTGGCTATCTCATCCTAGCTTCTGCCTGTCATTGGCACTGGATGTGGCCCATTGGTTCATTAAGGCCTCAGAGACTCAGGATTCTTAAGCAAGAAATCTCTTAAGGCTAGGCCAAATGCTGTCAGCTCCAATTTTCAGGTTTCCCTGATCATGTGTTGTCCAGCAGTTCTAGCTGCTTTGGAGTATGTAGGAGACAAGATCTGGAAAACAAGATTGAGTTCTTTTATTCCTTAGAGCTGTTTCATGTCCAGGCAGTTGGCTTTCATTGTCTGTGAGGGCCAGCTTCATCAGGACAGTATGTCTAAATTTCATAGGTCCCTCTGTGGCCAGCACTATGGGTCTGATCTATCATGACTGGGTTGAGTCCCAGTGGGAAAGACATGCTACATGATGCCTCCCATATAGCATTTTTGGGACACCTGCATTTGGGCCAAAGAGATCTGAGGGAACACTACCCTGAGAAACCATCACACTAGCTTTCGTATGAGAGCTAACAGAAATTCTATTTGCCTAAAGCAGCATCCATCAGTTCTGAAGCTCCACCCATGTTCCCATCACCATGAAAGGCACTATCATTCACCCAGGGACCCAAACTAGAACCCTGGATGTCATACCATGGGCTGGGTGACCATGGCCAAGTTACTGGGCCTTTCTGTGCTGCAACTTCCTCATCTGTAGAATAAAGATAAAAATAATACCTAAATCATAGCATTAATATGAGGATTGGATGAGATAATATATATATAAAGCATTTAGAATGGTGCCTGGCACATTGTAGGTATAATAGGTGTTTTCTAATATGTTTCCTCCCACTTCTTTATCCACTGTATCCAGATTACAGCCAAGGCCTGCTATCTTTGACCCATTTGTTTGTAATAATAATTAATAATAATAATAATAACAACAAACTTTTGATTTAAGGAGACCACAAAGACCACACCCAAACTGCTCAGACCTTGTGACATCATCTGTGTGGACAGTCCCCTCTTCAACAGCCAGGAACTCTTATACACCTTAAAAATAAGGTAGGTCCCTAGAATATGGGCAGGAACCCCCAGGTACTGTGCTTGAATGTGAGTGGATGTTGCCCAAGAGCAGAGACTCTCCTATTACCTTGAAAACTTCTACTTGTTCTTCAAGACTTAGCTGAGAAACCTCCTTCTCCAGGAAGCCTTCTCTATATCCCATCTCTCTCCTTGGATTAGGTGCCCCTTCATTTGTATTTGTCACAGTCCTTATTTGTCACACTCTGTTAACATTGTTTACTTGTCAGCCTCCCCCACTGTAGAGTAAGCCCTATGTGAGCTGATACCATGTCTCTCTGGTTCACATTTGAGTCCCCAGGCACAAACTCCAAGCTTGGCTGGTTTTAGTAACTGCCTTCTTGGCTGGAAGAAAAGGTCAGGCCACCTTTGTTTCCCAGGTGTGCCTGGCCTAACCTCTAAGCAATAGGTCCTTGATCTGAGTTGCTGTGGAAGGTTTTTTAATCAGGGAAAGAAAATCATAGGTCTGGGTTGTGACTGCCAGCTATATTGAGAGGCTTGGAGGGAAAGAGACAGAGACATCCCTTATATCTGCTTATCTGCTTTGTAATCCCAATGCCTCAGTAAGACAGGATCATTAGTTTGCAGGTGAGGCTTGGCAAATCTCCTGCTAGCTGGGTAACATTTTACTGGCTGAAAAGAGCAAAGAAGAGTTTGAATTCAAATCAAGAGAGGTCCTCTCCTCTTTCTATCCTAAGAGGCTATCTTTCTCTAAACCCCATTCATTCCTGTTCTTTATTACTCTATTTGTTCCTGCTAATGGTGTTCCAGCCCGTTATGACCACAAGAGGGGCCAGGGACACTAATAAAATATGGCTTCGAGTTAGACATGTGGGGAGGGGCACGGACTGTTCTCTTTGGCTTTGAGCCTCACGGACCTTCAGTCCTACTCTCTGGAAGCCAATCCCAGGCAGAGAGACCAACGAGATAAGCCGGCCTCTGAGCTTCCTAGATAGAACTGGAAGTTGCTCCAGGGACCTGAAGACCATGAGGGAATTGGTTCTGGCACATCTTTAGTTCAGGACTCTTTCCAAGCCACTTGCTAGTGGGATGGCAGCTGGGCAGGGGTGGGTGGTGCTGGTGTGTGTGCCACATCCCACCCCTGCAGTGGGAGCTGTGGTCCCAGGCTGCCTCTGCCCATTGTTGGTGCTGGTATTGACCTTCACTCGTGACACAGATGGGGAGACTGGCCCAGAGAGTGGTCACCTTCTGGTGACCCCAGTGCATCAGCGAAAGTGTTTGGTGGGAATGCTGGCCTCTGCCTCCACACCTAGTACCATCCTGACTCACCATGCTTCCTTCCCAGGGGCTCTACCCCAGTAGTTTTAAGAGAGTGGACACTATACCCCCCTGTACTCTGTTCTGGTGAAATCCCTGCTCTGGGCCTGTCATTGCAATCCTAACCCTCTCACTGGACCTCCAGCTCAGCCTCTGGCCCTTCCTGCTGCAAATCTGCAAAGTGGAAAGAGCATTTTCAGGCCATCCTACCCACAAGTCTCAGCCACCAGAGTTGATAGCAAGGACTCATGGACTGCATGAAGGATCCTTAGAGTTGGTAGTCTAGCCACCACCTTCTTATTTCACAGGTGGGGAAATGGGGCCACAAAGCAATATGAGCCAAGATCTGCCTCTCATTCCAGAGATGTCTTTCTTTCTGAACCAATGTCTGTGACTTGATTCTCCAAAAGCACCATTTTGGTCTTGGAAATAATAAACTTGACACAGTTAGTTGTAATCTTTCAATTTCTGGGCTTGTTAGATCTCAGATTTGAAATCTAGGTTCTTCCAGAAGCATCTGAAACATAGACTAGAATTTCTTTCCAGCCTTGTAAGTATGACAGACCTGAGCTCTGCCTCTTACCATCTAGGATTTATGATCTTAGACAAATTATGTAGGCACTGAGTCTTAAGTCTCTTCATTTGTGAAATGGAAAAAAACAATCCATGCTTGCTGACACCTCCCAAGTAGGGAGGATTAAGTGAGATAAGTTGTGACTTTTGACATGCCCTAATAAGAACTATACAAACATAAGGAAGACATCTATGTAAGAAACATTGGATTCTAGGAAGGAGATAGGGGAGTAAGAGTAAACTTTGAAAATGTCAAGGCAGATATGGGTGACTAGTAAAAAGCAGTATGTGATACCCAATATAATAGAAGTTCAGAGAGCCAAGGGAGGAATTGATTTTGAAAGGGATCACAGTCAGCCTCAAAGGGAATAGCATTGAACTGAGCCTTGAAGTAGAATTTGGACAGGTGTCAAGGGAGAGACGACAACATGATCAAATGTCAAGAGATACACATTTTCGGGAGGGGGTAATCATTATTTCAGTTCAGGTTATTTCCTGTTAGAAGCTGTAGGATATTAAAAAAAGAAAAACAGTGATGTGATTTCTAGTTTTGATGTATAAAATCTTTGTGCCCAGAGAACACCTCTCAAAATCAATAAAAATAGGTCAACAACCCAACATCTAATAGTAAAACTTATGAGTCTCAGAGACAAAGAGAAAATCCTGAAAGCAGCTAGGGAGAAGAGGTATGTAACCTACAATGGTAGAAATATTAGATTGGCAACAGACCTATCCACAGACACCTGGCAGACCAGAAAGGACTGGCATGATATCTTCAGAGCACTAAACGAGAAAACTATGCAGCCAAGAATACTATATCCAGCTAGGCTCTCATTGAAAATAGAAGGAGACATAAAAAGCTTCCAGGACAAACAAAAACTAAAGGAATTTGCAAACACAAAACCAGCCCTACAAGAAATATTGAAAGAGGTCCTCTAAGCCAAAAGAGAGCCTAAAAGCAGCATAGATCAGAAAGGAACAGAGACAATATACAGTAACAGTCACCTTACAGGCAATACAATGGCACTAAATTGATACCTTTCAATAGTTACCCTGAATGTAAATGGGCTAAGTGCCTCAATCAAAAGACACAGGCTATCAGATTGGATTAAAAAACAAGACCCATCAATATGCTGTCTGCAAGAGACTCATTTTAGACCCAAAGACACCCCCAGATTGAAACTGAGGGGGTGGAAAACAATGTACCATGCTAATGGAAACCAAAAGAAAGCTGGGGTGGCAATCCTTATATCAGACAAATTAGATTTTAAAACAAAGACTGTAATAAGAGATGAAAAAGGACACTATATCCTACTTAAAGGGTCTATCCAACAAGAAGATCTAACAATTGTAAATATCTATGCCCCTAACATGGGAGCAGCCGAATTATATAAGGCAATTAATAACAAAAGCGAAGAAACACATTGACAACAATACAATAATAGTGGGGGACTTTGACACCTCCCTGACTGAAATGGACAGATCATCTAAGCAAAAGATCAACAAGGAAATAAAGACTTTAAATGACACACTGGACCAAATGGACTTCACAGACATATCAGAATATTCCACCCCAAAACAACGGAATACACATTCTTCTCTAGTGCCCATGAAACATTCTCCAGAATTGATCACATTCTAAGTCACAAATCAGGTCTCAACCGGTACCAAAAGATTGGGATCATTCCCTGCATATTTTCAGACCACAATGCTTTGAAACTAGAACTCAATCACAAGAGGAAAGTCGGAAAGAACTCAAATACATGGAGGCTAAAGAGCATCCTACTAAAGAATGAATGGGTCAACCAGGAAATTAAAGAAGAATTAAACAAATTCATGGAAACCAATGAAAATGAAAACACAACTGTTCAAAATCTTTGGGATACAGCGAAGGCAGTCCTGAGAGGAAAGTATATAGCAATATAAGCCTTTCTCAAGAAACAAGAAAGGTTTCAAATACACAACCTAACCCTACACCTAAAGGAGCTAGAGAAAGAACAGCAAATAAAGCCTAAACCCAGCAGGAGAAGAGAAATAATAAAGATCAGAGCAGAAATCAATGAAATGGAAACCAAAAGAACAGTAGAACAGATCAACGAAACTAGGAGCTGATTCTTTGAAAGAATTAACAAGATTGATAAACCCCTGGCCAGACTTATCAAAAAGAAAAGAGAAATGACCCAAATCAACAAAATCATGAATGAAAGAGGAGAGATCACAACCAACACCAAAGAAATACAAACAAATCTAAGAACATATGAGCAACTCTATGCCAGCAAATTAGATAACCTGAAAGAAATGGGTACATTCCTAGAGATGTATCAACTACCAAAATTGAACCAGGAAGAAATAGAAAACCTGAACAGACCCATAACCACTAAGGAAATTGAAGCAGTCATCAAAAACCTCCCAACAAACAAAAGCCCAGGGCCAGATGGCTTCCCAGGGGAATTCTATCAGACATTTAAAGAAGAATTAATACCTATTCTCCTGAAACTCTTTCAAAAAATAGAAATGGAAGGAAATCTTCCAAACTCATTTTATGAGGCCACCATTACCTTGATCCCCAAACCAGACAAAGACCCCATCAAAAAGGAGAATTACAGACCAATATCCTTGATGAACATGGATGCAAATATTCTCAAGAAAATACTAGCCAATAGGATCCAACAGTACATTAAAAGAATTATTCACCATGACCAAGTGGGATTTATCCCTGGGCTGCAAGGTTGGTTCAACATCCGCAAATCAATCAACGTGATACAATACTTTAACAAAAGAAAGAACAAGAATCATATGATCCTCTTAATAGATGCAGAAAAAGCATTTGACAAAGTACAGCACCCTTTCTTGATCAAAACTCTTCAGAGTATAGGGATAGAGGGTACATACCTCAATATCATAAAAGCCATCTATGAAAAACCTACAGCGAATATCATTCTCAATGGGGAAAAGCTGAGAGCTTTTCTCCTAAGGTCAGGAACACAGCAGGGATGTCCACTATCACCACTGCTATTCAACATATTATTAGAAGTCCTAGTCACAGCACTCAGACAACAAAAAGAAATCAAAGGCATCCAAATCGGCAAAGAGGAAGTCAAACTCTCACGCTTTGCAGATGATATGATATCGTATGTGGAAAACCCAAAAGACTCCACCCCAAAACTGCTAGAACTCATACAGGAATTCAGTCAAGTAGCAGGATATAAAATCAATGCACAGAAATCAGTGGCATTCCTATACACCAACAACAAGACAGAAGAGAGACAAATCAAGGAGTTGATCCCATTTACAATTGCACCCAAAACCATAAGATACCTAGGAATCAATTTAACCAAAGAGGCAAAGGATCTGTACTAAGAAAACTATAAAATACGCATGAAAGAAATTGAAGAAGACACAAAGAAATGGAAAAATGTTCCACGCTCATGGATTGGAAGAACAAACACTGTGAAGATGTCAATGCTACCTAGAGCAATCTACACATTCAATGCAATCCCCATCAAAATACCATCCACTTTTTTCGAAGAAATGGAACAAATAATCCTAAAATTTGTATGGAACCAGAAGAGACCCCGAATAGCCAGAGGAATCTTGAAAAAGAAAAGCAAAGCTGGCGGCATCACAATTCCGGACTTCCAGCTCTATTACAAAGCTGTCCTCATCAAGACAGTATGGTACTGGCACAAAAACAGACACATAGATCAATGGAACAGAATCGAGAGCCCAGAAATGGACCCTCAACTCTATGGTCAACTCATCTTTGACAAAGCAGGAAAGTATGTCCAACGGAAAAAAGACAGTCTCTTCAACAAATGATGTTGGGAAAATTGGACAGCCACATGCAGAAGAATGAAACTGGACCATTTCCTTACACCACACACAAAAATAGACTCCAAATGGTTGAAAGACCTAAACGTGAGACAGGAGTCTATCAAAATCCTAACGGAGAACAAGGTAGCAACCACTTCGACCTCAGCCGCAGCAACTTCTTCCTAGAAACATTGCCAAAGGCAAGGGAAGCAAGGGCAAAAATGAACTATAGGGATTTCATCAAGATAAAAAGCTTTTGCCCAGCAAAAGAAACAGTCCACAAAACCAAAAGACAACCGACAGAATGGGAGAAAATACTTGCAAATGACATATCAGATAAAGGGCTAGTATCCAAAATCTATAAAGAACTTCTCAAACTCAACACCCAAAGAACAAATAATCCAATCAAGAAATGGGCAGAAGACATGAACAGACATTTTTCCAAAGAAGACATCCAAATGGCCAACAGACACATGAAAAAGTGCTCAACATCACTCGGCATCAGGGAAATCCAAATCAAAACCTCAATGAGATACCACCTCACACCAGTCAAAATGGCTAAAATTAACAACTCAGGAAACGACAGATGTTGGCGGGGATGTGGAGAAAGGGGAACCCTCCTACACTGTTGGTGGGAATTCAAGCTAGTGCAGCCACTCTGGAAAACAGTATGGAAGTTCCTCAAACAGTTGAAAATAGAGCTACCATACGATCCAGCAATTGCACTATGGGGTATTTACCCCAAAGATACAAATGTGGGGATCTGAAGGGGTACATGCACCCCAATGTTTATAGCAGCAATGTCCACAATAGCCAAACTGTGGAAAGAGCCAAGATGTCCATCGACAGATGAATTGATAAAGAAGATGTGGTATATATACAGAATGGAATATTATGTAGCCATAAAAAGGAATGAGATCTTGTCATTTGCAACAACGTGGATGGAACTGGAGGGTGTTATGCTGAGTGAAATAAGTCAATCAGAGAAAGACATGTATCCTATGTCCTCACTGATATGAGGAATTCTTAATCTCAGGAAACAAACTGAGTGTTTCTGGAGTGGTGGGGGGTGGGAGGGATGGGGTGGCTGTGTGATAGACATTGGGGAGGGTATGTGCTGTGGTGAGCGCTGTGAATTGTGCAAGAGTGTTGAATCACAGATCTGTACTTCTGAAACAAATAATACAACATATGTTAAGAAAAAAGAAAAAGAAGATAGCAGGAGGGGAAGAATGAAGGGGAGTAAGTCGGACGCATAGACGAGCCATGAGAGACGATGGACTCTGAAAAACAAACTGAGGGTTCTAGAGGGGAGGAGGGTGGGGGAATGGGTTAACCTGGTGATGGGTATTAAAGAGGGCACATTCTGTGTGGAGCACTGGGTATTATGCACAAACAATGAATCATGGAACACTACATCAAAAACTAATGATGTAATGTATGGTGATTAACATAACAATAAAAATTTTTTTTTAAAAAGAAAGAAAATAAATAAAATAAATCTCTGTGCCCTTAAACCACCATAATATCTCCTGATGATCCTGTTCTAACACCACTTTAGAGAACAGGTGATACTTAACATTCCTTATTGCCACTTGAGCAATTGGAAGAGAGCCAAGAAGAAGCTGTACCCTGATATTCCAGGGAATTTTTACTCCCTCCACATATGAGGCCTCTAGGATATCTCCATCTGCCCTTGCAGCTCTTCTATGGCTAAGCATATATCTTTTCTGAGAGTATCTAGTGCATTACCCTCTACCCAAATAACACCAATGTTCCACACACTAATGTGGATTAAGCATGCAGAACTCCGTAAGTGAGTCGATGTTTCCTCCTTGGAGGAGACATTCTGGAAGGGCCAAGCTGTTTCTCCCCAGTTAGCAGTGGGCAGGAGTATTGTTTCCTCTTCTCTTTCTTCATAGTGCCTGGAACAAGCCTGTCCTTAAGGGTTTCTCACCTGTGATGAGTTAAGCCTGCACGATTGTCCAATTCTCTGTCATTTCTAGTTCCTTCCACTGCCCAGAAACAGATGGAGCCTGGGAGGAAGGTAACAATGAAGAAGAGTCGGATTCTTTTCTAAATACTTTTTAGGGTTAGAAGGGGCTTGTTTTTTAGTCAATTCCAGTCATAGGGATACACACTAAAGTTTGGAGAGTAAATCTCTAATAGAAATTTCTCAACTTCAAAAGGTCAGTTATGATTGGAATTTGGCTTATGTTTGCTCTTTGCTTCTAGGACTAAAATAAATGTTACAGATATTCTCTAGAAGAGAGAAAGTTCGGAATTCTCTAGCACTCTTGCCAGAATTTTGTTTCATCTCACACACTTAAATTCCAAGCAATTCCACACTGCTGTGATGTCTTCTAATTTCAAAATTCATAGCAGATACTAACCACTAAAAATTTCTAGAAGCACTGTCTGAAAAATGAACTTCTTATACCTGGCTTTCACCTATGTCTTTGGATTCCTTCCTCTGGTCTACATTACTTCAAGCAATTTCTGGAATGTCAGTTTCATTGAGTTCGGGCTATTATTACATATACATATCTATTATATCCTGACAGATTGATGCAGAAGCAGATATAAGATTCTTGCCATCTTCTATTAAAACAGTCTTTAGTCAACTAAGCAGTTTACCACTTTAGTTTACTCAAGTCCAAAATCTCTGATAAGTGCACCTAAAGCAATAAATTCAGTCCAATCTAAAATTACTATGCATAGAGGGAGGCAAGATGGCAGAAGAGGAGGGAAGCTCATTTCATCTGGTCCCATGAATTTAGCTAGATAACTATAAAATCATTCTGAACACCTATGAATTCAACCTGAGATGTAAGAAAAGACCTGTACCTCTGAAACAAATAATACATTATATGTTGAAGAAGAAGAAGAAGAAGAAGAAGAAGAAGAAGAAGAAGAAGAAGAAGAAGAAGAAGAGAAGAAGAAGAAGAAGATAGTAGGAAGGGATAAATGAAGAGGCAGAGATCAGAGGGGGGAGACGAACCATGAAAGACTATGGACTCAGAAACAAATGGAGGGTTCTAGAGGGGAGGGGTGTGGGGGGATGGGTTAGCCTGGTGATCAGTATTAAAGAGGACACATATTGAACGGAGCACTGGGTATTATATGCAAACAATGAATCATGGAACACTACATCAAAAACTAATGCTGTAATGTATGGTGATTAACATAACATAATAAAATCAAATTTAGAAAAAAGAAAGAAAAGAATTGCTGGAATCCTACAAATAGAAAAGTGACCACTTTTTGCAAGGTAGGAGGTGTAGAGAAGTGAATGTGAGGGGATATATCAGAAGATAAATGGCGGGGGTTGGGGGGAGGGGGAGGTAACCTCTGTAAGTTGGCTACTGGAAAGTGACATAGCCTTGGAGCACAAAATCAGAAGTTTTAGAAGTCTGTTCCAGTGAGAGACACCCCTGCCTGAAAGGTGCTCAGGAAACAAAGTGGGCAGAATCCTAGGTAGGACAGTGTGGTCTCAGGATTCCCAGGGTCACAGAAAGAATGGGCATGCCTGAGTCAACAGAGTTCCCAAGCATCAAAGCAGGGAAACTGGCTAAGTTCAGTGATCCCAGGAGGGGGCTCTCACCTCGATTTGCCATAAACTGTGAACTGCAGCATGATTGGGTGACAACTCTCCATACAGGTGCCCTACAAAGGACAGAAACACAGCAACCCTCCACCTTCTGCAAGAGGTTTGGCACAGGTGTGCATCTCAGGAGTCTGCAGAGTTTGGCATACACAAAAGTGAAGACTGCTTTTCACTGAGGGGGAAAAGGGGCCCAAGATCTTTCAGCTCCAGGGCTGGAGATTAGGGTGCAGCCATTTTTATTTTCATCCTCTAAATTGGTGGGGAAAGCCTTCAGGAAACAAAAGCCACATAGAGCAACCAAGCAGCTTACAATGAGCCCAGCCCCCTGGCAAGGGGTGGTGCAACTCTGCCCAGGCAAAGACACCTGAGAATCAGCACAGCCAGTCCCTCCCTCAGAAGACCAGCTGGAACATCAGGTGAATACCAGGTTTACAGAGCACACAGAACTGCAAAACTCCAGTGCTAGGGGAAAATAATATATGGAATTTGAGGGTTTTTTTCTCATGATTCTTTTATGTCTCAGTTTAAAATATTCCTTTTAGTTTTTCCTTTTCTCCTTTTCAACTAGTTTCTTATTTTATCAACTCTTTGTTTTTTTTAACTTTCATTTTCACATTTACATTTTATATATATATTCTTCATTTTTTGCTTCCTTTCATTATATTCAATTTTATTTTTGCATGTATGTAAGTTTTGCTTTCCTTACAATTTTTGGACTTAGTGTCTTCTAACAAACCGACCAAAATACACCCAGAACCAAGTGGATCACCCTGTTTTGTCTACCTGGGAGATTATAATCTTTCCTTTTTCCCTTTTGTTTTCTTTTTCTTTTCTTCTTTGGGTCTACCTCTTACGATTTGTCTAATGTGTATTTCACATGGGTAATTGTTGATATTTTTGATCTGGTTTCTTGTTTATCCATTCTTCTCTGGGAAAAAATGAATAAAAGGAGGAGTTTGCAACAACACCAAAAAAAACCAGAAGTAATACTCTCTGCCACAGATCTAATTTATATAGATATAAATAAAATGTCAGATCTGGAATTCAGGGTAATGATTATAAAGTTACTAGCTGGGGTTGTAAAAAGCATAAAAGACACTAGAGAAGCTATGAGTGCACAAATAAAATATAAGAAGGTCAAAATTAAAAATGCTCTAACTGAGATGCAGTCTAAAATGGATGCTCTAACAGCTAGGGTAAATGAGGCAGAAGAGTCAGTAACATAGAAGACAAGATGATGAAAAGGAAGGAAACTGAGGAAAAGAAAGAAAAACAACTAATGAACCATGAAGGGACACTTTGAGAAATCAGTGATACCACAAAGCAAAAAAAAAAATTAGAATTATTGGGGTCCCCAGAGAAGAAAGAAAGAGAGGGACAGAAAGTATATTTGAGCAAAGAATAGCTGAGAACTTCCTTAATCTGAGGAAGGAAAAGGCGTTCAAGTCCAAAAGGTAGAGAGAACCCCCCTCAAAATCAATAAAAATAGATCAACACCCTGACATATAACAGTGAAGCTTGCAAATTTCAGAGATAAAGAGAAAATCCTGCAAGCAGCTCAAGACTAGATGTTCTTAATCTACAGGGGTAGGAAAATTAGACTGGCAGCAGACCTATCCACAGAGAACTGGTAAGCCAAAGAGGGCTGGGGTGATATATTCAGGGTAGTAAATGAGAAAAATATGCAGCTGAGAATATTTTATCCAGCAAGGCTGTCATTCAGAATGGAAGGAGAGATAAAGAGCTTCCAGGACAAAGAGAAATTAAAAGAATTTGTGATCACTAAACCAGCCCTGCAAGAAATATTAAAGGGGATCCTCTAAGTAAAGAGAGAGCCCAAAAGTAACATAGACAAGAAAGCAACAGAGGCAATCTACAGTAATAGGGAATTTACAGGTAATACAATGGCACTAAATTAATATCTTTCAATAGTTACTCCGAATATAAATGGGCTAAATGCTCCAATCAAAAGACACAGATTGAATAAATAATTAAGACCCATCCATATGCTGGCTATAAGAGACTCGTTTTAGACTTACAGACACCTCCATATTGAACGTGAGTGGGTGGAGAACTATTTATCATGCCAATGGACATCAAAAGAAAGCTGGGGTAGCAGTCCTCATGTCAAACAAATTAGATTTTAAACCAAAGACTGTAGTAAAGGTTTAAGAGGGACACTATATCATACTTAAAGGGTCAATCCAACAAGAAGATCTAAAAATTATCAATATTTATGCTCCAAACTTGGGAACAGCCAATTATATAAACCAATTAATAACCAAATTAAAGAAACACATTGATAATAATACAATAATAGTAGGGATTTCAACACCCCACTCACAGCAATGGACAGATCATCTAAGCAGAAGATCAATAGGAATCAAGGACTTTGAATGACACTGGACCAGATGGACTTCACAGATATATACAGAGCATTCCATCCTAAAGCAACAGAATACACATTCTTCTCAAGTGCACATGGAACATTTTCCAGAATAGATCACATCCTGGGTCAAAAATCAGGTCTCAAACAAAACCAAAATTTGGGATTGTTCCCTGCATATTTTCAGACCACGATGGTTTGAAATATGAACTTAATCACAAGAGGAGTCTGGAAAAGAATTCAAACACTTGGAGGTTAAAGAGCATCCTACTAAACAATGAATGGGTCAACCAGAAAATTAAAGAAGAATTTTAAAAATTCATGGAAACAAATGAAAACACAACTGTTCAAAACCTTTGGAATACAGCAAAGCTGGTCTTAAGAGGAAAGTATATAGCAATACAAGCCTTTCTCAAAAAATTAGAAAAGTCTCAAAATATACAAGCTAACCTTACACCTAAAGGACCTGGAGAAAGAACAACAAATAAAGCCTAAACCAAGCAGGAGAAGGAAATAATAAAGATTAGAGCAGAAATCAATGAAATAGAAACCAAAAGAAGAGTAGAACAGATCAATGAAACTAGAAGTGGGTTATTTGAAAGAATTAATAAGATTAAAAAAAAAAAACATAATAAAAAAAAAAACCATAGCTAGACTTATCCAAGAGAAAAGAGAAAGGACCCAAATTGATAAAATCATGAATGAAAGAGGAGAGATCACAACCAACAGTGAAGAAATACAATTTTAAGAAGATATAATAAGAAACTGTATGTCAACAAATTAGGCAATCTGGAAGAAATGGATGCATTCCTGGAAATTTATAAACTACCAAAACTGAAACAGAAAGAAATAGAAAACCTGAACAGACCCATAACCAGCAAGGAAATGGAAGCAGTAATCAAAAACCTCCCAAAAAACAAGAGCCCAGGGCCAGATGGCTTCCCAGCGGAATTCTACCAAACATTTAAAGAACTTCTGAGCTGTTCCAAAAAATAGAAATGGAAGGAAAACTTCCAAACTCATCATATGAGACCAGCATTACTTGATCCCCTAAACAGACAAAGACCCTATCAAAAGGAGAATTACAGACGAATATCCCTGATGAACATGGATGTCAAAATTCCAAGATACTAGCCAATAGGATCCAACAGTACATTAAAAGGATTATTCCCCCCAAGTGGCATTTATTCCTGGGCTACAAGGGTGGTTCAACATCTGCAAATCAATCAACATGATACATCAGATTAATAAAAGAAAGGAAAAAAACATATGATCCTCTCAATTGATGAAGAAAAAACATTTGCCCAAATACAACATCCTTTCTTGATTAAAATTCTCCACAGTGTGGGGATAGAAGGAACATACCACAGTATCATAAAATCCATCTACAAGAAGTCCACAGCCAGTACCATTCTCAATGGGGAAAAACTGAGAGCTTTTCCCCTAAGGTCAGGAAGACACCAGGGATGCCTACTCTCACCATTATTGTTCAACATAGTACTGGAAGTCCTAGTCTCAGCAATCAGACAACAAAAAGTAATTAAAGGCATTCAAATTCACAAAGAAGTAGTAAAACTCTCTCTCTTTGCAGATGCCATGATACTTTATGTAGAAAACCCAAAAGACTCTACCCCAAAATTGCTAGAACTGATCCAGGAATTCAGCAAATTGGCAGGCTATAAAATCAATGCACAGAAGACAGTTTCATTTCCATACACTAACAATGAGGCAGAAGAAAGAGAAATCAAGGAACTGATCCCATTTATGATTGCACCAAAACCCATAAAACCTATGACTAAACCTAACCAAAGAGGCAAAGGACCTGTATTCTGATAACAGTAGAACCTGTATGAAAGAAATTGAGGAAGGTATCAGGAAATGGAAAAACATTCCATGCTCATGGACTAGAAGAACAAGTATTGTTAAAATGTCTATGCTACTGAAAGAAAACTACATACTCAAGGCAATTCCTATCAAAATAACATCGGCATTTTTCACAGAGCTGGAACAAATAATCCCAAAATTTGTATGAAATCAGAAAAGACCCCAATTAGCCAAAGGAATGTTGACAAAGAAAACCAAAGCTGCAGGCATCACAATGCCAGACTTCAAACTAAATTACAAATCTGTAATCATCAAGACAGTATGGTACTGGCACAAAAACTGACACAATGGAACAGAATAGAGAACCTAGAAGTGGACCCTCAATTCTATGGTCAACTAATCCTCTACAAAGTAGAGAAGGATAACCACTGGGAAAAAAAAGACAGTCTCTTCAACAAATGGTGTTGGGAAAATTGGACAGCCACATGTAGAAAAATGAAACTGGACCATTCTTTTATACCATACACAAAAATAAACTCAGAAGGGATGAAAGAGTTCAACATGAGACAGAAATTCATCAAAATTCTGGAGGAGAACACAGACAGCAACCTCTTCTACCTTGGCTACAGCAAATTCTTGCAAGACATATCTCCAAAGGCAAGGGAAACAAAAGCAAACATGAACTATTGGGATTTCATCAAGATAAAAACTTCTGCTCAGCAAAGGAAACAGTCAACAAAACTAAAAGGCAACCTACAAAATGGGAGAAGATATTTGCAAATGTCCTATCAGATAAATGGCTAATATCCAAAACTGATAAAGAACTTATCAAACTCAACACCCAAAAAAACAAATAATCCAGTCAAGAAATGGACAGATGACATGAACAGCCAATTCTCTAATGAAGACATACAAATGGCCAACAGACACATGAAAAAATACTCCACATCCCTTGGCATCAGGAAAATACAAATCCAAACCACAATGAGATACCACCTCACACCAGTCAGAATGGCTAAAATTAACAATTCAGGATACAACAGACATTGGGAAGATGGGGAGAAAGGGGAACCCTCTTACACTGTTGGTAGGAATGCAATCTGATACAGCCACTCTGGAAAACAGCATGGAGGTTCCTCAAGGAGTTAAAAATAGAGCTACCCTATGACCCAGCAATTATACTACCAGGTATTTACCTCAAAGATACAAAGGTATTGCTCCTAAGGGAAACCTGCACCCCAATGTTTATAGCAGCAGTGTCTACAATAGCCAAACTATGGAAAGAGCCAAGATGTCCATCGACAGATGAATGGATAAAGAAGATGTGGTATATATATTACTCAGCCATTAGAAAGGATGAAATCTTACCATTTACACTGACATGGATGGAAATGGAGGGTATTATGCTCAGCAAAATAAGTCAATCAGAGAAAGATAATTATCATATGGTTGTACTCATATGAGGAAAAAATAAATATCACAGAGGTCATAGGGGAAGGGAGAGAAAACTGAATGGGAAGAAATCAGAGAGGTAAACAAACCATGAGAGACTCTTAGCTCTAGGAAATAAATTGAGGGTTACTGGAGGGGAGGTTGATGGGGGATGGGGTAATCAGGTGATGAGTATTAAGGAGGGCATGTGATATGATGAGCACTGGGTGTTATATGCAACTGATGAATTACTGAACTCTACATCTGAAACTAATGATGTACTAATTGAATTTAATTTAAATTTTAAAAAAGATAAAGGGCTAGTATCCAAAATCTATGAAGAACTTATCGAACTCAACACCCAAAAAACAAATAATCCAGTCAATAAATGGGCAAAAGGCATAAACAGACATTATTCCAAAGAAGACATACAAATGGCCACCAGGCAGAAGAAAAATTTTCAACATCACTCTCCACCAGGGAAATAAAAATCAAAGCCACAATGAGATACCACCTCACACAAGTCAGAATGGCTAAAAAAACAACTCCGGAAACAACAGACATTGGGAGGCTGTAGAGAAAGGGGACTGTTATACTGTTGGTGGGAATGCAAACTGGTGCTCCAACTCTGCAATACACTATGAAGATTCCTCAAAAAGTTGAAAATAGAGCTACCCTATGACCCAGCAATTGCACTACTAGGTATTTATTCAAAGGATACAAACATAGTGATTCAAAGCGGCACCTGCACCCTGGTGTTTATACCAACTATGTCCACAATAGCCAAAATATGGGAAGAGCCAAAATGTCCCCTGATAGATGAATAGATAATTAAAATGTGGTGTAGGAGGAGGAAAGATGGCGGAGGAGTAGGGGACCCTATTCCAACTGGCCCCTGGAATTAAGCTGGATATCTACCAGACCACTCTGAGCACCCACGAAATCAGGCTGAGATGTAAGAAGATCTGGATCTCTACAAACAGAATATCGCAGGCGGTTGGTTTCAAGGTACAAAGCGGGGAGCTGTGATTCCGTGGGCAGATATTGGAGGATAAACGGCAGCGGGTGGGTGCCTGGCCGTGGGGATCCTACATCACTGGTGAGCAACAGCCTTGGGCTCTGGGGATGGGGCACAGACTCGCAGACTGGTAGCGGCTGGGAAAGGACTTTAGGGCAGCCCCCAGGATGGGAACCCGCAGCAGCAGGGTCGCGCTTTCGAACTGGGAGCGGCTGGCAGTTTTAGAAGCACAAAGGGCAGAGACATGCCCCAACCTGGAGGTAGGCCTGGGAGCGCTGCGGAGGGGCGCACAACCCAGGACGCTGCAATTTATAGCAGCACAGACAGAAACGGAGATAGTGTGGCCTGGAGAGCTCACTGAAGAATAGACTGCGATCTCTCTGCTCTGAGACAGAGGGTTGGAAATGGTCTCTTCTGCTCTGACTCTCAGAAGAGACACAGAAAGCCGCCAGAGAACAAAAGCCCCCAAAACTGATTCCCACTGAGCCCATCTCCTGCCACAGGGGGGCAGGGCAACTCTGCCCAAACAGGGTTGCCTAAGTAACAGCATGGCAGGCCCCTCCCCCAGAACACAGGCTAGGAGAACAAGAGGCCAGCAACCCTAAGGTCCCTAGAAAACAGCTGCATCTTGCTTGAGTTCTGGTCAATAATTTGGACTCTATACATTCCCTCAACCACACATCAACAGAATGACTAGGAGGAGGAACCCCCAAAATAGAAAAGACTCAGAAATTATGACTTATGCTGCAGATTTACAAATGGATGCAGATATAACCAAGATGTTGGAGATGGAATTCAGGCTAGTAATTGAGAAGACAATAGCTAGAATGGAGAAATCAATTAATGGCAACATAGAGTCTCTAAGGGCAGAAATGAAAGCTGAATTGGCAGAACTTAAAAATGCTATCAATGAGATCCAATCTAATCTAGATAATCTAACAACTAGGGTAAGTGAGGCAGAAGAACGAATACGCGAACTGGAAGACAATATAATAGATAAAAAGAGAAAAGAGGAGGCCAGGGAAAAACAACTCAGAATCCATGAAAATAGAATCAGAGAAATAAGTGACACCATGAAGCATTCCAATGTCAGAATGATTGGAATCCCGGAGGGAGAGGAGAGAGAGAGAGGACTACAAGATGTATTTGAGCAAATCGTAGCTGAGAACTTCCCTAATCTGGGGAATGAAACAAACATTCATGTCCTAGAGGTAGAGAGGACCCCTCCCAAGATCAAGGAAAACAGGCCAACACCCCGGCATGTAATAGTAAAACTTGCAAATCTTAGAACCAAGGAAACCATCTTAAGGGCAGTTAGGGGGAAAAGATTCCTTACGTACAGAGGGAGGAACATCAGAATAACGTCAGACCTATCCACAGAGACCTGGAAAGCCAGAAAGGCCTGGCAAGACATATTCAGGATACTAAATGAGAAGAACGTGCAGCCAAGAATACTATATCCGGCAAGGCTGTCATTTAGAATGGATGGAGAGATGCAGAGCTTCCACGACCAGAAGAAACTGAAAGAATATGTGACCACTAAGCCAGCCCTGCAAGAAATATTAAGGGGGGTTCTTTAAAAGGAGAAAGACCCCAAGACTGATATACAACAGAAATTTACAGGGACAATCTATAAAAACAATGTCTTCGCAGGCAACATGATGACAATTAATTCATATCTTTCAATAATCACTCTCAACATGAATGGCCTAAATGCTCACATAGAATGGCACAGGGTTGCAGGTTGGATAAAACGACAGGACCCATCCATATGCTGTCTACAAGAGACTCATTTTGAACCTAAAGATACATCCAGACTGAAAGTGAAGGGATGGAGATCCATCTTCCATGCCAGCCGACCTCAAAAGAAAGCTGGGGTAGCAATTCTTATAACAGACAAATTAGATTTTAAACTAAAGTCTGTGATTAGAGACACAGAAGGACACTATATCATTGGGTTTTTTTAAAAGATTTTATTTATTTATTTGACAGAGAGAGAGAGAGAGAGACAGCAAGAGAGGGAACACAAGCAGGGGGAGTGGGAGAGGGAGAAGCAGGCTTCCTGCTGAGCAGGGACCCAATGCGGGGCTTGATCCTAGGACACTGGTATCATGATATCATGACCTGAGCCGAAGGAAGACACTTAACAACTGAGCCACCCAGGCACCCCTGACAATATATCATTCTTAAAGGGTCTATCCAACAAGAAGATCTAACAATTGTAAATATCTATGCCCCCGCAATAGGAGCAGCCATCTACATAAGCCAACTGTTAACCAAAATAAAGAGTTGTATTGATAACAATACGTTAATTGTAGGAGACCTCAGTAGTCCACTCTCAGCAATGGACAGATCATCTAAGCAGAAAATCAACAAGGAAACAAGTGCTTTGAATGATACACTGGACAAGATGGACCACAAAGATATATACAGAACATTCCACACTAAAACAACAGAATACTCATTCTTCTCGAGCATACATGAAACTTTCTCCAGGATAGACCACGTACTGGGTTACAGATCAGGTCTCAACCAAAAGAGTGAGATTATTCCCTGCATATTCTCAGACCACAATGCTTTGAAACTGGAACTCAAATCACAAGAAAAAAATTGGCAGAAATTCAAACACTGGAAGGTAACGACCATTCTGCTCAAGAATGTTTGGGTCAACCAGGAAATCAAAGACCTTAAACAATTCATAGAAATCAATGAGAATGAAAACACATCAGTCCAAAACCTATGGGATACTGCAAAGGTGGTCCTAAGGGGGAAATACATAGCCATCCAAGCCTCACTCAAAAAAATAGAAAAATCCTGAATTCACCAACTAACTCTACACCTTAAAGAACTAGAGAAAAAGCAACAAACGATGCCTAAGACACACATTAGGAGAGAAATAATTAAAATCAGAGCAGAGATCAATGAATTAGAAACCAGAAACACAGGAGATCAGATCAATGAAACTAGAAGTTGGTTCTTTGAAAGAATTTATAAAATCAATAAACTACTGGCCAGACTTATCCAAAAGAAAAGAGAAAGGACCCAAATTAATAAAATTATGAATGAAAAGGGAGAGATCATGACTAACACCAAGGAAATAGAAACAATTATTAGAAATTATTAACAACAACTATATGCCAATAAACTGAGCAATCTGGATGAAATGGAGGCCTTCCTGGAAACCTATAAGCTGCCAAGACTGAAACAGGAAGAAATTGACAACCTGAATAGGTCAATAACCAGTAACAAGATTGAAGCAGTGATCAAAAACCTCCCAAAAAACAAGAGTCCAGGGCCTGATGGATTCCCTGGGGAATTCTACCAAACATTCAAACAATAAATAAAACCTATTCTACTAAAGCTGTTTCAAAAAATAGAAACAGAAGGAAAACTTCCAAACTCATTCTATGAGGCCGGCATTACCTTAATCCCCAAACCAGGCAAAGACCCCATCAAAAAGGAGAATTTCAGACCAATATCCCCAATGAATATGGGCTCTAAAATCCTCAACAAAATCCTAGCTAATGGGATCCAACAATACATTAAAAGGATCATCCACCACCACCAAGTGGGATTTATCCCCAGGATGCAAATGTGGTTCAACATTCGCAAATCAATCAAAGTGATAGTACACATTAATAAGAGGAGGGAGAAGAACCATATGGTCCTCTCAATTGATGCAGAAAAAGCATTTGACAAAATACAACATCCTTTCCTGATTAAAACTCTTCAGAGTATAGGGATAGAGGGAACATTCCTCAAAATCATAAAAACCATCTATGAAAACCCCACAGCGAATATTATCCTCAATGGGGAAAAGCTGAAAGCCTTTCCCTTAAGATCAGGAACATGTCAAGATTGCCCACTCTCACCACTATTGTTCAAAATAGTACTGGAAGTCCTAGCAATAACAATCAGACAACAAAAAGAAATAAAATGTATTCAAATTAGCAAAAAGAAGTCAAACTCCCTCTTTTCACAGATGACATGATACTTTATGTGGAAAACCCAAAAGACTTCACCCCCAAATTACTAGAACTCATACAGCAATTCAGTAATGTGGCAAGATACAAAATCAATGCACAGAAATCAGTTGCTTTCTTATACACTAACAATGCCACTGTAGAAAGAGAAATTAGGGAAATGATTCCATTTACAATAGCACCAAAAACCATAAGATAACTTGGAATAAACCGAACCAAAGAGATAAAGGATCTATACTCTAGGAACTACAGAACACTCATGAAAGAAAGTGAAGAAGACACAAAAAGATGGAAAAATATTCCATGCTCATGGATAAGAATAAACATTGTTAAAATGTCTATGCTACCCAGAGCAATCTATACCTTCAATGCCATCCCAATCAAAATTCTAATGACATTTTTCAAAGTGCTAGAATAAACAATCCTAAAAGTTGTATGGAATCAGAAAAGACCCTGAATCGACAAGGAAATGTTGAAAAAGAAAAACAAAGCTGGCAGCATCATGTTGCCTGATTTCAAGCCATATTACAAAGCTGTGATCACCAAGACAGCATGGTACTGGCACAAAAACAGACATATAGACCAATGAACAGAATAGAGAACCCAGATATGGACCCTCAACTCTATGGTCAAATAATCTTTGACAAAGCAGGAAAAAATATGCAATGGAAAAAAGACAGTCTCTTCAATAAATGGTGCTGGGAAAATTGGACCACCACATGCAGAAGAATGAAACTGGACCATTCTCTAACACCATACAAAAAGATAAACTCAAAATGGGTGAAAGACCTCAATGTGAGACAGGAATCCATCAAAATCCTAGAGGAGAACATAGGCAGTAACCTCTTTGACATCGCCCACAGCAACTTCTTTCAAGATACATCTCCAAAAGCTAGTGAAACGAAAGCAAAAATGAGCTTCTGGGACTTCATTAAGATAAAAAGCTTCTGCACAGCAGAGGAAACTGTCAACAAAACAAAGAGGCAACCCACAGAATGGGAGAAGATATTTGCAAATGACACTACAGATAAAGGGCTGGTATCCAAGATCTCTAAAGAACTTCTCAAACTCAACACCAAAGAAACAAATAATCAAGTCAAAAAATGGGCAGAAGATATGAAAAGACACTTCTCTGAAGAAGACATACAAATGGCTAACAGACACATGAAAAAATGTTCATCATCATTAGCCATCAGGGAAATTCAAATCAAAACCATATTGAGATACCACCTTATACTAGTCAGAATGGCAAAAATGGACAGGGAAAGAAACAACAAATGTTGGAGAGGTTGTGGAGAAAGGGGAACCCTCTTACACTGTTGGTGGGAATGCAAGTTGGTACAGCCTCTTTGGAAAACCCCAGTGTGGAGTTTCCTCAAAAAGTTAAAAATAGAGCTACCCTATGACCCAGCAATTGCACTCCTGAGTATCTACCCCAAAGACACAGATGTAGTAAAAAGAAGGGCCCTATGCACCCCAATGTTCATAGCAGCAATATCTGCAATAGCCAAACTGTGGAAAGAGCCAAGATGCCCTTCAACAGATGAATGGATAAAGAAGATGTGGTCATATATACAATGGAATATTACTGAGCCATCAGAAAGGATGAATACCCAACTTTTACATCAACATGGATGGGACTGGAGGAGATTATGCTAAGTGAATTAAGTCGAGCAGAGAAAGTCCATTATCATATGGTTTCACTTACTTGTGGAACATAAGGAATAGCATGGAGGACATTAGGAGAAGGAAGGGAAAAATGAAGAGGGGGTGGAATCGGAGGGAGAGATGAACCATGAGAGACTATGGACTCTGAGAAACAAACAGGGTTTTAGAGGGGAGTGGGGAGGGGGGATTGGTTAGCCCGGTGATGGGTATTAAGGAGGGCACATACTGCAAGGAGCACTGGGTATTATACGAAAACAATGGATCGTGGATCACCACATCAAAAACTAATGATGTATTGTATGGTGACTAAAATAACATAATAAAATAAAATAAAATGTGGTGTATATATATACAATAGAACATTACTCAGACATCAAAAAGAATGAAATTTGCAAGGACATGGATGGAGGTACAGGGTATTATACTAACTAAACAAGACGGTCAGAGACAGAAAAATACTATATGATTTCACTTATAAGTGGAATTTAAGTCATGAAGCAGAGGAACATAGGGAAAAGAGGGAAAGATAAAATAATGAAATCAGAGAGAGATAACAAACATATCAGAGTCCTAACTATAGGAAATAAACTGAGTGTTGCTGGAGGGGAGGTGGGTGGGCGGATGGGGCAACTGAGTGATGGGTATTGATGTAATGAGCACTCACATTATATGGAGCTGATAAATCACTGAACTCTACCTCTGAACTTCATAATACACTATATGTTAAATAAATGAATTTAAGTTTTAAAAAGAAGAGGAAGAAGAAGAAAAACAAAATCCGTACATTCTCACCACCATGTTCTTATGATTTTTCTAAACATAAACCACCCCTAGCCTAGAACTGCAAATTTCTCCACATGCACCCACCTCCGCAAAGTGTTTAGATTTTATACCTTTTATTGTAGAACAGGAAATTACCTTCCCCAGTGCAATGAAAGCCTAATTGATCCAAGGCTTAACTGGGCAAATGAGAAATCCCAGTGAATAAACGCATTAATAATAATACTTTCATGGGAAGAGTGTGTGCCCTAGCAGGGATTATTATTTTCTGTGGCGGTTTTGAGGAAAAACATATTTCTTGGGCTTATGAATGTCTAGGTGGCTGGCACTTAACCAGACAGTGCCTTTTGGGTTATCTAATTGTACCCCTAACTGCCCACAATCAAACTGAGACATCTCACTGGCCAATTCCCCTCAACTTGCATTATTGAAACAAATGGGAATTGCCAGAAGGCAGTCATGATTCAGAATTTGCTTCGTTTGGCAGATCCTCACTCCCCTGGCTGGGAGCAACTGCAAATGAGGCTATGATCATGAACCTCTATTTAACTCTCAGAAGATATTGCAGACTCTACATTTAAAGCAATAACTGCCCAACAAAAATCCCTTAACTCTGGTGAAAGTTATTTCTGATACTAGGATAGTCCTTCATTATCTTTTAGCTGAGCAAGGAGGTGTTTGTGCTGTGGCCAACACCACCTGCTGCACTTGGATGAATGCTTCTAGGGAAAGTTGAGTCTCAGCTACGTGAGACCACTGACCCAGCCAATTGGTTTAAGAAAGTGACTCCTTCGGTGGGGTCTTTCTCTGATTTATTTGACCCTGACTGGTTTGGGTCTTGAGGACCATGACGACTCCAAAGTACACTCCAGACATTGGGAATCATTCTACCTAGAGTAGTCATAGTAGTCCGCCTGGTGCACTCTGTTCACTCAAAAGCTTTGAATGCATGCTTGCATCCACTAACCACTAAGGGAATAATCTCCCTAATATTATAATGTCGGAAAAGTTACAAAGAATAACCAGTTTAAAGAATGTGAACCTGACATCGTGGTCTATGATTACCACACAGAGATTCAGCAAAAGCTTTGAGGATTCTAGAGTAGTAGCTGGGAGTAGTGCTAATGCCTTAAATTTTTGTTCACATCTCTCCATTAGGCTGAGAGTCTGATGTAAATGGGATGACTGTTAAAGACAACACAAGAACACCAAAACGGAGTTGCTTATGCTATGCCCCACATCATCAAAATGAGACTTAATTTACTTACAGTTTTGGTGACTTACTTACATTTTGGTCTCTCAGACATAGAATCTGAAACCAGTCTGTTAAAGAACAAAATTCAAATTTTAAAAGATCCTATTGGCTTTACTCAGTGACTCATAAATAGGCAGCATGCAGTCTAGCAGATAGAAAGAAGCTTCAGAGAGTTATACAAGGCAATACATTTTATAGACAGAAGGGAGCAAAAACAAGGGTGTTACATTAACAAAAAGGTGGATTGGTTATTGCAAGGCTACTTTCTTTATAGGGGGTGGCAGGGGTTTTTATCAGGCAGATTATGTAACTAATGCTGATCAGGAAATTCCTGATTGACTGCTTTAAGATTCCATTTCTGGGCTAGCCAAAACTGTAACTAAGTTCCAGTTTGGTGACATGAGGTGGCAGAAGAAAGGGGCCAGGGAAGGGTTGACAACTCTGACTCCATCTTGCAACAGCCACTGTTTTGTGGAGTCCTTAGAAGAGCAGACATTTCTTGGAATCATGATAAGCATCTTGAGGTTTAGATACCTGAAAAGTTCCCCTGTCTCACAATACTGAGCCAAAAATGTCAACCCATCACTGAGCAACCCATACCAACTGATTTTTTTTCCTCGAGTGGGGTTTTAAGCTTTAAAAATACCACCTCCCCTCGTCCTCTTCAGACGGGCACACCAACTGAGTTGGGTTGCCCTTCCTGGTTTACAAACCTAAATAAAGATTTGTCTCCTTTTTCCTTCCTCATAGGCTCCCTCCTGAAGGTTTTTGCGGGTGTTTTTTGTTTTGGTTTGGTTTGGTTTGGTTTGGTTTTTTGGTTTTGTTTTTTTCTTAGCCTAAGCAACTCCATTTGGGGCCTGTTGTTTTAACAAGTCAATCAAGATTTTCCTGATTATCGTGAGTTAGGTAATGGGCCTGATAAAACCCTGGCATCCCCTATAAGGAAAGTCACATTGCAAATAACCAGTCTACCCTTTTGCCTAATATAATTTTTTTTTCCTGTTCCCTTCTGCCTGTGAAATCTCTAGCCTTGTATAGTTCTTCCAGCTCTATTCTTTCTATCTGCTAGGCTGGATGCTGCCCAATTGGTGAACTGCTGAATAAAAGCCAGTAAGATCTTTAAAATGTACTCAGTTGAATGTTGTTCGGGGAGAAAACAACCGGAAGCCATGGGAAGGTACAGTTTTGTGCGCCTGTGGCTGGAAATCAGCAAGTACCCCTAGACGTGGTGGTGATGAGGGAAGAGGCCCTCCTGGAGTAATGAGTGGCCCCCTTAACAGCTCTCCCTTTGGCCAGAACCAGTTAGCTAGAACTCAGTGCTTCCTATCTTAACCCCTAGTTTTGGATCCTATTTTTCCCTGGGGGCGGGGGGGGGGGGGGGCAGAAGCCCTGAAGGGGGGCGGGGCACACACGTTGGAAGGGATGTGATCAAATCGGGCAAGGCCCATAGAGCTCTGGAGCCTGACAGGGCATTGGCTAGTGGAGGGCAGGCGCCCAGGGCGTTGCGACGGGGAGCGGGGGGTGGTGGGGACCAGCCAGGCGCTCACAGGCCCGCCAGCAATGCACTGGCGCCAGGGAGAAGCCGAGACGTTGGCCCTCCCAGCGTCCTAGAGAGGCCGCCGAGGCCCGGGGCGGCGGCGCGCGTGCGCGACCCGCGCCGACCGATAGACCCGCGCGGAGCGGGGGGCTCTGGGCAGGTGGTGTGGCCGGAGGACCGACTGTCGGGGGCCTGGGGAGTCGGTGAGCGGCCGGGCGGGGCGCGGGGCCGTCGGGGGCCGCTGGCCCGCGCAGGGTTCGGGAGGGCGGCGGCGGCGTTCGGCCCCTCCCGGGCTGAGAGGAAGGGGGGCGGGGGGCCGGCTGAGGCCCGGCCTGGAGGCTGCGCCCCGGGCGGGTGGTCTAGCCGGGGATCCGGTGCCAGCCTCGGTGAGGCGCGTATCTGGAAGCGCTTTGCCGCCCGGGGCAGAGAGTTGGGAGTAATGGCTTCTGCGCTTTATCCTTTCTCCCAATTATGCAAACAAAGCGTACTCTTTATGGACGATTAGATGACGCGGGTGAGTGCCAGAAAAGTAAGAGTAACCGCAATCCGCAAATAGTTTCGTCTGGATGCTTCCTGACACTTTAAAATTTGTTCATAATTATGCAAACTCGTATACATAAATATATGTATTTATTTATTACGAAATAGGATCATACCATTGCTTTTTAAAAGCTTCTTTTAGTATCATGGTGATACAGAAATACTGTGCTAAGATATACATAGTATTTACCAGAGGATACAATAAAATTTACCATTTTAACCATTTTAAAGGGTGTCATCATTCGGTGGCATTAAGTACATTCCTACTCTTGCTTCTTGAAAGTTATACTTTCAACCGGCGGAATGCATTTGTTCACATGGTGGTCAAAATTGGTGCCAGCATCATGGCATCACTAAGACATATTTCTGAGGGTAAAATGAAAAGAAAACATTTTGTTTTCAGTTTGTTTTCCAGAGTACACATTACGTAAAGCTGTAAATGCTCAACAAATGACGTTTGTGCAGAAAAATAGCAAAGTCTTGTTTATTAGAGTGATCGTCTCTTTTCAAAATGAAAGCGAAGTATATAAAAAGGGAGTTTTTATTTTTGTAATATATTTTTTTACAGATTTTGTTTTAATAAAGGGGAGTTTTTAAACAGAAGGTACAGCTCTAACTTAAACCCACTGTGCTGTCTCAGACTTGCATAGGCCTCGGAAATCAGAGAATGGTCTCCTAGGTTAAAAGTGATGGCCAGGAAAGAACACCATCAGTTTCAAACTGTTTGTAGTTCAAGAGGGAAAACTCATTAGTATTAGGTACATGATTTGCAGGGAAATGTCAGTGAGTGGTTTTAGTTTTAATTTGATGAAGGAATTTCAGAGAACTTGCATCTGTGTGGACGTGTGTGCATCTGTGTGTGTATTGAGAGTCTGATGAGTGAGGGTGCTCTTACATGTCACGTTAATGCTGGAGAAAGGCAGACAAATTTTGGTTAAAAGCCGTAATCCTTCCTGTAGGTCGAAATGATGGGAATGTTTTGAAGATAAACCTCAATATAGACTTATAAAGGAAACTGAGAACAGCATCAAAAATATTAACTATGCCACTTTAAGTTTTCTGTGGCTCCTGGTGTCCAGGAAGTCTTAGTGCATAAGCATTCTGTGATATTGGAGAGTTGCTCCAGAGTAAATATACATAGCCTATGGTAACTGTAACTTATCTTATTTGGCAGTCTTCAGTATTTTTGTATCAGAAATGCTCTGAAGGAGCTCCCTCAGGTGAATCATGTGCTGTACAAGATTGAATTTTTGAGCTTAAACTTTGCCTTCCCTGATCTTAAAGCTTTTAGCCTTCTTCCTTGTTTTATTATACTGCATCGCTCTGGACACTGTCTAACATACCTGTGTTTTCTTCACTTCGTTGTCTGTCTTCCGATGAGCTCTGCAAGGCAGTATTTCTATTTATTTATTTAGTCAGTCTCATGCACTACAGAGACCTTAGTGCCTGGGGCACAGTAGGTGCTCAATAGATACTGTTAAGTTAATAAAAGAATGACTCTAAATTGGAGATAAGAATGATGGTATATGGTATCTTTGATCGCCAAGTTAATTTTTAAGCTAAAAAAATAAATCAGAAAAAAACGATAACACGCTTTCTCAATTCAAAAAACCTTTTTTTGGGGGGGAATTGTAGACATACAAGGGGTTGCAGAAATTGTACAGAGTTCCCTTATAGTCTACTCAGTTTACCTAAAGTTAACATCTTGCATAACCACAGTACAGTCATCAAACTTAAGAAATTTACAGTGGCACAGTACTAGTAATTAAACTGCTGACTTTAATTAGAGTCCATCAGTTTCTCACTAGTGACCTTTTTCTGTTCCAGGATCCAATCTAGAATCCCTCATTCCATTTAGTTGTCACGTCTCCTTGTTTTCCTTTTAGTATGGGACAGTCTCTACATCTTTCCTTGTTTTTCGTGACCTTGACGCTTTTGAAGTATGTTGTGCTGGTATTTTTAATGCCTCTCACTTTGGTTTTGTCGGATGTTTTCTCCTGCTTCGATTGAGGATGGTGTTGATACGTCTTATTACTGTTGATATTAATTTTGATCTAGTGGTATCTGCCACGTGTCACCACTGTAAAGATACTATCTGTCTGTTTGTAACTAGTGATTATTTGGGGGAAGATACTTTGAGACCTTGCATAACAATATCCTGTTTCTCCTTAACTTTCACCCACTAATTAACCTTCCTGGTGGATCTTTTTATTATTATTATTATTATCATTATGTTATGTTAATCACCATACATTATGACTCATTATTTGCATATAACACCCAGTGCTCCATGTAGAGCGTGCCCTCTTTAATACTTCCTGGTGGATCTTATAGTGTAATGGTCTAATGGTGACTTTCATTTCTGTTATTCCCTCTGCAGTTATTAATTGGAATACTTTCTGAGGAAGAGTTGTGTCTTGTTTCCCTTTGTTTTATTTATTCAGTTAGTTATATCAGTGTGTGATGTTGGGTATGTATTCTTTGAGCTATGATGCAGTGCTGATATTACTTATTTTGTTGCTTAAATTATTCTAGCCTTGGCCGTTGGGAGCTCTTTGTAGTTGACTCCTGTTGCCCCTTGAAGTGCCCACATCCTTTTTGTTGTCTTTCCCTGACTTTCTGGCACCACAGAATACTCATGTTGTATCTTCCCTTCCCCAGCCCTGGAGACCACCACTTCTCCAAAGAGCCCTAGTTCTGTTTATTGGAGAATGGTATGGAGAAACCAAGTTTGGGGTGCTAGGTTTGAGCTCATTTCTTAATTGGTACATTTAAGTATAACGTAACATTCCAATTACGTACTGGAAGCAGTCTTTCATGTTTCCTTACCAGCGTATGAAATAAAACATATGTGCCCTTCCAGTGGTAGGAAAAACACAAGAGTAAGAGACTGCTTAATGAGGATTTTAAAAGAAGATAAAATCACATTGTGTATGAGTTGAAGAAGCAGAATGACAAAAGAAAAATAAAGAAAGAGAGGGAGGGGGGAGGGAAGGATGGAAGGGAAGGAAGGAAGGAAGGAAAGAAAGAAAGAAAGATGGGAATGTCCCTGAGAAATGGCCAGATAATTGCTTGGGATTTTCCCTGTTCTTTACAAAGCCATTTTCATTGTGGGATTGAGACTGGGGTTAAGGTATGAAGCTCTGGGACAAGAGGCCTGATCAGCTCAGGTTTCCTCCTAGGCCTGGGATGAGTGAAGTTTTTCTTCTGTTCTCAAAAGCTAGTTGGGACATGGAGAAGCCCTGAGGCATTAGGATACCTGAATTTAACTGTGCAGGTTCAGCTCACTGGCCCCCATGTCCTTACTGTGCTCTGGATCTTTCATCCAGAATCCAATAGGCCCTGGGGGTCTTCTCTGGGTTCGTGGTTGCAGAAGCTGGACTAACCCCTTCTTTGGTTGAAGGCCTGGAATCCTTTGCCAGATTCCTGGCTTTCGCCCTCAGTTTCCTGTCAGTTTTCTCATCACCTCTGTCCAGACACTTCACTGATCTCTTCAGACATTTCTGTAACAGCTGCTTCAGAACAGGTCTGCTTGGAGGCTTATTTTTGGTGCTAATTGCCCTGTGGGCCTCCATTTCCTGAGATAGGTCTTGCCACTTACATTTCCTGGTGGATGCATTTCTTCAAAATATTTGTCTCTGGCCTCAAGTTCATTCTCTTTAGCCCCACTGCCAGGTTTCTGGTCACCGGAGCAGCTTTCCCGTTCTTTCATACTTCAGTTTCTTTCTCTTCTCCAGTCTGTCCTACAAGTTTGTCGGGGAAAGGCTCTGTCCCTCTTTCTCTTGACTTTCAGCTTCCTTCTGAGCAGTTGTTTCTGCTACCTGTTTGTGCTGCTGGGGCTCAGCAAGGCTGGAGCCTGCCCCTCTTGCTCCTGAAGCACCGTTTCCTCTCAGCCTTCTTTTGTTGTTGCTGGTCTTCAAGTCTGTCTGTGGGCCTTCAGCCACTTACTTTATCACTTCCCTCCTTTTCCTTTGCTTTTGTTTTCTCAAATACTTACTCTTCTTTTTCTCCCCTAGTTTTCACAGCAAGGCTTCATTTCTCTGCCAGAACTTTAGCAGACTCCTCAGCGTGCATGATCCTTAATGTAGTCCTTTATCAGACTTTTCATGCCCTGAGAGCAAGAGTGTAGTTTCTTTCTGTTAGTGGTATGGCAGCGTGCTTTCTGGTGTGAGCCTCTTTCCGTCTGTGTTTAGTCATTATTTTTTGTCTGTCCTGATAGCTTTGGCTGAGACTGGAAGATGTTGAATAGGTACTGGTTTATAACGAAGAGGGGAAGGCTTCTGGGTGAAGGTAGTGATTTCTTTAAATGTACTTAGTGATGGTGGCAGTGGAGGGTGGTTTCAGGGGAAGGTGAGCATCATTTCTGACGTGTTGCACTGAGTTATGAGGCCATGATTCAACAGGTGCCAAGTTGTGCTGTCTATATAATTTTCATATATGGTCTACATTAGGGGTCCAACTTTATTCTTTTTGTATGCACATCTAGTTGTTTGAGCACCGCTTGTTGAAAAGTCTGTTCTTCTTCTTTCAGTGTTTTTGGAACTTTTGTCAAAAATAAGTAACTATGGATATATGGGTTTATCACTTGATGCTTATTCTGTTAATGATCTGTGTGTCTGTCCTTATGTCAGCACTACATTACTTTGATGACTGCTACTTAGTAAAGTAAATCTTGACATTGGAATTATGAATCCTTCTGCTTATTTTTTCCCAGTATTCTCTTAGCTAGAACTCCTTGATTTTCCCTTTGAATTTTATTATCAGATTGTCACTTTCCAAAAGGAGCCAGTTAGAAACTTGATAGAGATCATGGTGAAACTAAAGCTTAAGTAGGGGACTATTTATCAATGTGAGTTTCAGGACAGAGAGGGAATGAGAGATGTCTAGAATCATTGACAGAACTTGGGTAGTCAGGAAAGCAGGTTGGTAAGAACGTCCATTTTTGACTGAATTTAAGGTGATGAGGGACACACAAATGAAATGTCCAGTAGGCCACTAGAAGTCTGTAATAGGGGTCTAAAAGAGAGCTGGAACTGGGAAAGCGGCATTAGAGCATTGAGAGTCCGTGAGATCTCTGACAGAGAAAAAGGGACGCTCTGAGGCCGGAGCGCCTGCAGTGTCCATAATGAGAAGCCAAGAGAAGGAAGGGAAATCAGGAATGAGGGGCCAGAAACGTGAGGGGCAAATCAGGCTGGGCTGATGCTAGGGAAGCCATAGAGAAAGAAAGTGGGCAGAAGTATAGCTTCCTTCAGAGAGTTTGAAGCGAGTAGGGTTGCGAGGAATGGCCAGTTCTCAGTTGGACCAGGGAACCCTCTGCACCCTCAGAATAACAGCTGCGTGGAAAATTCACAGCACAGTCAGAATAATGCCTGTATGGAAGGGGGATGAGAGGCAGTGTGTGGAGCTGCCTGGGTTCTCTTGAACCCACTCACTGGAATACAGATCTTACTGGGGCCGAGGCAGGGTTTCTTCTCATAGCTCTCTTTCCTCCCTCAGGTCAGTGTGCTTCTCAGGTGCCTGTCCTTTCCCAAGCTGGGAAGTCAGGAGACCAGGCAGTGGCAACTGTGCTTCGGATGGTCAGGCCCCAGGTGAGCTGGACTCTGTCTTCCCTGAGTTCCCAAGTCTGTGGCCTGGGAAATAGCTAGCGCTCATCTCCAGGGCTCTGGCCAATTCTGAGATTAGTCCTGCGGTTTCCCTGCTTAATTGCTTCCTCTGGAATTGGGCCCTGCCTGCTGAGTTCATGGATTCTGTCTGGCCCTGGACTTGTCCTTTTAGATGTGTCATCCCAGCTTCTCTCCCTCCCTCACCCCTTTACCCACCAGGCCCCGACCTGGGCTCTTGGTACCCTGATGTGGCTGCCCTTCAGGCCGGGAATATCCCTGAGCAATAGAAGCTTGTCATTCCAGGGATCTGCAGCGTACCAGTTCCTGTCTGTGGACTATACTGAGAGGAAGTGGAAAGGTCCGGCCCTCAGTCAGAGAGCCGTGTACCGGAGCATCGTGCCAGAAAATTACTGCAGCATGGCCTCATTGGGTAATGATTCTGTTCCCTAGTATTACAGTGTGCATTCTTTTCTTTACATTTTCTTTGCTATATTCTTTTTTTTGTCAACTTTTTTATTATGAAAAGTTGCAAACATGAGATAAAGTAGGGAGAATACTCTAATGAACCTCTCTGCGCCCATCACTCAGCCTTAAGTTATCAACATTGTGTTTACTTCATTATTAATTGACCTAGGGTGGTTTGGTTAGAGTTTGTAGTTGTAAGGAATAGGGAGCCACTCACATTATTGTAAGTACTGAGCTGTGTTACTTACAATAAGGCTGAAGGAATGGAAACCCTGATCAAACCCACGAGCTAGACCATCCTTTGGGAAACAGGGCCCTCAGCAACAACAGCAAATAATTTTTATGCCAGGGAATGTAATGCTCTTGCTCCCCGCATATCCGTTTTGTCCTCCCACTGCTACCCATTTTCTTCATTCTGTATCTTTTGTCCCCTCATAGCTGCTGCTTTATTAGACTTTCTGTTCCCACGTACTTTCTGCATGCTCTGGCTCCTAATGGCTTGGCTTCTCTCTGTGCCTCATTTCAGTTTAGAGCTCCTTCTTGTTTTAGTTTTCTTTATTTTGCCCTATTTCCAGCTCACATTTTACTTAGAGAGGGACTCCAAGGGTGGTTCAGCCTTTAAGTATCATCTCTGTTTGGGCAGAACTTTGCCCCTGTCCACAGCAGAGGTGTAGCATACAGAGAAGCTACACTTGGGCCTGGTGCCCTGGTCTAGTCAGTCATGGTCTGAGATGTATTGAGGCCAGTTACTTGGCACAAAGCATGGCTGCCTCAGCTTCCCCTTCGGGAAAGACTGAGGCAGGACAGCTTCCTGGAAAGAGGGGTTTTCAGGGCAGGTTCTCTGGTTGGCAAGTGTAGCACAGTAGCCAACTCTAGAGAGGGTGGGTGGGCTTAGGAGTCCAGGAGCCAGATATCTATGTCTCCCCTATACGCTGAAATGCCATATGATGGCCTGTGGCCCTGGTTAAGATATGATTAAGAGGAACCAACAGTTTTGTGTTTAAACATGACTGATTGCTTGCTACTTCCACCTATTCCAAATTCAAAAGGAAATACTCAACTGTTCAGTTTCCTAGGATTCCAGATTATCAAGATACCAAAGACATATTTTGATTCCTATTTCAAATTATCAATCCCTTTCTTAATTTTTATAGGAATGTAGTACTTGCAGTACTGACTTGTACCAGTCTAGTGCACCAGAGACTAGGGGAATCCTCACTTTTACAGCTCTGCTGTCCCTTCCAGTACTTTTCCGCAGCATTTCTGAACTTGTGACTTCTCTGAATCTTGTCACTGTCCTCACATATGAGAATCACTTTTTTGATACGTTTTTTTCCTAACTGTGTTTGCCCATACTGTTTCTCATATTTGATTTGAGGTATTTGCCCCTCCTTTCTCTCCCCAGTATCTTTACTGGGGACCATGGAACCATACAGTGTCATGGTTGGAAAGGACGTTAGAGTTCATCATTTTACTAAGTGACTTCTGTAAGATCACACCACCTTTACAGTCTGTGCTCTTGCCTTGCGGTTGCTCTTTTTAGTTGGACAATTAAGTGGAGAAATTAAGAGCTTCAGGACAGAGCTCTGTCCTGATAGCTCTTCTTCCATCCTCCCCCACTGACTGCCTTTGTCCTCTTTGTCTTTCTGTCCATGAAGAAAAGCTTGAGCTATTTCCCATCTTTCTCTTGTTCTTAATGTGTCATCTCTTAATGTGTCCCTTAATGTGAAGGTTTTTTCAGGTCCACAGACTCCTGATGATACTGTTTCATCAATAGGACAAGAAACAAATAAGAGTTGTTTTCTTCTTTCTTTTGGCAGCAGGTGAGACTAGGACGCGGCGTTCAGAGCTGCCTGCAAGGCAGGAAGTTTCTAAAGGACCGGCGTCATCTGATGGGACATCAGGAGGCCTCTGTGGAGTAGTTTCTGGGGAACCAGAGACAGGAGCTGCCTGTGAAGGTACTTTAGAGAAGCTGGAAGGGCAATCCTCAGATGAAGAAGGGAGCAGACTGGAAAGTGATTTCTTCAAAATAACACACGAGGATAAAGATAAATCCACAAAAGCTGGATGTGATGAATATAATGAACTTGGGAGACATCCAGATCTGTCCTCTAGTGCTGCAGAACATCAAGGAGTTCTGAAGGGACAGAAATTTTATCAATGTGATGAATGTGGTAAAGCTTTCAATTGGAGTTCACACCTCATTGGGCATCAGAGAATCCACACTGGAGAGAAACCCTATGAGTGTAATGAATGTGGTAAGACCTTCAGGCAGACCTCTCAGCTCATAGTTCATCTGAGAACCCACACAGGGGAAAAGCCCTATGAGTGCAGTGAGTGTGGAAAGACTTACCGACACAGCTCCCATCTTATTCAACACCAGAGACTCCATAATGGTGAGAAACCATATAAATGTAATGAATGTGGAAAAGCTTTCAATGAGAGTTCCAAACTTTTTGACCACCAGAGAACCCATACTGGGGAGAAGCCTTACGAATGCAATGAGTGTGGGGCTGCCTTTAGTCGAAGTAAAAATCTTGTCCGGCATCAGGTACTTCACACTGGAAAAAAACCTTACAAGTGTAGTGAGTGTGGGAAAGCTTTCTGTTCTAATAGAAATCTTACTGACCATCAGAGGATCCATACTGGGGAGAAGCCTTATGAGTGTAATGAATGTGGCAAGGCCTTCAGTCGGAGTAAATGTCTTGTTCGACATCAGAGCCTCCACACTGGGCAAAAACCATACAAATGTAGTGAATGTGGGAAAGCCTTCAGTCAGATCTCTCAACTTGTTGACCATGAGCGAATTCATACTGGAGAAAAACCTTTTGAATGCAATGAGTGTGGTAAGGCATTCAGTCTGAGTAAATGCCTTATTCGACATCAGAGACTTCACACAGGTGAAAAGCCCTATAAATGTAATGAGTGTGGAAAATCCTTCAATCAGAACTCATACCTCATTATACACCAGAGAATTCACACTGGTGAGAAGCCTTATGAATGTAATGAGTGTGGGAAGGTCTTCAGTCATAATTCTAGCCTTATGGTTCATCAGAGAACCCATACTGGGGAGAAACCCTATAAATGTAGTGACTGTGGGAAAGCATTTAGTGACAGCTCACAGCTTATTGTGCACCAGAGAGTTCACACAGGAGAGAAGCCTTATGAATGTATTGAGTGTGGGAAAGCCTTCAGTCAGCGTTCCACTTTTAATCACCACCAGCGAACTCACACTGGAGAAAAGCATTCAGCTCTGGCTCGCACAGTTTATTGAGACATGATTCTCCAAGACAGCAAGATATTTTGAGTTAATCTTTTTTTGTAACAAAGATACTCACCCTCATCTCCTCTTGGAATCACTAATCAATGAGGGCCATTCCCTCCATTCTTTCTGCTTGAAAATGAAGGTGGGAGAGTCACAGGGCCATCCTTCCCAGCTATGAGGGAAGTAAGGACTACACATTTCTTGGACTTATAGATTCCCTCCCTACCCATTTCCCTCCCTCCCTTCCTTCCTTCTCTTTCTCTCTCCTCCCTTTTTTGTTTAAAAATGTATCTCTGGTTTTAGGAATGAATCCTATAACCAAATTGTGTGCTTCTCAAGGACAGTAATTATATGCTTCCTTTCTTTCCAGCTAATTCATTTCACATTTGCATAAAGTCGTTCTCTAATGCTCTGGTTTTTTCCTATCTTGGATATGGCCTTTTAAAAAGTTCTATTATAATCTAGATCTTCATTTCTTGTATTTCCTATCTAGAAAACCTTTTCTTCTTTCTGTTTGCTAATCTTTATCCCTCAGACCCTGTAAGATCTAGCTCATCTCAGAAAGACTTTCCTCTTGAAATGCTTTTTCCTTCCTCCTAAACTTCTCGTGATTTGACTTCAATGCTTCAAATTAGCCTGTGCTACAATTTGCATTAAATTGCATTCAGAACAATTGTCAAGGCATAGGTGTACACTTTCATAACAAATTAATGTAGGTTCTTTGAGGTTGAGTATGTATTTCTTTTAGCATATAGATAATTTTCATATGCTAGTTGTTTAATAATTTTTTTCAACTCATCTTTCCAATTCATCCATTCTTAAACTGGGCAGGAATTCCCCTTGTACCACTGGACCTAAGTGTTTTAAAGATGGATATCGTAGGATACCACAGACAAAGGCCTCATTCATATCTTCTACATATACCTCTGGGAGTTTTAGTGCTGTTTACGTCAGCCTCGAAGAACTAATGATTTGTGCTTGAGCATGCATGTCTGTGTGTGTCTAGGTTTTAGAGTCAGCAGTTATTCCAGTGATAATGTACTTTTTCCTGCTTTCTGTGATTGGAGCTCACAGTGACTGATTTCCTTACTATGTAGTTCAATCTACCTGTAACTGCCATCTAATATCAAGGTGAGAGGAGTACACTTAATTATTGTAATAATCTTCTGCGCCATCAGGAGGTCTTTTCAGAGTCCAGTAGTTGTATAGGAGACATTAGCTTTGAACACCTTATCCCTTCCACCATTGCAGGAGTGCCCCAGTGCCCCAGCCTTTGCCTCTGGTGCCTGCCCCTTTTTTCTTAGCAGGACAGTAGGATTGACAGTGTGGCAGAGGAGGAGGTTAGAGGGGCAATGTCAGATTATGTAACCTGGAGGGGAGAGATTATTGTGAGCTGTAATTTATATCTGAGACAGTGGAGAAGAAAGGGAAGAGAATTGAGGCTCAAGAAAATAAGAATTAGATGTGATTTGTGGAGAGGCATCTCAGAAAAGATTAGAAAGAATGTTACTGGGGAGATCTGTAAAACTACTGAACCAAGGGTACAGCTAGAAATTTGCCATTTGTAAGTGTTTTAAGTTAAATTTCTGTTTTCAGATATATTTTTGCTGTTTGTTTCCATTTTCCTTTACAAGATCTGCAGATAGGACTTTCTTAAAAGTGTTTTATCTTGGGAGCATCCAGATCCTGAGAAGGAGCCCAACCCCATATTAGCACAAGGGCCCATCCCTCCACTGTGATTTGCAAATTACTAGCCATGTCTTCAGTAGAACCCCCTGCCTATTGTATGCTGTAATTTTACCTTCTATTTGTTGTTTGCTCATCCTCTTACCACTCTGAGTCTGGAGGGTGAGAGCCAGCACTATTCATAAGTATATACCCCCCACCACCAGTCAGGCGTACATGTTCAGTAGGAATGAATGTCCTTACTTCCTTGAAAAGTACTCAGGCTCTTGCATGGAAGAAAATGGGCTATATATGAAAGCCACACCTCAATTTCTATTGGTTATTGCTAGTATTTAAAAAAAGTATTGAGTTTTAAAAATTTTACTGGGATAAGCCGGCACCAGCCACAGTGCAGCAAAACCCACCCTTAAAGTATTAGCATGGGTCGGAACTATGGGGGTCTCTGAATTTGGAGTTTTGAAACCCAGCCACACCTGAGATAAAACACAAGAGTGCTGCGCCGCCTGGCAGGCGGACAGCTCTGACACAGACAGGGTGAAGGCGGGATCTGATGGAAGCCAGGGACACAGAAGGGGTGATTTTTGCTCATCTCTGAGCGCTTACTGGGGAGTGGAGGGGCACAAGCTCCCCGCTCTGGAGAAGGGGTGGAGCTGTTTTCATCGATCAGCACTGACCAACCTCAGGGAGGAAAACAGCACCACCAAGTGGATGCCAGAGCTGCTTACATCAAATCCCGCCGCCCTGTGCCCCGCAAGTGCATCTCCACTAGGGCAAGTCCACCTAAGAATCAACAGTAGGCCTCTCCCCCAGAAGACAAACACAAAACCCTTGCACATACCAAGTCTACTGATCAAGGAATGCTGCAAATCTTCAGCTCTAGGGAAATCAGGATCTAGACTCTTTTTGTTTGTTTGTTTTGGATACAGAAAAAGCAATTTCTTTATTATTTTATTTTTTATTTATTTTTAATTTTTTAATTTTAAAATCTTTCAGTTTTTAAAGAAAATTTTCATCAAGCTTCCCTTAATAAACAGGCCAAAACACACCTGGGATCTAGCTTCCTTTATATATTTTTTAAATTTTTTATCTTATTTTTTTTATTTTCTTTGGCATCAAAAATGACAAGACAGAGGAATTCACCCAAAAAGAAAGAACAGCAAGAAGTGATGGCCAGGTATTTAATTGATACAGATATAAATAAGACATCTGAACTAAAATTGATAACAACAATTATAAGAATACTGGCTGGACTTGAAAAAAAAAAAAAACAAGACACTAGAGAATCCCTTACTGCAGAGATAAAATAACTAAAAAATATTCAGACCAAAGTAAAAGTGCCATAACTGAGATGCAAACCAAATGGATGCTATGACAGAGGAATGAATCAGTGATATAGAACGTAAAATTATGGAAAAAATAAAGGTGAAGGGCGCCTGGGTGGTTCAGTTGGTTAAGCGATGGCCTTCGGCTCAGGTCATGATCCTGGAGTCCCAGGATCGAGTCCCACATGGGGCTCCCTGCTCAGCGGGGAGTCTGCTTCTCCCTCTGACCCTCTTCCCTCTCGTGCTCTCTATCTCTCATTCTCTCTCTCTCAAATAAATAAATAAAATCTTAAAAAAAAACCCAACAGAATCATCCACATTTAAAAAAAAAATAAAGGTGAAGACAAGAGGGAAAGGTATTGGATCACTAATGTAGACTTAGGGAACTCCTTAAAGCGTAATAACATTCATATCATAGGAATCCCACAAGAGGAAGAGAGAAAGGGGGGGAAGAAGGTTTATTTGGCCAAATTATCACTGAAAATTCCCTAACCTGAGGAAGGAAACACACCTCACAATCCAAGAAGCACAGAGAATTCCCATTAATTTCAACAAAACCCAGCCATCACCAAGACATATTACAGTCAAATTCACAAAATACACAGGCAAGGAAATAATCCTGAAAGCAGCAAGAGGGGGAAAAAAGTCCTTAACGTACAAGGGAAGACAGATCAGATTTGCAGCAGATCTGTCCACAGAAACAGGGAAGGCCAGAAAGAAGTTGCAGAATATATTCAACATGCTGAATGTGAAGAATATGCAGCCATGAATACTTTGTCCAGCAAGGCAGTCATTCAGAATAGAAGGAGAGAGAAAGTTTGTCTAGGATAAACAAAAACTAAAGGAATTTGTGAACACTAAAACAGCCCTGCAAGACATATTAAAGGGGATCCTTTGAGGGAAGAGAGTGCCCAAAAGTAACAAAGACCAGAAATGAACAGAGACAATCTACAAAAACAGCGACTTTACAGGCAATATGATGGCACTAAATTCATATCTTTCAAAAATTACTCTGACTGTAAACGGACTAAATGCTCCAATCAAAAGACATAGGGTATCAGGATGTATTTTTAAAAAGCAAGACCCATCTATATGCTGTCTACAAGAGACTCATTTGAGACATAAAGACAGGCAGATTGAAAGTGACGGGTTGTAGAATGATCTATCATGCTAATGCGGGTCAAAAGAAAGTTGGAGTTCACCAAAAAGTTGCTTAGAACTGTTACAGGAATTCAGCAAAGTCGCAGGATATAAAATCAATGCACAGAAGTCAGTTTCATTTCTATACACTAACAATGAAGCAGAAGAAAGAGAAATTAAGGAGTAGATCCCAAATACAATTGCACGAAAAACCATAAGATACCTGGGAATAAACCTAACCAAAGAGATAAAGGATCTATACTCTAGAAACTACAGAACACTTATGAAAGAAATTGAGGAAGACACAAAGAGATGGGAAAACATTCCATGCTCATGAATTGGAAGAACAAATATCATTAAAATATCTATGCTACCCAGAGCAATCTACACATTCAATGCTGTCCCTATTAAATACCATCAGCATTGTTCACAGAGCTGGAACAAACCTAAAATTTGTATGGAACCAGAAAAGACCCTGAATAGCCAGGGGAATGTTTAAAAAGAAAACCAGAGCTGAGGCATCATAATTCTGGATTTCAGGTGGTATTACAAAGCTGCAATCATCAAGATAGCATGATACTGGCACAAAAACAAACACATAGATCAATGTAACAGAATAGAGAACCCAAAAATGGACCCACAACTATATGGTCAACTGATCTTTTTATTTTTTAAAGATCTATTTATTTATTTATTCATGACAGACAGAGGGGGAGAGAGAGAAAAAGAGAAGCAGAGGAAGAAGCAGGCTCCCAAGGAGCAGGGAGCCCGATGCGGGACTCGATCCCAGAACCCTGGGATCATGACCTGAGCCGAAGGCAGACGCTTAACCATCTGAGCCACCCAGGCGCCCCATATGGTCAACTGATCTTTGACAAAGCAGGAAAGAATATCCAATGTAAAAAAGACAGTCTCTTCAACAAAGGTGTTGGGAAAATTGGACAGCCACATGCAGAAGAATGAAACTGGACCTCTTTCTTATACCATACACAAAAATAAACTCAAAACGGATGAAAGATATAAATGTGAGACAGGAATACATCAAAATCCTACAGAAGAACAGAGGCAGCAACCTCTTTGACGTTAGCCACAGCAACTTCTTGCTAGACACTTCTCCAAGGCAGGGAAACAAAAGCAAAAATGAGCTGTTGGGACTTCCATCAGGATAAAAACCTTTTGCACAGCAAATGAAATAGTCAACAAAACTAAAAGGCAACTGACAGAATGGGAGAAGATATTTGTAAATGACTTACCAGATAAACAGCTAGTATCCAAAACAATAAAGAACTTATCAAACTCAACACACACAAAAAAAAAACCCAAAAATCCAATCAAGAAATGGGCAGAGGGGACAAACAGACATGTCTCCAGAGAAGACCTACAAATGGCCAACAGACAGATGAAAAAAGGCTCTACATCACTTGCATCCGGGATATACAATTCAAAACCATAATGAGAGAATGGCTAAAATTAACAAGTCAGGAAACAACAGATGTTGATGAGGATGGGGAGAAAAGGGAACGCTCTTATAGTGTTGGTGGGGATGCAAAGTGGTGCAGCCACTCTGGAAAACGGTATGGAGTTTCCTTACATAGTTAAATAATAGAACTACCCTGTGATCCAGTAAATAACACTACTAGGTATTTATCCAAAAGATACAAACATAGTGATTCAAAGTGGTGCATGTACTCCAATGTTTATAGCAGCAATGCCCACAATAGCCAAAATATGGAAAGAACTGAGCCATAGGAAAGAATGAAATCTTGCCATTTGCAATGACATGGATGGAACTAGAGGGTATTATGCTAAGCAAAATAAGTCAATCAGAGAAAGACAAATACCAAATGATTTCACTCATATGTGGAAATTAAGAAACAAAACAGATGAACATGGGGGGAAAGAAAAATAAGATGAAAATAGAGAGGCAACTCATAAGAGATGCTGAACTCTAAGAAACAAACTGAGGGTTGCTGTAGGGGAGGGGAGTGGGGGGAACGGGTAATTGGGTGATGACTGTTAAGGAGGGCACTTGATGTAATGGGCACTGGGTGTTATATGCAACTGATGAATCACTAAATTCTACCCCTGTAACTAATAATACAATATATTTTAACTAAATTGAATTTAAATTTTTAAAAAGCCAGTGTACCCATACTAATAATCAGACAAACTAGATTTTAAACCAAAGACTGTAATAAAAGATGAAGAAGGGCATTACATCATAATTAAGGGGTCTAACCATCAAGAAAATCTGACAACTGTAAATATTTATGCTCCCAACTTGGGAGCACCCTAAAACACAAACCAATTAATAACAAACACAAGAAACTCATTGATAATACAATAATAACAGGGAACTTTACCACCCCACTTAGGGCAATGGACAGATCATCTAAACAGAAAATCAACAAGGAAACAAGGGCTTTGATTGACACACTGGACCAGATGGACTTAAAAGATATATTCAGAACATTTCATCCTAGTGTAGCAGAATACACACTATTTTCAAGTGCACGTGGAACATTCTCTAGAATAGATCACATACTGGGTCACAAGTCAGCACTCAACAAATACAAAGAGATTGAGATCATACTGTGCATATTTTCAGAACACAACGCGGGGGGGGGGGGGCAGAGCAAGATGGCGGAGGAGTAGGAAACCTGGATTTCGTCTGGTCTCAGGAATTCAGCTGAATAGGGATCAAACCATTCTGAACACCTATGAACTCAACAGGAGATCGAAGAGGAGAGTAGCAACAACTCTCTGAACAGAGAAGCGACCACTTACTGGAAGGTAGGACGTGCGGAGAAGTGAATCTGAGGCGATATTCGGGAGGATAGACGGCGGGGGAGGGGGCCTCCGTCGGCCGCTTCTGGCAAGTGATAGAGCCGCGGAGCACAAAATCGGAACTTTTAGAAGTCGGCTCCGCGGAGGGACGTCCCTGCAGTGGCTAAGCAGGAGGTGAAACCCTCGCGGGACAGTGTGGTCTCAGGACCCTCAGGGTCACACAAAGACTGGGGGTGCCTGAGTGCAGCAGAGCTCCCAGGTATTGGAGCGGGGAAGCCGGCTGCAGAGACGGAGCCGAGGCGCAGGCTCTCAGCTCGGGGTTGCCATAGACTGTGATCTGCGGCCCAGTCGGGCCACTGCTCCTCCAGCAGGGACCCAACAAGCAGCAGAGCCGGGGAGACTCCCCTTTCTCCCCCGTGAGGAGTGGCGCGGGAGCGCACCACGAGGATCTGCTGGAGATCCACATGGGGTCGGGTGCCAGAGATAGAAACGCTCGGTCACAGGCCGGGTGAGCACGGAGTGCGGCCAGAGACCAGAGACACGAGAGTGACTGGCTGCTTTTCTCTGGGGGCGCACTGAGGAGCGGAGCCCCGAGTTCTTGCCTCCTCCGGGGCGGAGATTGGGAGGCCGTCATTTTCACTGTCGTCCTCCAAAGCCCTACGGAAAGCTTGCAGGGAACAAAAGCTCCTGAGAGCAAACCCGGCAGCTTGCTTAGCTGGGACCGACAAGGGCGGGGCAATTCCGCCTCCGGCAAAAACATTTGGGAACCACGGCAACAGGCCCCTCCCCCAGAAGATCAGCACGAACAGTCAGCAAGCCAAGACCAAGTTTACCGATCAAGGAGAACGGGAGAACTCCAGCGATAGGGGAATACTGCACATAGAATTCATGGCTTTTTTTTACCATGATTCATTAGTTTTTCAAAGTTAGTTTTTTTAACTGTTTTTTTAATTTCTCTTTTTCCCTTTATCAACCATCTTATCAATCCCTTTTTTTAAAAAAACTTTTTTATTTTTCATTTTTAGAGTCATATTTTATCCCTTCATAGTAGTTACCCTTATTTTTGGCATATATATATAAGTTGTTCTCTCTTTAAAATTTTGAGATACAGTTTCTTCTAACATATCAAAATATACCCTAAATCACTAGTCTCCTGCCTGAACACATTCTCTCCCTTTTTTTTTAAATCTTCTTTCTTTTTTCAAACAACTTCTTATCGTATCAATTCCTTTTATAAAATCTTTTCTAATTTTCATCTTTACAGTCATCTTCCATCCCTTCATTGTATCAACCCTTATTCTATACATATATAAGTCTTTCTTCCTTTAAAATTTTAGGAGGCACTTTTTTCTAACAGTCCAAAATACGCCCAAAATCTAGTGTGTGGCACTGATCTATGCACTAGCCTGATCATATTTCATCATATTCAATTTTTTTTGTATTGTTCTGTTTTTGTTTTTAATCTTTTACTTTTTGTTATTTTTTCTTTCTTTTTTCTTTCTTTCCCTTCCTTTTCCCCTGGTTTCAGGTCTTTCCTGATTTGTATAGAGTATATTTGCTGGGGACATTGTTAACCTGTTAGCATTTTGTTCTCTCATTCATCTATTCTCCTCTGGACAAAATGACAAGACGAAAAAAATCACCTCAGCAAAAAGAACAAGAGGTAGTACCGTCAGCCAGGGACCTACTCAATACGGACATTAGTACGATGTCGGACCTAGAGTTCAGAATCATGACTTTAAAGATACTAGCTGGGCTTAAAAAAAAGTGTGGAAGTTATTAGAGAAACTCTTTCTGGAGAAATAAAAGAACTAAAATCTAATCAAGTTGAAATCAAAAAGGCTATTAATGAGGTACAATAAAAAATGGGGGCACTAACTGCTAGGATAAATGAGGCAGAAGAGAGAATCAGCAATATAGAAGACCAAATGATGGAAAATAGAGAGGCTGAGAGAAAGAGAGAGAAACACCTACAGGATCACGAGGGCAGAATTCGAGAGATAAGCGATACGATAAGACAAAACAACATTAGAATAATTGGGATCCCAGAAGAAGAAAGAGAGAGAGGGGCAGAAGGTATATTGGAGCAAATAATAGCAGAGAACTTCCCTAATGTGGGGAAGGAAACAGGCATGAAAATCCAGGAGGCACAGAGAACCCCTCTCAAAATCAATAAAAATAGGTCAACACCCCGACATCTAATAGTAAAACTTACGAGTCTCAGAGACAAGAGAAAATCCTGAAAGCAGCTCGGGAGAAGAGATATGTAACCTACAATGGTAGAAACATTAGATTGGCAACAGACCTATCCACAGAGACCTGGCAGGCCAGAAAGGACTGGCATGATATCTCCAGAGCACTAAACGAGAAAAATGTGCAGCCAAGAGTACTATATCCAGCTAGGCTCTCATTGAAAATTGAAGGAGAGATCAAAAGCTTCCAGGACAAACAAAAACTAAAGGAATTTGCAAACACAAAACCAGCCCTCCAAGAAACATTGAAAGGGGTCCTCTAAGCAAAGAGAGAGACTAAAAGCAGCACAGATCAGAAAGGAACAGAGACAATATACAGTAACAGTCACCTTACAGGCAATACAATGGCACTAAATTCATACCTTTCAATCGTTACCCTGAATGTAAATGGGCTAAATGCCCCAATCAAAAGACACAGGCTATCAGATTGGATTAAAAAACAAAACCCATCAATATGCTGTCTGCAAGAGACTCATTTTAGACCCAAAGACACCCCCAGATTGAAAGTGAGGGGGTGGAAAACCATTTACTGTGCTAACGGACACCAAAAGAAAGCTGGGGTGGCAATCCTTATATCAGACAAATAGATTTTAAACCAAAGACTGTAATAAGAGATGAGGAAGGGCACTATATCCTACTTAAAGGGTCTATCCAACAAGAAGATCTAACAATTGTAAATATCTATGCCCCTAACGTGGGAGCAGCCAATTATATAAGGCAATTAATACCAAAAGTGAAGAAACACATTGACAGCAATACAATAATAGTGGGGGACTTTAACACCACCCTGACTGAAATGGACAGATCATCTAAGCAAAAGATCAACAAGGAAATGAAGACTTTAAATGACACACTGGACCAAATGGACTTCACAGACATATTCAGAACATTCCATCCCAAAGCAACGGAATACACATTCTTCTCTAGTGCCCATGGAACATTCTCCAGAATTGATCATATCCGAGGTCACAAATCAGGTCTCAACTGGTACCAAAAGATTGGAATCATTCCCTGCATATTTTCAGACCACAATGCTTTGAAACTAGAACTCAATCACAAGAGGAAAGTTGGAAAGAACTCAAATACATGGAGGCTAAAGAGCATCCTACTAAGGAATGAATGGGTCAACCAGGAAATTAAAGAAGAATTAAAAAAAATTCATGGAAACCAATGAAAATGAAAACACAACTGTTCAAAATCTTTGGGATACAGCGAAGGCAGTCCTGAGAGGAAAGTATATAGCAATACAAGCCTTACTTAAGAAACAAGAAAGGTCTCAAATACACAACCTAACCCTACACCTAAAGGAACTGGAGAAAGAACAGCAAATAAAGCCTAAACCCAGCAGGAGAAGAGAAATAATAAAGATCAGAGCAGAAATCAATGAACTAGAAACCAAAAGAACAGTAGAACACGTCAACGAAACTAGGAGCTGGTTCTTTGAAAGAATTAACAAGATTGATAAACCCCTGGCCAGACTTATCAAAAAGAAAAGACAAATGACCCAAATCTACAAAATCATGAATGAAAGAGGAGAGATCACAACCAACACCAAAGAAATACAAACAATTTTAAGAACATATTATGAGCAACTCTATGCCAGCAAATTAGATAACCTGGAAGAAATGGGTGCATTCCTAGAGATGTATCAACTACCAAAATTGAACCAGGAAGAAATAGAAAACCTGAACAGACCTTATAACCAGTAAGGAAATTGAAGCAGTCATTAAAAATCTCCCAACAAACAAAAGCCCAGGGCCAGATGGCTTCCCAGGGGAATTCTATCAGACATTTAAAGAAGAATTAATACCTATTCTCCTGAAACTCTTCCAAAAAATAGAAATGGAAGGAAAACTTCCAAACTCATTTTATGAGGCCACCATTACCTTGATCCCCAAACCAGACAAAGACCCCATCAAAAAGGAGAACTACAGACCAATATCCTTGATGAACATGGATGCAAAAATTCTCACCAATATACTAGCCAATAGGGTCCAACAGTACATTAAAAGGATTATCCACCATGACCAAATGGGATTTATCCCTGGGCTGCAAGGCTGGTTCAACATCCGCAAATCAATCAACGTGATACAATACATTAACAAAAGAAAGAACAAGAATCATATGATCCTCTCCATAGATGCAGAAAAAGCATTTGACAAAGTACAGCATCCTTTCTTGATCAAAACTCTTCAGAGTATAGGGATAGAGGGTACATACCTCAATATCATAAAAGCCATCTATGAAAAACCTACAGCAAATATCATTGAGCATGGCAGGAATGTCCACTATCATCACTGCTATTCAACATATATTAGAAGTTCTAGCTACAGCAATCAGACAACAAAAAGAAATCAAAGGCATCCAAATCGGCAAAGAGGAACTCAAACTCCCACTCTTTGCAGTTGATATGATACTTTATGTGGAAAACCCACAAGACTCCACCCCAAAACTGCTAGAACTCATACAGGAATTCAGTAAAGTAGCAGGATATAAAATCAATGCACAGAAATCAGTGGCATTTCTATACACCAACAAGATAGAAGAAAGAGAAATTAAGGAGTTGATCCCATTTACAATTGCACCCAAAACCATAAGATACCTAGGAATAAATTTAACCAAAGAGGCAAAGGATCTGTATTCAGAAAACTATAAAATACGCATGAAAGAAATTGAAGAAGACACAAAGAAATGGAAAAATGTTCCACGCTCATGGATTGGAAGAACAAACACCGTGAAGATGTCAATGCTACCTAGAGCAATCTACACATTCAATGCAATCCCCATCAAAATACCATCCACTTTTTTCAAAGAAATGGAACAAATAATCCTAAAATTTGTATGGAACCAGAAGACACCCCGAATAGCCAGAGGAATCTTGAAAAAGAAAAGCAAAGCTGGCGGCATCACAATTCCGGATTTCCAGCTCTATTACAAAGCTGTCCTCATCAAGACACTATGGTACTGGCACAAAAACAGACACATAGGTCAATGGAACAGAATCGAGAGCCCAGAAATGGACCCTCAACTCTATGGTCAACTCATCTTTGACAAAGCAGGAAAGAATGTCCAATGGAAAAAAGACAGTCTCTTCAACAAATGGTGTTGGGAAAATTGGACAGCCACATGCAGAAGAATGAAACTGGACCATTTCCTTACACCACACACAAAAATAGACTCCAAATGGTTGAAAGACCTCAACGTGAGACAGGAGTCCATCAAAATCCTAAAGAAGAACACAGGTAGCAACCTCTTCGACTTCAGCCACAGCCACTTCTTCCTAGAAACATTGCCAAAGGCAAGGGAAGCCAGGGCAAAAATGAACTATAGGGATTTCATCAAGATAAAAATCTTTTGCACAGTGAAAGAAACAGTCCACAAAACCAAAAGACAACCAACAGAATGGGAGAAAATATTTACAAATGACATATCAGATAAAGGGCTAGTATCCAAAATCTATAAAGAATTTCTCAAACTCAACACCCAAAGAACAAATAATCCAATCAAGAAATGGGCAGAAGACATGAACAGACATTTTTCTAAAGAAGACATCCAAATGGCCAACAGACACATGAAAAAGTGCTCAACATCGCTCGGCATCAGGTAAATCCAAATCAAAACCTCAATGAGGTAGGACCTCACACCAGTCAGAATCGCTAAAATTAACAACTCAGGAAACGACAGATGTTGGCGGGGATGTGGAGAGAGGGGAACCCTCCTACACTCTTGGTGGGAATGCAAGCTGGTGCAGCCACTCTGGAAAACAGTAGGGAGGTTCCTCAAACAGTTGAAAATCGAGCTACCATACGATCCAGCAATTGCACTCCTGGGTATTTACCACAAAGATACAAATGTAGGGATCCGAAGGGGTAGGTGCACACCAATGTTTATAGCAGGAATGTCCACAATAGCCAAACTCTGGAAAGAGCGAAGATGTCCATGGACAGATGAATGGATAAAGAAGAAGTGGTATATATACACAATGGAATATTATGCAGCCATCAAAAGGAATGAAATCTTGCCATTTGCAACGACGTTGATGGAACTGGAGGGTGTTATGTTGAGTGAAATAAGTCAATCAGAGAAAGACATATATCATATGACTTCACTGATATGAGGAATTCTTCATCTCAGGAAACAAACTGAGTGTTGCTGAGTGGTGGGGGTGGGAGGGACGGGGTGGCTGGGTGATAGACATTGGGTAGGGTATGTCTATGGTGAGTGCTGTGAATTGTGCAAGACTGTTGAATCACAGATCTGTACTTCTGAAACAAATAATGCAACGTATGTTAAGAAAAAAGAAAAAGCAGAAGATAGCAGGAGGGGAAGAATGAAGGGGAGTAAGTTGGAGGGGGAGACGAACCATGAGAGACGATGGACTCTGAAAAATAAACTGAGGGTTCTAGAGGGGAGGTGGGTGGGGGGATGGGTTAGCCTGGTGATGGGTATTAAGGAGGGCAAGTTCTGCGTGGAGCATTGGGTGTTATGCACAAACAATGAATCATGGAACACTACATCAAGAACTAATGATGTAATGTATGGTGATTAACAGAACAATAAAAAAATTAAAAAAAACCACACACAACGCTATGAAACTTGAAGTCAACCAGAAGGAAAAATTTGGAAAGACCTCAAATACATGGAGGTTAAAGAACGTTCTACTAAAGAAGGAATGGGTTAACCAGGAAATTAAAGAAGAAATTAAAAGTTACAGGAGATCAAATGAAAATGAAAACATGACAGTCCAAAACCTTTGGGATGCAGCAAAGGCAGTCCTAAAAGGGAAGTATATTGCAATACAGACCTACCTCAAGAAGCAAGAAAAGTCTCAAATAGACACCTCGCCTTACTCCTGAAGAATCTAGAAAAGGAAAGCAAATAAGCCCAGAGCCAGCTGAAGAAGGGAAATAATAAAGATGAGAGCAGAGATAAACTATATAGAAACAACAACAACAGTAGAACAGATCAACAAAAATAAGAGCTGGTTCTTTGAAAGAATTAATAAAATTGATAAACCCTGGGCCCCTAGGTGGTTCAGTCGTTAAGCGTCTGCCTTCAGCTCAGGTCATGATCCCAGGGTCCTGGGATCGAGTCCTGCATCGGGCTCACTGTTCCGCAGGAAGCCTGCTTCTCCCTCTCCCACTCCCCCTGCTTGTGTTCCCTCTCTCGCTGTCTCTCTCTCTGTGTGGAAAAATAAATAAAATCTTTAAAAAAAATTGATAAACCCTTTGCCAGACTTATCAAAAAGAAAAGAGAAAGGACCGAAATAGATAAAAATCATGGATGAATGAGAAGAGATCAAAATCAATACCAAAGAAATACAAACAATTATAAGAGAATACTATGATTTGGGGAATAGTTAAGATGGCGGAGGAGGAGTAGGGGGACCCTAAGTTTGTCTTGTCCCTGGAATACAATTGGATAGTTATCAACTCAATCTGAACACCCTAGAAATCAGTTAGAGATCTGAGAAAGAAATGCTGCAAATCTACCAGTAGAAAACCGACCACTGGAAGGTAGGAAGTGTAGAGACTTGAATCAAATGTGATGTAGCTGAGGATAAGGCAGAGGGGAGAAAACCTGCTTAAGGAGGCTACCACAACGTATTATAAGCAGTGGAGCACAAAATCAGAACTGTTATAAGTCTGCTAGAGTGAGGGATGTGCCTGGCTTTAAAGGTACTCCAGTGGTGAAATGGCAGAATCCCAGGTGAGACAGTGTGGGCTCAGGATCCCCAGGGTTGCAAGAAGATTGGGTGGGGCCTGAGTGTGGCAGAGTTCCCAGGCCTAGGAATGGAGAAGGGGGCTGACAACAGGAGTCTAGGTGCCGGCTTTCTGCTCTGTGTTGCTACAGTCTGCACACCACTGCATGGTCGTGCAGCCTTTTCCTGGCAGGGGTCCAGCAAAAAGCTGAAGCATGGCAAGATGCCCCCTCCCCCAGGAGGAACAGTGCAGGTCTGCCCTGAATGAGCCATAAAACTCGGAGTCTTGAAACTCAGTCACATGCTTGAGATAAAAATGATTGGTCACAGGCCAGGTGAACATAGAGTTCTGACAGAAACTGGGGAAACAAGAGTGATTGATTGCTTTTCTGTGAGGGCTCACTGAAATGTGTGTGGGGGGAGGTGTGAATTTTCAGCTCCAGAGGCTAGAGAGCAGGGGGGCATAGCCTTAACCATCCTGCCCTTGAGTGCTGAAATCCTTCAGGGAACAAAACAACGCCACCTAGTGGAGTCTGGAGCCACATACACCAAGCTCCGCCTCTCTGCCCAGGCGCTTTTTCACTAGGACAAGTTCACCTGAGAATCAGCGCAATAGTCCCCTCCCCCGGAAGACCAACACAAAGAATTCACTCTCACCAAGTTTACTGATTATAGAGGGCTGCAGACCTTCAGCTTCTGGTGAAAATAGTATAGGGAGAGAGGCAAGATGGCAGAAGAGTAGGGGACTCCATTTCAACTGGTCCCCTGAATTTAGCTGGATATCTAGCAAACCATTTTGAATATCCCCAAATCAGCCTGAGATGTAAGAATATATATCTGGATCTCTACAAGCAGAAAAACGACTGGTTTTGCAAGGTAGGATGTTCAGAATCGTGAATCTGCGGGGAGATATCGGAAGATAAATAGAAGGGGGAGGGAGTCTCCATAAGTTGGCTCCTGGAAAGTGATAAAACCCTGGAGCACAATTTGGAACCCTTAGAAAACTGCTCTAGTGAAAGACATCCCTCTCTGAAAGGGGCTCTGGAAATGAAAAGGCAGAATTCTAGGTAGGGCATTGTGGTCTCCAGATACGAAGAGCCACAAAATGTAAGGGGTAGCCTAAATGGGTAGAGTGCCCGAGGATTGGAGCCACGATGCAGGTTAGGGTCAGCAAGCCCAGGAGGGGACTCTCAGCTTGGATTGCCATAAACTGAGAGCTGGGCCTGTCAATAACTGCTCTTATCCTGAGCAGACTGAAAAAGTCTGGAAACTGCGCCCACCCAGGCAAAAACACAGGGGGTGTTAGAGGCCTGGAAAGACATTAGAGTGGCACCCAGAAATGATCCAGGAGCTTGGGTTGCACACGAGCCCGTGGCTACTCAAGGTTTTAGAATCACAAAGGGCAGTGGCACTCCCAGACCCCTGGGATGACCTCTGAGAGAGTTGCTGTGGGTGAACACCGCGGGAAGCTGTGGTTTTTGGTGGTGCATACAGAGACTGAAAGAACAGGTGGACGACAAGCGTATGGCTCCCACAAGACTGTAAAATCCCAACGCCAGGGGAAAATAGTATATTGAGCTCCAGGTGTTGCCTCATGACTTGTTTATTTTCAGATAAAATTCTCCTTTTCTTTTTTTCCCTTTTTTATGCTTTTTCTTTGTTTTTTTCTTTTTACCTTTTTCTCATTTCAACCAGATGTTTATTATATCAGCTTATATTTCACTTCGTAATTGCTTTTTAACTTGTATTTTTTCACACCTATATTTTTATAGACACATGCTTTATTTTAGTCCTTTTTTCATTCTATTCAATTTTATCTTTATATATATAATATACATATATATTATATATATATATATATATATATATATATATATATATATATATATATATATATACTAGTTTCACTGAAATTTTGGGATGTAGTTTCCTCTAACACACAGACCAAAATACACTCAGGAACAACTGAAACACCATGCTTTGTCCACACTGAGAGATTATAGTCCCCCTTCTCCTCCCCCCCTTTAAAAAAATTTTAAACTTTATTCTTGTGTTTAATTTTGGCTTTGTTTTTCAGTGGTGGCTTCTGACCACTCCCGGTTTTGCTAGGGTGCATCCTGCTTGGGTCATGGTTGATATTTTGGATTCTGCTCACTCACTCAACCATCCCTCGACAGAATGACTAGGAGGAGGAACTCTCAATAAAGAAAAGAACCAGAGACAATATCCTCTGCCACAGAACTAATGGATATGGATATAAGCAAGATGTCAGAGATAGAATTCAGGATAGCAATCATGAAGTCAATAGCTAGGCTTGAAAAAAGCATTAGTGACAATATAGAAACTCTAACAGCAGAAATGAGATCTAAATAGGCTGAACTAAAAAATGCCAAGAATGAGATGCAGTCTAAACTGGATACTCTAACTGGGTAAATGAGGCAGAAGAGAGAATCAGTGATCTACAAGATAAGCTGATGGAAAGGAAGGAAGTTGAGGAAAACAGATAGGCAGCTACTAGGCAGCTAGTTTCTCCATGAAAAAACTGCTGAGAGATTAATGATGCCATGAAACATTCCAATGTCAGAATTACTGGGATCCCCGAAGGGGTGGAGAAAGAGGGCTTGAAAGTATATTTGAGCAAATCATACCTGAGAACTTCCCTAATCTGGGGAAGGAAACAAGCATTCGAGTCCAAGAGGCAGAGAGGACCCCTCTCAAAATCCATAAAAATCAATCAACACCCTGACATATAATAGTGAAGCTTACAAATGTTACAGCTAAAGAAACTATCCTGATAGTAGCTAGGGAGAGGAGAGTCCTTATGTATGGAGGAAGGAACATCAGAATAACATCAGACCTATCCACAGAGACCTGGCAAGCCAGAAAGGGCTGGCAAGACATATTCAGTGTACTAAATGAGAAGAACATGCAGCCCAGAATACTTTATCCAGCAAGGCTGTCATTCAGAATGGAAGGAGAGATAAAGACCTTCTAGGACAGGCAGAAAATAAAAGAATATGTGACTACCAAGCCAGCCCTGCAAGAAATATTAAGGGGGATTCTGTAAGTGAAGAGAGATCCCAAGAGTAACATAGACCAGAAAGAAACAGACAATCTACAGAAACAGGGACTTTCCTGCAATACAATGACACTAAATTCATATCTTTTAATACTTACTCTGAATATAAATGGGCTAAACCCTCCAATCAAAAGACACAGAGTTTCAGATTGGGTAAAAAAGCAGGACTCATCCATATGTTGTCTACAAGGGACTCATATTGAACCTAAAGATACCTCCAGATATGAAATTCAGGGGGTGGAGAACAATTTGCCATGCTAATGGACCTCAAAAGAAGGCTGGGGTAGCAATCATCATATCAGACAATGTAGATTTTAAACCAAAGACTGTAATAGGAGATGTAGAGGGACACTATATCATACTTAAAGGGTCTATCCAACAAGAAGATTTAATAACTGTAAATATCTATGCACCCAACATGGAAGCAGCCAAACATAAAAAACAATTAATAACCAAAACAAACATATTGATAATAATACATTAATAGTAGGAGACTTCAACACTCCACTCACAGCAATGGACAGATCATCTAAGCAGATCAACAAAGAAAGAAGAGCTTTGAAGGACACATTGGACCAGATGGACTTCATAGATATATACAGAGCACACCCTAAAACAACAGAATAGTCATTCTTCTTGAGTGCACAGGGAACTTTCTCCAGAATAGACCACATACTGGGTCACAAATCAGGTCTCAACCAATACCAAAAGACTGAGATTATTCCCTGCATATTCTCAGACCACAATGCTTTGAAACTGGAACTCAATCACAAGAAAAAATTTGGCAGAAATTCAAACACTGGAAGGTAAAGACCATTCTGTTCAAGAATGTTTGGGTCAACCAGGAAATCAAATAAGAACTTAAACAATTCATGGACATCAATGAGAACAAAAACATGAGAGGCTCTATATCCTGGAGAACCCAGTAGGTAGCCTGTCATTTATTTTATTGGTATAAGGCTGAGAGGAGCAATTTCTTGCATCAGAAACCCTGGGGCAACTAATGGCTGTTATAAGTGGTCCAGACTCCAAGAGGCCTGAGAAGATTGCCAAAGCCTGTAGAGTGAAGGAGTTTCTGAGGGAACTAACAGGAATTCCTGCTGATCTTAATTTGGAAGTAAATTTGTAAATGAGGATTATATTGCCACCAAATCCAAAATGACTAAAAGATGTTGGATTTATGTCTCCTTAATAAATATGTCAAATAATTCTCCTTGGAAGAGAATGTTATCAATGTAATGTCATACCTGTGTTCCTGAAGAAAGGTATATATAGTTAAGATCCTGTCCATAAAGTCTGTGTGTGATGGCAAAATTGTTGAGGTACCCCATGGGTAGCCTGGAAGAGGTGTATTGCATCTTTTCAGAGGTGGAGAGGCAAACTGCATTTGAAAGACTGTCTAAACAGGCACTGAGCAGAACATGTTAGCCAAATCTGTAAGAGCAAAATATTTAGTGGTTGTTGAGTGAGTAGAATTGGTAATTTTAATAATATTGAGTGTTGGACATAGAGGTCTTGATGGAAGGGACAGAGTAATCCTCCAAGAAGCACTCTATTTTTTCCAGATTTAAGAAAAAGACTTAGATGGTCTGTTAAATAGAAAAGCAGTGGGGCTGATCACCTCTTTATTAATAGGTTTTACATAATAAATTTAATCCTTGAAGGCCCTGTTTTAACTTGTATTGGGCCATATTAACTATTTTAACTGAGGGTTCTTGGGTCCCATTTTATCAAGCTAATTTATAGGAATCAAAGATTTACTTTAACTTTAATCCATTATTTATTGTGTCAGAGCATATTGTGTCAGAAGTCAATATGGAATATTTTAAGGGACTGGGTAAAATGACTAAGGAAAATTTAAGCAAAGTAGTGTTAAAGTGAGCCATAACCATTTTCCTCCATTTTATGTTTAGTTATCTTCCTAAGAATATAAGGAACAAATTTAGTGGGATCACTGGCGTAACTAAATTGAGCCCAAGTATTGATTTAGTCCATGAAATTTTAAATTTAATTTAGAAAATATGTTTTACAGACACAAAAAGCAATCAGTGCCCTTTTTATACTGTTATATAATTTTTTTAGTATATAAATTGTGTATTTCCATTGGATCAAATTATGAAACATTGTTTTATTTATTTATTTACTATTTATTTATTTTATTATGCTAGTCATCATACAGTACATCATTTGTTTTTGATGTAGTGTTCTATGATTCATTATTTGCATATAACACCCAGTGCTCATTATAACACATGGCCTCCTTAATACCCATCACCTGGCTACCCATCCCCCAACATTCCTCCCCTCTGTAACCGTCAGTTTGTTTCCCAGAGTCCATGGTCTCTCATGGTTCATCTCCCCCTCTGATTTCCCCCTTCAGTGTTCCCTCCCTTCCCCTAATGTCCTCCGAACTATCATTATGTTCCGCATATGAGTGAAACCATATGATAATTGTCTTTCTCTCCCTGACTTATTCACTTAGCGTAATCCGCTCCAGTTCCATCCATGTCAATAAAAATGTTGGGTATTCATCCTTTCTGATGGCTGAGTAATATTCCGTTGTATATATGGACCACATCTTCTTTATCCATTCATCTGTTGAAAGGCATCTCAGCTCCTTCCACACTTTGCCTAGTGTGGACATTGCTGCTATGAACATTGGGGTGCATGTGTCCCTTCTTTTCACTACATCTGTAGCTTTAGGGTAAATACCTCATAATGCAATTACTGGGTCATAGGGTAGCTCTGTATTTAACATCTTGAGGAACCTCCATTCTGTTTTGCAGAGTGGTTGTACCAGCTTGCATTCCCACCAACAGTGTAAGAGGGTTCCCTTTTCTCCACATTCTCTCCAACATTTGTTGTTTCCTGCCTTGTTAACTTTTCCATTCTGAGTGGTGTAAGGTGGTATCTCAATGTGGTTTTGATTTGAATTTCCCTGATGGCTAATGATGATGAACATTTTTTCATGTGTCTGTTAGCCATTTGTATGTTTTTTTTGGAGAAATCTGTTCATATCTTCTGCCCATTATTTGGCTTGATTATTTGCTTTTTCAGTGTTGAGTTTGGGAAGTTCTTTATAGACTTTGGATACCAGCCCTTTATCTCTAAAGTCATTTGCAAATATCTTCTCCCATTCTGTGGGTTGCCTCTTTGTTTTGTTGGCTTGTTTCCTTTGCTGTGCAGAAGCTTTTTTTCTTGATGAAGTCCCAAAAGAGAAATTAGGGAATCGATTCCATTTACAATAGCACCAAAAACCATAGGTACCTAGGAATAAACCTAACCAAAGAGGTAAAGGATCTATACTCTAGAAACTACAGAACACTTATGAAAGAAATTGAGGAAGACACAAAGAGATGGAAAAACGTTATAATGCTCATGGATTGGAAGAATAAACATTGTTAAAATGTCTATGCTGCCCAGAACAATCTATATTTTCAATGCCATACCTATTAAAATACCATTGGCATTTTTCAAAGAGCTGAAACAAATAATCCTAAAATTTGTATGGAACCAGAAAAGACCCCAAATTGCCAAGGAGATGTTGGAAAAGAAAAACAAAGCTGGGGGCATCACATTGCCTGACCTCAAACTATATTACAAAGCTGTAATCATCAAGACAGCATGGTATTGGCACAAAAACAGACACATACAACAAAGGAGCAGAATAGTATCTTCAGAAATGGACCCTCAACTACATGGTCAACTAATCTTCAACAAATCAGGAAAAAGTATCCAATGGAAAAAAGACAGTCTCTTCAACAAATGGTGCTTGGAAGCAATGTCCACAATAGCCAAACTATGGAAAGAGCCTAGATGTCCATCAACAAACGAATGAGTAAAGAAGATGTGGTACACACACACACACACACACACACACACACACACACACACACTGGAATATTATGCAGCCATCAAAAAATGAAATCTTGCCATTTGCAACAATGTAGATGGAACTAGAAGGTATTATGCTAAGCGCAATAAGTCAATCAGAGAAAGACAATTATCTTATTATCTCACTGATATGAGGAATTTGAGAAAAAAGACAGAGGATCATAGGGGATGGGAGGGGAAAATGAAACAAGACAAAACCAGAGAGAGAGAGAAACTGTGAGAGACTCTTAATCTCAGGAAACAAACTGAGGGTTGCTGGAGTAGACGGGGTGGGAGGGATAGGGGGGCTGGGTGGTGGACATTGGGGAGGGTATGTGCTATGGTGAGTGCTGTGAATTGTGTAAGACTGATGAATCACAGACCTGTACCCCTGAAACATATAATACATCATATGTTAATAAAAAAACCTAGAAAAAAATGGTGCTGGGAAAATTGGACAGCTATATACAGAAGAATGAAACTTGACCACTCTCTTACACCATACACAAAAATAAACTCAAAATGGATGAAAGACCTATATGTGAGACAGGAATCGATCAAAATCCTAGAGGAGAACACAGGAAGTAACCTCTTTGACTTTGGCTGCAGCAACTTCTTGCTAGACATGTCTCCAAAGGCAAAGGAAACAAAAGCAAAAATATTTATGTTTTTTTAATTTTTTAAATTTTATGTTGTTATGTTAGTCACCATACAATACGTCATTAGTTTTTGATGTGGTGATCCACAAACCATTGTTTTCATATAACATCCAGTGCTCCATGCAGTACATGCCCTCCTTAATACCCATCACTGGGCTAACAAATCCCCCCTCCCCACTCCCCTCTAAAACACTGTTTGTTTCTCAGAGTCCATAGTCTCTCATGATTCATCTCTCCCTCCGATTTCCCCCTCCTTCATTTTTCCCTTCTTTCTCCTAATGTCCTCCATGCTATTCCTTATGTTCCACAAATAAGGGAAACCATATGATAATTGACTTTCTCTGCTTGACTTAATTCACTTAGCATAATCTCCTCCAGTTCCATCCATGTCAATGAAAATGGTTGGTATTCATCCTTTCTGATGGCCGAGTAATATTCCATTGTATATATGGACCACACCTTCTTTATCCATTCCTCTCTTGAAGAGCATCTTAGCTCCTTCCACAGTTTGGCTATTGCGGACATTGTTGCTATGAACATTGGGGTGCATGTGCCCCTCCTTTTCACTACATCTGTATCTTTGGGGTAAATACCCAGGAGTGCAATTGCTGGGTCATAGGGTAGCTCTATTTTTAACTTTTTGGAGAACTTCCATACTGTTTGCCAAAGAGGCTGTACCAACTTGCATTTCCACCAACAGTGTAAGAGGGTTCCCCTTTCTCCACAACCTCTCCAACATTTGTTGTTTCTTTCGCTGTCCATTTTTGCCATTCTGACTGGTGTAAGGTGGTATCTCAATGTGGTTTTGATTTGAATTTCCCTGATGGCTAATGATGATGAACACTTTTTCATGCGTCTGTTAGCCATTTGTATGTCTTCTTCAGAGAAGTGTCTTCTGCGCATTTTTTGACTTGATTATTTGTTTCTTGGGTGTTGAGTTTGAGAAGTTCTTTAGAGATCTTGGATACCAGCCCTTTATCTGTAGTGTCATTTGCAAATATCTTCTCCCATTCTGTGGGTTGCCTCTTTGTTTTGTTGACTGTTTCCTCTGCTGTGCAGAAGCTTTTTATCTTGATGAAGTCCCAGAAGCTCATTTTTGCTTTCGTTTCACTAGCTTTTGGAGATGTATCTTGAAAGAAGTTGCTGTGGGCGATGTCAAAGGGGTTACTGCCTATGTTCTCCTCTAGGATTTTGATGGATTCCTGTCTCACATTGAGGTCTTTCACCCATTTTGAGTTTATCTTTTTGTATGGTGTTAGAGAATGGTCCAGTTTCATTCTTCTGCATGTGGTGGTCCAATTTTCCCAGCACCATTTTTTGAAGAGACTGTCTTTTTTCCATTGCATGTTTTTAAATCCTGCTATGTTGAAGAGTATTTGACCATAGAGTTGAGGGTCCCTATCTGGGTTCTCTTTTCTGTTCCATTGGTCTATGTGTCTGTTTTTGTGCCAGTACCATGCTGTCTTGGTGATCACAGCTTTGTAATATAGCTTCAAATCGGGCAACGTGATGCTGTCAGCTTTGTTTTTCTTTTTCAACATTTCCTTGTCGATTCGGGGTCTTTTCTGATTCCATACAAATTTTAGGATTGTTTATTCCAGCACTTTGAAAAATGTCATTGGAATTTTGATCGGGATGGCATTGAAGGTATAGATTGCTCTGGGTAGCATAGATATTTTAACAATGTTTATTCTTCCGATCCATGAGCATGGAATGTTGTTCCATCTTTTTGTGTCTTCTTCACTTTCTTTCATGAGTGTTCTGTAGTTCCTAGTGTATAGATCCTTTACCTCTTTGGTTCGGTTTATTCCGAGGTATCTTATGTTTTTTGGTGCTATTATGAATGGAATCGTTTCTCTAATTTCTTTTTCTACAGTTGCATTGTTAGTGTATAAGAAAGCAACTGATTTTTGTGCATTGATTTTGTATCCTGCCACATTACTGAATTGCTATATGAGGTCTAGTAATTTTGGGGTGGGGTCTTTTGGGTTTTCCACATAAAGTATAATGTCATCTGCAAAAAGAGAGAGTTTGACTTCTTTGCCAATTTGAATAGCTTTTATTCTTTTTGTTGTCTCATTGCTGTTGCTAGGACTTCCAGTACTATGTTGAACAATAGTGGCGAGAGTGGGCATCCTTGACATGTTCCTGATCTTAAGGGAAAGGCTCTCAGCTTTTCTCCATTGAGGATGATATTCACTGTGGGTTTTTCATAGATGGATTTTATGAATTTGAGGAATGTTCCCTCTATCCCTATACTCTGAAGAGTTTTAATCAGGAAAGGATGCCATATTTTGTCAAATGCTTTTTCTGCATCAGTTGAGAGGACCAAATGTTCTTCTCGCTTCTCTTATTAATGTGTTCTATCACATTGATTGATTTGTGAATGTTGAACCACCCCTGCATCCTGGGGATAAATCCCACTTGGTCATGGTGGATGATCCTTTTAATGTATTTTGGATCCTATTAGCTAGGATTTTGTTGAGGATTTTGGAATCCATATTCATCAGGGATATCTGTCTGAAATTCCCCTTTTTGATGGCGTCTTTGCCTGGTTTGGGGATTAAGGTAATGCTGGCCTCATAGAATGAGTTTGGAAGTTTTCCTTCTGTTTCTATTTTTTTGAAACAGCTTCAGGAGAATAGGTATTATTTCTTCTTTGAATGTTTGGTAGAATTCCCTGGGGAATCCATGAGGCCCTGCACTCTTGTTTTTTGGGAGGTCTTTGATCACTGCTTCAATCTCGTTACTGGTTATTGACCTATTCAGGTTGTCAATTTCTTCCTGTTTCAGTCTTGGCAGCTTATAGGTTTCCAGGAAGGCCTCCATTTCATCCAGATTGCTCAGTTTATTGGCATATAGTTGTTAATAATTTCTAATAATTGTTTCTATTTCATTGTTGTTAGTCGTGATCTCTCCCCTTTCATTCAATATTTTATTAATTTGGGTCCTTTCTTTTGGATAAGTCTGGCCAGTGTTTATCGATCTTATTAATTCTTTTAAAGAACCAACTTCTAGTTTCGTTGATCTGGTCTACTGTGTTTCTGGTTTCTAATTCATTGGTCTCTGCTCTAATCTTAATTATTTCTCTTCTAATGCGTGGCTTAGGCATCATTTGTTGCTTTTTCTCTAGTTCTTTAAGGTGTAGAGTTAGTTGTGAATTCAGGATTTTTCTGTTTTTTGACTGAGGCTTGGATGGCTATGTATTTCCCCCTTAGGACCACCTTTGCAGTATCCCACAGGTTTTGGACCGATATGTTTTTGTTCTCATTGATGTCCATGAATTGTTTAAGTTCTTATTTGATTTCCTGGTTGACCCAAACATTCTTGAGCAGAATGGTCTTTACCTTCCAGTGTTTGAATTTCTGCCAAATTTTTTCTTGTGATTGAGTTCCAGTTTCAAAGCATTGTGGTCTGAGAATATGCAGGGAATAATCTCAATCTTTTGGTATCGGTTGAGAACTGATTTGTGGCCCAGTATGTGGTCTATTCTGGAGAAAGTTCCATGTATGCTCAAGAAGAATGAGTATCCTGCTGTTTTAGGTTGGAATGTTCTGTATATTTCTATGAGGTCCATCTCGTCCAGTGTGTCATTCAAAGCTCTTGTGTCTTTGTTGATTTTCTGCTTAGATGATCTGTCCATTGCTGAGAGTGGAGTATTGAGGTCTCCTACAATTAACGTATTATCAACATGACTCTTTATTTTGGTTAATAGTTGGCTTGTGTAGATGGCTGCTCCCATTTTGGGGGCATAGATATTTACAATTGTTAGATCTTCTTGTTGGATAGACCCTTTAAGAATGATAGAGTGTCCTTCTGTGTCTCTAACTACAGACTTTAGTTTAAAATCTAATTTGTCTGCTATAAGAATTGCTACCCCAGCTTTCTTTTGAGGTCCGCTGGCATGGAAGAAGAATCTCCATCCCTTCACTTTCAGTCTGGATGTATCTTTAGGTTCAAAATGAGTCTCTTGTAGACAGCATATGGATGGGTCCTGTCTTTTTATCCAATCTGCAACCCTGTGCCATTTTATGGGAGCATTTAGGCCATTCACATTGAAAGTGATTATTGAAAGATAGAATTAATTGTCATCATATTGCCTATGAAGACGTTTTTATAGATTGTCCCTGTAAATTTCTGTTGTATATCACTCTTGGGGTCTTTCTCTTTTTATAGAACCCCCCTTAATATTTCTTGCAGGGCTGGCTTAGTGGTCACATATTCTTTCAGTTTCTGCTGGTCGTGGAAGCTCTGCATCTCTCCATCCATTCTAAATGACAGCCTTGCAGGATATAGTATTCTTGGCTGCATGTTCTTCTCATTTAGTACACTGAATATGTCTTGCCAGGCCTTTCTGGTTTGCCAGGTCTCTGTGGATAGGTCTGATGTTATTCTGATGTTCCTCCCTCTGTACGTAAGGAATCTCTTCCCCCTAACTGCCCTTAAGATGGTTTCCTTGGTTCTAAGATTTGCAAGTTTTACTATTACATGCCGGGGTGTTGGCCTGTTTTCCTTGATCTTGGGAGGGGTCCTCTCTGCCTCTAGGATGCGAATGTTTGTTTCATTCCCCAGATTAGGGAAGTTCTCAGCTATGATTTGCTGAAATATATCTTCCTGTCCTCTCTCTCCACTCCTTCCAGGATACCAGTAATTCTGACATTGGAACGCTTCATGGTGTCACTTATTTCTCTGATTCTATTTTCATGGATTCTGAATTGTTTTTTCCTGGCCTTCTCTTTTCCCTTTTTATATATTAAATTGTCTTCCAGGTCACTGATTCGTTCTTCTGCTTCACTTATCCTAGCTGTTAGATTATCTAGTTTAGATTGGATCTCATTGATAGCATTTTTAAGTTCTGCCAATTCAGCTTTCATTTCTGCCCTTAGAGACTCTATGTTGCCATTAATTGATTTCTCCATTCTAGCTATTGTCTTCACAATTGCTGGCCTGAATTCCATCTCCGACATCTTGGTTATATCTGCATCCATTTGTAAATCTGCAGCATAAGTCATAATCTCTGAGTCTTTCCTATTTTGGGGGTTCCTCCTCCTAGTCATTCTGTTGATGTGTGGTTGAGGGAATGTATAGAGTCCAAATTATTGACCAGAACCCAAGCAAGATGCAGCTGTTTTCTAGGGACCTTAGGGTTGCTGGCTTCTTGTTCTCCCAGCTTGTCTTCTGGGGGAGGGGCCTGCCATGCTGTTACTCAGGCAACCCTGTTTGGGCAGAGTTGCCCTGCCCCCCTGTGGCAGGGGATGGGCTCAGTGGGAACCAATTTTGGGGGCTTTTGTTCTCTGGCAGCTTTCCTTAGAGGCTTTCCACATCCCTTCCTAGAGTCAGAGCAGAAGAGACCGTTTCCAACCCTCTGCCTCAGAGCAGAGAGATCGCAGTCTGTTCTTCAGTGAGCTCTCCAGGCCATACTATTTCCTTTTCTGTCTGTGCTGCTATAAACTGCAGCGTCCTGGGTTGTGTGTCCCTCCGTAGCGCTCCCAGGCCTGTCTCCAGGTCGGGGCATGTCTCTGCCCTTTGTGCTTCTAAAACCGCCAGCCGCTCCCAGTTCGAATGCGCGACCCCGCCGCTCCAGGTTCCCGTCCCGGGGGCTGCCCTAAAGTCCCTTCCCCGCCGCTACCAGTCTGCAAGTCTGTGCCCCATCCCCAGCACCCGATGCTGTCGTTCACTGGTGGTGTGGGATCCCCACGGCCAGGCACCCTCCCGCTGCCATTTATCCTCTGATATCTGCCCACGGAATCACAGCTCCCCAATTTGTACCTCGAAACCAACTGCCTGCAATATTCTGTTTGTAGAGATCCAGATCTTCTTACATCTCAGGCTGATTTTGTGGGTGCTCAGAGTGGTCTGGTAGATATCCAGCTCAATTCTGGGGGCCAGTTGTAATAGTGTCCCCTACTCCTCTGCCATCTTTTCTCCCTCAAAATTTATTTTTTAATTAAAAATTTTAAGATTTATTTACTTAAATTTAATCAGCTATAAACTATATTTATATTATTATATTATAAACTGTATTTATATTATTATATTGCTTCGTTTGGCAGATCCTCACTCCCCTGGCTGGGAGCAACTGCAAATGAGGCTATGATCATGAACCTCTATTTAACTCTCAGAAGATATTGCAGACTCTACATTTAAAGCAATAACTGCCCAACAAAAATCCCTTAACTCTGGTGAAAGTTATTTCTGATACTAGGATAGTCCTTCATTATCTTTTAGCTGAGCAAGGAGGTGTTTGTGCTGTGGCCAACACCACCTGCTGCACTTGGATGAATGCTTCTAGGGAAAGTTGAGTCTCAGCTACGTGAGACCACTGACCCAGCCAATTGGTTTAAGAAAGTGACTCCTTCGGTGGGGTCTTTCTCTGATTTATTTGACCCTGACTGGTTTGGGTCTTGAGGACCATGACGACTCCAAAGTACACTCCAGACATTGGGAATCATTCTACCTAGAGTAGTCATAGTAGTCCGCCTGGTGCACTCTGTTCACTCAAAAGCTTTGAATGCATGCTTGCATCCACTAACCACTAAGGGAATAATCTCCCTAATATTATAATGTCGGAAAAGTTACAAAGAATAACCAGTTTAAAGAATGTGAACCTGACATCGTGGTCTATGATTACCACACAGAGATTCAGCAAAAGCTTTGAGGATTCTAGAGTAGTAGCTGGGAGTAGTGCTAATGCCTTAAATTTTTGTTCACATCTCTCCATTAGGCTGAGAGTCTGATGTAAATGGGATGACTGTTAAAGACAACACAAGAACACCAAAACGGAGTTGCTTATGCTATGCCCCACATCATCAAAATGAGACTTAATTTACTTACAGTTTTGGTGACTTACTTACATTTTGGTCTCTCAGACATAGAATCTGAAACCAGTCTGTTAAAGAACAAAATTCAAATTTTAAAAGATCCTATTGGCTTTACTCAGTGACTCATAAATAGGCAGCATGCAGTCTAGCAGATAGAAAGAAGCTTCAGAGAGTTATACAAGGCAATACATTTTATCGACAGAAGGGAGCAAAAACAAGGGTGTTACATTAACAAAAAGGTGGATTGGTTATTGCAAGGCTACTTTCTTTATAGGGGGTGGCAGGGGTTTTTATCAGGCAGATTATGTAACTAATGCTGATCAGGAAATTCCTGATTGACTGCTTTAAGATTCCATTTCTGGGCTAGCCAAAACTGTAACTAAGTTCCAGTTTGGTGACATGAGGTGGCAGAAGAAAGGGGCCAGGGAAGGGTTGACAACTCTGACTCCATCTTGCAACAGCCACTGTTTTGTGGAGTCCTTAGAAGAGCAGACATTTCTTGGAATCATGATAAGCATCTTGAGGTTTAGATACCTGAAAAGTTCCCCTGTCTCACAATACTGAGCCAAAAATGTCAACCCATCACTGAGCAACCCATACCAACTGATTTTTTTTCCTCGAGTGGGGTTTTAAGCTTTAAAAATACCACCTCCCCTCGTCCTCTTCAGACGGGCACACCAACTGAGTTGGGTTGCCCTTCCTGGTTTACAAACCTAAATAAAGATTTGTCTCCTTTTTCCTTCCTCATAGGCTCCCTCCTGAAGGTTTTTGCGGGTGTTTTTTGTTTTGGTTTGGTTTGGTTTGGTTTGGTTTTTTGGTTTTGTTTTTTTCTTAGCCTAAGCAACTCCATTTGGGGCCTGTTGTTTTAACAAGTCAATCAAGATTTTCCTGATTATCGTGAGTTAGGTAATGGGCCTGATAAAACCCTGGCATCCCCTATAAGGAAAGTCACATTGCAAATAACCAGTCTACCCTTTTGCCTAATATAATTTTTTTTTCCTGTTCCCTTCTGCCTGTGAAATCTCTAGCCTTGTATAGTTCTTCCAGCTCTATTCTTTCTATCTGCTAGGCTGGATGCTGCCCAATTGGTGAACTGCTGAATAAAAGCCAGTAAGATCTTTAAAATGTACTCAGTTGAATGTTGTTCGGGGAGAAAACAACCGGAAGCCATGGGAAGGTACAGTTTTGTGCGCCTGTGGCTGGAAATCAGCAAGTACCCCTAGACGTGGTGGTGATGAGGGAAGAGGCCCTCCTGGAGTAATGAGTGGCCCCCTTAACAGCTCTCCCTTTGGCCAGAACCAGTTAGCTAGAACTCAGTGCTTCCTATCTTAACCCCTAGTTTTGGATCCTATTTTTCCCTGGGGGCGGGGGGGGGGGGGGGCAGAAGCCCTGAAGGGGGGCGGGGCACACACGTTGGAAGGGATGTGATCAAATCGGGCAAGGCCCATAGAGCTCTGGAGCCTGACAGGGCATTGGCTAGTGGAGGGCAGGCGCCCAGGGCGTTGCGACGGGGAGCGGGGGGTGGTGGGGACCAGCCAGGCGCTCACAGGCCCGCCAGCAATGCACTGGCGCCAGGGAGAAGCCGAGACGTTGGCCCTCCCAGCGTCCTAGAGAGGCCGCCGAGGCCCGGGGCGGCGGCGCGCGTGCGCGACCCGCGCCGACCGATAGACCCGCGCGGAGCGGGGGGCTCTGGGCAGGTGGTGTGGCCGGAGGACCGACTGTCGGGGGCCTGGGGAGTCGGTGAGCGGCCGGGCGGGGCGCGGGGCCGTCGGGGGCCGCTGGCCCGCGCAGGGTTCGGGAGGGCGGCGGCGGCGTTCGGCCCCTCCCGGGCTGAGAGGAAGGGGGGCGGGGGGCCGGCTGAGGCCCGGCCTGGAGGCTGCGCCCCGGGCGGGTGGTCTAGCCGGGGATCCGGTGCCAGCCTCGGTGAGGCGCGTATCTGGAAGCGCTTTGCCGCCCGGGGCAGAGAGTTGGGAGTAATGGCTTCTGCGCTTTATCCTTTCTCCCAATTATGCAAACAAAGCGTACTCTTTATGGACGATTAGATGACGCGGGTGAGTGCCAGAAAAGTAAGAGTAACCGCAATCCGCAAATAGTTTCGTCTGGATGCTTCCTGACACTTTAAAATTTGTTCATAATTATGCAAACTCGTATACATAAATATATGTATTTATTTATTACGAAATAGGATCATACCATTGCTTTTTAAAAGCTTCTTTTAGTATCATGGTGATACAGAAATACTGTGCTAAGATATACATAGTATTTACCAGAGGATACAATAAAATTTACCATTTTAACCATTTTAAAGGGTGTCATCATTCGGTGGCATTAAGTACATTCCTACTCTTGCTTCTTGAAAGTTATACTTTCAACCGGCGGAATGCATTTGTTCACATGGTGGTCAAAATTGGTGCCAGCATCATGGCATCACTAAGACATATTTCTGAGGGTAAAATGAAAAGAAAACATTTTGTTTTCAGTTTGTTTTCCAGAGTACACATTACGTAAAGCTGTAAATGCTCAACAAATGACGTTTGTGCAGAAAAATAGCAAAGTCTTGTTTATTAGAGTGATCGTCTCTTTTCAAAATGAAAGCGAAGTATATAAAAAGGGAGTTTTTATTTTTGTAATATATTTTTTTACAGATTTTGTTTTAATAAAGGGGAGTTTTTAAACAGAAGGTACAGCTCTAACTTAAACCCACTGTGCTGTCTCAGACTTGCATAGGCCTCGGAAATCAGAGAATGGTCTCCTAGGTTAAAAGTGATGGCCAGGAAAGAACACCATCAGTTTCAAACTGTTTGTAGTTCAAGAGGGAAAACTCATTAGTATTAGGTACATGATTTGCAGGGAAATGTCAGTGAGTGGTTTTAGTTTTAATTTGATGAAGGAATTTCAGAGAACTTGCATCTGTGTGGACGTGTGTGCATCTGTGTGTGTATTGAGAGTCTGATGAGTGAGGGTGCTCTTACATGTCACGTTAATGCTGGAGAAAGGCAGACAAATTTTGGTTAAAAGCCGTAATCCTTCCTGTAGGTCGAAATGATGGGAATGTTTTGAAGATAAACCTCAATATAGACTTATAAAGGAAACTGAGAACAGCATCAAAAATATTAACTATGCCACTTTAAGTTTTCTGTGGCTCCTGGTGTCCAGGAAGTCTTAGTGCATAAGCATTCTGTGATATTGGAGAGTTGCTCCAGAGTAAATATACATAGCCTATGGTAACTGTAACTTATCTTATTTGGCAGTCTTCAGTATTTTTGTATCAGAAATGCTCTGAAGGAGCTCCCTCAGGTGAATCATGTGCTGTACAAGATTGAATTTTTGAGCTTAAACTTTGCCTTCCCTGATCTTAAAGCTTTTAGCCTTCTTCCTTGTTTTATTATACTGCATCGCTCTGGACACTGTCTAACATACCTGTGTTTTCTTCACTTCGTTGTCTGTCTTCCGATGAGCTCTGCAAGGCAGTATTTCTATTTATTTATTTAGTCAGTCTCATGCACTACAGAGACCTTAGTGCCTGGGGCACAGTAGGTGCTCAATAGATACTGTTAAGTTAATAAAAGAATGACTCTAAATTGGAGATAAGAATGATGGTATATGGTATCTTTGATCGCCAAGTTAATTTTTAAGCTAAAAAAATAAATCAGAAAAAAACGATAACACGCTTTCTCAATTCAAAAAACCTTTTTTTGGGGGGGAATTGTAGACATACAAGGGGTTGCAGAAATTGTACAGAGTTCCCTTATAGTCTACTCAGTTTACCTAAAGTTAACATCTTGCATAACCACAGTACAGTCATCAAACTTAAGAAATTTACAGTGGCACAGTACTAGTAATTAAACTGCTGACTTTAATTAGAGTCCATCAGTTTCTCACTAGTGACCTTTTTCTGTTCCAGGATCCAATCTAGAATCCCTCATTCCATTTAGTTGTCACGTCTCCTTGTTTTCCTTTTAGTATGGGACAGTCTCTACATCTTTCCTTGTTTTTCGTGACCTTGACGCTTTTGAAGTATGTTGTGCTGGTATTTTTAATGCCTCTCACTTTGGTTTTGTCGGATGTTTTCTCCTGCTTCGATTGAGGATGGTGTTGATACGTCTTATTACTGTTGATATTAATTTTGATCTAGTGGTATCTGCCACGTGTCACCACTGTAAAGATACTATCTGTCTGTTTGTAACTAGTGATTATTTGGGGGAAGATACTTTGAGACCTTGCATAACAATATCCTGTTTCTCCTTAACTTTCACCCACTAATTAACCTTCCTGGTGGATCTTTTTATTATTATTATTATTATCATTATGTTATGTTAATCACCATACATTATGACTCATTATTTGCATATAACACCCAGTGCTCCATGTAGAGCGTGCCCTCTTTAATACTTCCTGGTGGATCTTATAGTGTAATGGTCTAATGGTGACTTTCATTTCTGTTATTCCCTCTGCAGTTATTAATTGGAATACTTTCTGAGGAAGAGTTGTGTCTTGTTTCCCTTTGTTTTATTTATTCAGTTAGTTATATCAGTGTGTGATGTTGGGTATGTATTCTTTGAGCTATGATGCAGTGCTGATATTACTTATTTTGTTGCTTAAATTATTCTAGCCTTGGCCGTTGGGAGCTCTTTGTAGTTGACTCCTGTTGCCCCTTGAAGTGCCCACATCCTTTTTGTTGTCTTTCCCTGACTTTCTGGCACCACAGAATACTCATGTTGTATCTTCCCTTCCCCAGCCCTGGAGACCACCACTTCTCCAAAGAGCCCTAGTTCTGTTTATTGGAGAATGGTATGGAGAAACCAAGTTTGGGGTGCTAGGTTTGAGCTCATTTCTTAATTGGTACATTTAAGTATAACGTAACATTCCAATTACGTACTGGAAGCAGTCTTTCATGTTTCCTTACCAGCGTATGAAATAAAACATATGTGCCCTTCCAGTGGTAGGAAAAACACAAGAGTAAGAGACTGCTTAATGAGGATTTTAAAAGAAGATAAAATCACATTGTGTATGAGTTGAAGAAGCAGAATGACAAAAGAAAAATAAAGAAAGAGAGGGAGGGGGGAGGGAAGGATGGAAGGGAAGGAAGGAAGGAAGGAAGGAAAGAAAGAAAGATGGGAATGTCCCTGAGAAATGGCCAGATAATTGCTTGGGATTTTCCCTGTTCTTTACAAAGCCATTTTCATTGTGGGATTGAGACTGGGGTTAAGGTATGAAGCTCTGGGACAAGAGGCCTGATCAGCTCAGGTTTCCTCCTAGGCCTGGGATGAGTGAAGTTTTTCTTCTGTTCTCAAAAGCTAGTTGGGACATGGAGAAGCCCTGAGGCATTAGGATACCTGAATTTAACTGTGCAGGTTCAGCTCACTGGCCCCCATGTCCTTACTGTGCTCTGGATCTTTCATCCAGAATCCAATAGGCCCTGGGGGTCTTCTCTGGGTTCGTGGTTGCAGAAGCTGGACTAACCCCTTCTTTGGTTGAAGGCCTGGAATCCTTTGCCAGATTCCTGGCTTTCGCCCTCAGTTTCCTGTCAGTTTTCTCATCACCTCTGTCCAGACACTTCACTGATCTCTTCAGACATTTCTGTAACAGCTGCTTCAGAACAGGTCTGCTTGGAGGCTTATTTTTGGTGCTAATTGCCCTGTGGGCCTCCATTTCCTGAGATAGGTCTTGCCACTTACATTTCCTGGTGGATGCATTTCTTCAAAATATTTGTCTCTGGCCTCAAGTTCATTCTCTTTAGCCCCACTGCCAGGTTTCTGGTCACCGGAGCAGCTTTCCCGTTCTTTCATACTTCAGTTTCTTTCTCTTCTCCAGTCTGTCCTACAAGTTTGTCGGGGAAAGGCTCTGTCCCTCTTTCTCTTGACTTTCAGCTTCCTTCTGAGCAGTTGTTTCTGCTACCTGTTTGTGCTGCTGGGGCTCAGCAAGGCTGGAGCCTGCCCCTCTTGCTCCTGAAGCACCGTTTCCTCTCAGCCTTCTTTTGTTGTTGCTGGTCTTCAAGTCTGTCTGTGGGCCTTCAGCCACTTACTTTATCACTTCCCTCCTTTTCCTTTGCTTTTGTTTTCTCAAATACTTACTCTTCTTTTTCTCCCCTAGTTTTCACAGCAAGGCTTCATTTCTCTGCCAGAACTTTAGCAGACTCCTCAGCGTGCATGATCCTTAATGTAGTCCTTTATCAGACTTTTCATGCCCTGAGAGCAAGAGTGTAGTTTCTTTCTGTTAGTGGTATGGCAGCGTGCTTTCTGGTGTGAGCCTCTTTCCGTCTGTGTTTAGTCATTATTTTTTGTCTGTCCTGATAGCTTTGGCTGAGACTGGAAGATGTTGAATAGGTACTGGTTTATAACGAAGAGGGGAAGGCTTCTGGGTGAAGGTAGTGATTTCTTTAAATGTACTTAGTGATGGTGGCAGATGGAGGGTGGTTTCAGGGGCAGGTGAGCATCATTTGTGAGCATTGTTAGAGGCTGAAAATAAAAATGGCGGTACTCTGGGGCGCCTGGGTGGCTCAGTTGGTTACGCGACTGCCTTCGGCTCAGGTCATGATCCTGGAGTCCCAGGATCGAGTCCCGCATCCGGCTCCCTGCTCGGCGGGGAGTCTGCTTCTCCCTCTGACCCTCTTCCCTCTGATGCTCTCTATCTCTCATTCTCTCCCTCTCAAATAAATAAATAAAATCTAAAAAAAAAAAAAAAATGGCGGTACTCTGATCTCTAGCTGGAGAGCTGAAAGATAAGGACCCCCACATTCAGTGCACTTTCAGGGAAAAGCAGTCATTTTGTCTTTCCAGTTTCAGCCTCACTCTTTGTTCACCCAGCCTGTGACCAAGTGTTTTTTTATCTCAGACACACTGCACTGTTTCAAATTTCCAAGCCCTATAGATTCCTACCTTTCACATCCGTGCTGCTCCTCCTGGGGAAGGGTGAGTCTTGCTGGGATTCTGCTGCTTGCAGGGCCACTGCTCGGGGATTGGTCGCTGCTGGTGCATGCACCCACTCCACACTCCCCGGGGAAGGGGGAGGGTTTTGCCCTTGTTCTGCGGTTTGATGGGCCCCTGTTCAGAGAGTGGTCCACCAATCCTGCCCCACTTCGTGGTTTATGGCAAACCCAGCTGAGAGCCCAATCCTGGGCTCGCTGATTGCAGCCGGCTTCCCCACTCCGATTTGCGGGAGCTCTGCTGCACTCAGGCACCTCCATTCATTCTGTGACCCTGGGGATCCTCAGACCACACTGTCCCACCCAGGATTCCACCCCGTTTCACCACTTGAGTGTCTTTCAGGTAGGGACTTCCCTCACTGGAGCAGACTTCTAAAAGTTCAGATTTTGCCTGCTGCTGCTATATCATTTTCACTTAGCTGCTTATGGAGGCTCTCTCCTCCCATGGTTTATCTTCCAATAAATTGCCTCAGATTCACTTCTCCGCCCCTCCTACCTTGCAAAAAGTGTCACTTTTCTATTTGTAGAGTTGCAGCAATTTTCTTAGATCCCAGGTTGAATTCACAGGTGTTCAGAATGATTTGATAGCTATCTAGCTGAATTCATGGATCCAGATGCAACTAGGTTCCCCTACTCCTCTGCTATTTTCCTCCCCTCCAGTACATGCACTCTTTTTTTAAATTTTTTATTGTTATGTTAATCACCATATATTACATCATTAGTTTTTGATGTAGTGTTCCATGATTCGTTATTTGTGCATAACACCCAGTGCTCCACGCAGAATGTGCCCTCTTTAATACCCATCACCAGGCTAACCCATTCCCCTCCCCTCTTCCCCTCTAGAACCCTCAGTTTGTTTTTCAGAGTCCATCATCTCTCATCCTCTACATGCACTCTTAAAGAAAAGAGACCTGTACGCAAATATTGCATTAAAAAAAATCAAATCACACACACACAAAAGAGCAAATCACTACAAATAAACTAAAGGCTCCTTTAACTACTGTTCTCAAATTCTCCACTCCTGTATTCAGTAAGAGTTGTTATGAATCCTTCCAAGCCATTTTAAATTCCTTTGAGTACTTATGTATTTCACATGTACGTACACTTACATACACATAAATATGATTTTAAGTTTTTTATACAATTATATCTAGGATTTTGTTTTTAATTTTAACGTATGTTTTTGTCATTGATGGGAACCGTGGTCCCTTCTCCTCTCTTGCATACCAGCATAAGAGTGGCCTTGAGCTGGGAACATTTCTTTGCAAAGAGATAAAGAGCACTCTGAGCTTGTTGCCTTGTCAGACACTGTCTTTCTCTGTTCATTGCTCAATTCATACCCCTTTGTTCTGCCTTAATGCATGTGACCCGTAGGCCCATCCCTGCTTTCTGTATTTCAGACCTCACGGGCAAGGGGTTGAGGGTCATACTGCAGCATGAAGTGTAGTGCTTGTCTCCACACCATCTGTACCACATTGCCTGTGAAGTGGATCTGCTGTTCATGGGGGACCCAGTGGATTACATGAGGTTGAATCTCGTGCACTCTTTCTCTTTTCTCTTGCTATAAGTAAATACTGTACTGCTTAAGCCTATTATATATGTTGTTGGGTCTCAGCAAGTTAGAATCATGCTCCGGTCTCTTCTGTGAGTAGCATTTACCTGCTTTTTAACCTTGGCTGCACAGCCTGAGCAGCCAGCCAACAGTGAAACAATAATGTTAATGCTTAAGGGTCTAGTACAATCTTTTAAACCGTTGTGCTAGGTATTTCATCCTAGGAAGTGCTACACTTTTATTTAGCTCTATTGATGAACAAGTCATTTATTTCCAATATTGTGTTATTACAAAGAGTACTCTAGTGAACACCTGTGTAAATGTCTGTATACCTCTCTTAAGTGTTTTTCCAGGGAGATTCCTGGAAGTGAAATTTCTGGAGCCTAAGTAATGTGACTTTTTAGTTTTGCTATAGACTTTCAACTACCTTTCCTTGTGGTTGTATAAATTTACATTTCTGTCACTGGTGTGTGTTTGTGTTCTTTTTTCTGGTCAAGAGATTTTCAAATACTGTCATCATATATCACTTTTCCTTTTATGTTCTTTAGAAATCCTTGCTTGCCCTAAGGTTCTGGCTCTCTCTTTCGTTTTTGAAGTTAAGTCTTAGGAATTCGTTTTGTGTGTAATCTTATTTATTTGCCTCGCCAGTTGTCCCAATGCAGGTCATTGAATTATCTGTCCTTCCTACTGTCATATAATGCTACCTCTGTCATATGCCAGATCTTTGGATTCTGTACTGTTCCTTTTGTCTGTAGTTTGTATATTCCTTCAGTAGTACTCACTTTTAATTACTATATTTTTATAATAAGCTGTATTGTGTAGTAGAACAAATCTTCCCACCTTTAAAAAGTTGTCTTCAGAGGCACCTGGGTGGCTCAGTCGTTAAGCATCTGCCTTTGGCTCAGGTCATGATCCCGGGGTCCTGGGATTGAGCCCCACATCAGGCTCCCTGCTCAGCGGGAAGCCTGCTTCTCCCTCTCCCACTCCCCCTGCTTGTGTTACTTCTCTCTGTCAAATAAATAAATAAAATCTTAAAAAAAAAAGTTGTCTTTACTATTGTTGGCCTTTACTAATTTGTGTGAATTGTAGAATATGTTTATCAACTATGGAAAAGGGCTATATTGGGTTTTGTTGTGATTTTATAGACTTTTTATCTTAATTTAAGAAGAATTGACATCTTGGAAATATTAGATTTCCTCTACTTAAGACTTTTTCAGGTCTGTTTTATCTTTTTTCAGTTTACTATTTCCCCATTAAGGTTGTATACATTTTTAATGAGCTTTATTTCTGGGTATTTTGTGTTTTTGTTCTTGTTGCTGTTGTGTTCTGTTTCTAAATGGTTGTTGCTGGTATATTAGAGAAGTACTGTTATACATTGATTGATATTTAGCTCCCTAATTATCTCTTATATTAGTTCTGACAGTTTTTCAGTTGATTCTCTTGGATTTTTTTAGATGGATGTTTATCATTCTAGGTAATATTAGCTTTTTAAAACAGTTTTTAAAAATTTTTAAGTAATCTCTGCACCCAACATGGGGCTCGAACTCACAACCTCGAGGTCAAGGGTCTCATGCTCTACCAATGGAGCCAGCCAGGCACCCCATGTTTGATCCTCCTTTTTTAACAGTTCTTTGTGTATTTTCTTTTTCTTTCTTCCTTCCTTCCTTTTTCTTTCCTTCTTTCTTTCTTTCTTTCTTCTTTCTTTTTTCTTTGTCTAATCGCATTGGCTAGTATTATATTGTATGATTGTTCCTGTTTTTAATTGCAAGGCTATTAATGTCTTTACCATTTGATGTCACATTTGCTATAAATTTCTCTTGTTTTTTCTCCATATCTGATGGGGGAGTTTCCCTTTATTCCTGGATTGTGAAGAATGTGTACCAAAAAGGAGGTAAAGCTATAGTACACTTTTTTTTAACTTTTAGAGGATACCAATATATGAAGAGCTGTATATTAAATTTGAAATTCTTTTTTTTTTTTAAAGATTTTATTTATTTGACAGAGAGAGACACAGCGCGAGAGGGAACACAAGCAGGGGGAGTGAGAGAGGGAGAAGTAGGCTTCCCACAGAGCAGGGAGCCCGATGCGGGGCTCAATCCCAGGACCCCGGGATCATGACCTGAGCCAAAGGCAGACGCTTAACGACTGAGCCACCCAGGCGCCCCTAAATTTGAAATTCTTGATGAATATTCAGGTTTTTTTCCTTTTGAATGTTATGAATAATGCTGCTATGAACATTTATGTACAAGTGTTTTGTGGACTTGTCTTTTCATTTATCTTGGAGATGTGTGTGTGTGTATATGTATATATGTATATATATACATATATATGTATATATTTGTATTTCCACGGATATATGCAGTTGCAAGTAGTAAAGCATGTTTAACTTACTGAAGAATTGCCAGGCTGTTTTCCAATGTGGCAGCATGTGAGTGTTCTCTTATCTCCCCAGTCTTATCAACACATGTTATTTTCAGACATTTGACTCTGGCCATCCTAGTGGGTGTGAAGGGTGGTGTTGATCTGCCTTTTTCTGATGACTAATGTTGAGTATCCTGTGTGTGTTTCAGTCATTTTTGTATTTTCTTTGGAGAAATATCTATTCAGATGCTTTGTCCAATTTTAACTGTATTTGTCTTTTTATTATTGAATTGTAAGGGTTCTTTATGTATTTAGATACAAATCCCTTATAAGATATGTGATTTTCAAATATTTTTTCCTAGTCTGTGGCTTGTCTTTTCACTTTCCTCATATGTCCTTTGAAGCACAATAGATTTAAATTTTGATGAAGTGCAATTTCTCTATTTTTAATTTTATTTGCATGTGCTTTTGATAGTATTTGGTAGAATGCATTACCTAATCCAGTGTCACGAAGTATTATACTTATGTTTTCTAATAACAGTTTTGTAGTTTTAGCTAGTACCTTTAGGTCTGCAGTTAATTTACTCAAAATCAATTTAATTAACATATAGTGTATTATTATTTTCAGAGGTAGAATTTAGTGACTCATCAGTCACATATAACACCCAGTGCTCATTATATCAAGTGCCTTCCTTAACTCCCATCACCCATTTACTCCTTCCCCCCGCCCACCTCCCCTCCAGCAACCCTCAGTTTGTTTCCTAGAGTTAAGAGTCTCTTATGGTTTGTCTCCCTCTCTGCTTTCGTCTTATTTATTTTTCCTTCCCTTCCCCTATATTCATCTGTTTTGTTTCTTAAATTCCACATATGAGTGAAATCATATGGTATTTGTCTTTCTCTGACTTATTTCGCTTAGCATAATACCCTCTAATTCCATCCATGTTGTTGCAGATGGCAAGATTTCATTCTTTTTGATGGCTGAGTAATAATCCATTTATATATATATATATATATATATATACACCACCTCTTCTTTATCCATGACTTCAATAGGTCTGCAGTTAATTTTGAGTTAATTTTTGTATATTGCCTTATGTAGGGGTCCAACTTCATTCTTTTTTTCTTTTTAAGATTTTATTTATTTATTTGACAGAGAGCACAAGTAGGCAGAGTGGCAGGCAGAGGGAGGGGGAGAAGCAGGCTCTCTGCTGAGCAGGGAGCCAGACGTGGGGCTCGGTCCCAGGACCCCAGGATCATGACCTGAGCCAAAGGCAGCCGCTTAACCGACTGAGCCACCCAGGCGCCCCTAACTTCATTCTTATTTATGTAAACTTACGGTTGACCTAGCACCATTTGTGGAAAAAAGTATTCTTTCTCCCTTAAGTGGTCTTCGCACCCTTGTCAAAAATAAATTGACCATAGATATATGGGTTTATTTTGGGGACTCTTAATTCTGCTTAACTGACCTCTGTGTCTGTGCTTATACCAGCACCACACTTTCTTGATGACTGCTGCTTTATGAAGTAAGTTTTGAAATTAGGAGTGTGTCTTCCAGTTTATTCTTTTTCAAGAACTTGTTGGGTATGCTGGGCCTCTTCAGTTTCCATATGTTAGAATTAGTTTTTCAGTTTCTAAAAAGAAGTCAGATGGGATTTTAATAGGGATTGCATTGAATCTTCATATAATTTGGGAGTACTGTCATTTGACAATATTTTGTTTTCTGATCCATGAACACAGTGTCTTTCCATTTACTTAAATCCTTAATTTCTTCTAACAATGTAGTGTTCAGGGTATAAGTTTTGTTTTTCCTTTGAAAATTCATTCCTAGGTATTTTATTTTTCATGGGATTATAAATATTGTAAGTATATATTGTTTCTTAATTTTATTTTTGATTTGTTCATTTCTACTATAGAAATACCATTAATTTTTGCAAATTGATCTTATATCCTCCAATCTTGCTGAACTCTTTTATTAGTTCTAATAGCTTTTAGTGGAGTACTTAACGATTTTCTATATATATATCATGTCATTCGTGAATAGAAATTGTTCCATTTCTTCTTTTCCTTTCCCATATGGGTACCTTTTTTAAAAGATTAATTCCACTATAATTAACATACACTGTTATATTAATTTCAGGTGTACAATATAGTGATTCAGCAATTCTGTACTTTACTTAGTGCTCATCATGATAAATGTACACTTAATCGCCTTCACTTATTTTACTCATTCCCCCACCCACCTCCCCTCTGGTAACCATCAATTCTCTATTTAAGAGTGTGGTTTTTTGGTGTCTTCTTCTCTGCTCATGTTTTTTTTTTTTAATCTCTTAAATTCCACGTGAGTGAAATCAGATGGTATTTGTCTCTCTCTGAATGACTTATTTCACTTAATATTATACTTTCTAGATCCATCCATCTTGTTGCAAATGCCAAGTGTCATTCTTTTTTCATGGCTGAGTAATATTTTATTGTGTGTGTGTATATACACACACACAGACAGAAACACACACGTCCCACATCTTTATCCATTCATCTTTAATGGACACTTGGATTGCTTTCCCAGTTTGGCTATTGTAAATAACAGTGCAATAAACATAGAGGTGCATATTTATCTTTTTGAATTAGTGTTTTTGTATTCTTTGGATAAATACCCAGTAGTGGAATTAACTGTACTATATGGTAATTCTATTTTTAATCTTTTGAGAAACCTCCAAACTGTTTTCCAGAGTGGCTGCACCAGTTTGCATTCCTACCAACAGTACATGAGGGTTCCTTTTTCTCCACATCCTGACCAACAGTTATGGTCGTTTGCTATTTCTTGTGTTTTTTATTTTAGCCGTTCTGACAGATGTGAGGTGATATCTCATGTGGTAATGATTTGCATTTCCCTGAAGATAAGTGATGTTGAACATTTTTTCATATGTCTATTGGCCATCTGGATGTCTTCTTTAGAGAAATGTCTGTTCATGCCTTGTGCCTGTTTTCAAGTTGGATTATTTCCTTTTCTTTTGGTGTTGAGTTTTATCAGTTCTTTATATATTTTGGATACTAATGCTTTATCAGATATGTCATTTGCAAATATCTTTTTCCATTCAGTAGATTGTCTTTTAATTTTGTTGATTTTTTCCTTTGCTGTGCAGAAACCTTTTATTTGATGTAGTAACAACAACAGTTTATTTTTGCTTTTGTTTCCCTTGCTTCAGGAGACCTACATAGAAAAATGTTGCTATGGCCAATTTCAGAGAATTATTGCCTGGGCTGTCTCGTGGGATTTTTGTTTCACATTTTGGTGTTTAATCCACTTTGAGTTTATTTTTGTGTATGGTGTAAGAAAGTGGACCAGTTTCAGTCTTTTGCATGTGGCTGTCCAGTTTCCCCAGCACCATTTGTTGAAGAGACTGTTTTCCTATTGCATATTCTTTCCTCCTTTGTTGAAGATCAATTGACTATATAATCATGGGTTTATTTCTAGGTTTTCTTTTCTGCTCCATTGATCTGTTTGTTTTCTGTGTGAGTACCAACTATTTTGATTACTACAGCTTTGTAGTATACCTTGAAATCTGGAATTGTGATACCTTCAGTATGTTCTTTTTCAAGGTTAGTTTGGCTCCTTAGGGTCTTTTGTGGTTCTATACAAATTTTAGGATTGTTTGTTCTGTGAAAAATGCTGTTGGTATCTTGATAAGAACTGTATTGTGTGAAGATTACTTTGCATAATATCCACATTTTAACAAAATTTGTTCTCCCAAAACATGAGCGTGTAATATCTTTCCATTTGTATTATCTTCAATTTCATTCATCAGTGTTTTATAGTTTTCAGAGTACAGGTCTTTCACCTCCTTGGTTAAGTTTATTCCTAGGTATTTTATTATTTTTGGTGCAGTTGTGAATAGGATTATTTTCATTTTTTTTTAAGATTTATTTTGGAGAGAGGGAGAGAGAGAGTGCTCAAGTGGGAAGGGCAAAGGGAGAAGGAGAGAGAATTTCAAGCAGATACCATGCTGAGTGTGGAGCCCCATGTGGGGCTCGATCTCATGACCCTGAGATCGCGACCTGAGCTGAATCCAAGAGTTGGATGCCCAACCAGTTGTGCCACCCAGACACCCTGGCATTGCTTTCTTAATTTCTCTTTCTGCTGCTTCATTATTAGTGTATAGAAATGCAGTGGATTTTTCTGTATAGTGATCTTGTATCCTGCAACCTTATTGAATTCATTTATCAGTGCTAGTAGTTTTTTTTTTTTTAATGGCGTCTTTAGGGTTTTTTATATATATAATATGTCATCCATAAATAGTGAAAGTTTTACTTCATTCTTACTGATTTGGATTTTTTTCCCGTTTTTGTCTGATTGCTGTGGCTAGGATTTGCAGTACTATCTTGAATAAAAGTAGTGAGAGTGGACATCCTTGTCTTGTTCCTGATCTTAGCTGGAAAGCTTTCAGTTTTTCTCCATTAAGTATGTTAGCTGTGGTTTTTTCATATATGGCCTTTATTATGTTGAGGTGTGTTCCCTTTACACCTACTTTGTTGTGGGCTTTTTTTTTTTTTGATGAATAGATGTTCATCAAAAAAAAGTATGTACTTTGTCACATACTTTTTCTGCATTTATTGAAATGATCATATGGTTTTTATTTTTTCTCTTGTGATGTATCACATTGATTGATTTGTGAATATTGAATCACCTTGAATAAATTTCACTTGTTCATGGTGAATGATTATTTTAATGTGTTGTTGGATTCAGTTTGCTCGTATTTTATTGAGGACTTGTGTATCTGTATTCATCAGGGATACCGGCCTGTAGTTCTCTTTCTTAGTGGTGTATTTATCAGGTTTTGATATCAGGGTAATGCTGGTCTCATAGAGTGAATTAGGAAGCTTTCCTTCCTTTTCTGTTTTCTTGAATAGTTTGAGAATAATAGATACAAACTCTTTAAATGTTTGGTAGAATTCCCCTGTGAAGCCATCTGGTCCTGGACTTCTGTTTATTGGGAGTTTTTTTGATTACTGAACAATTTCATTTCTGGTAATTGGTCTGTTTAAATTATCTATTTCTTCCTGATTCAGTTTTGGGAGGTTACATGTTTCTAGGAAATTATCCATTTCTTCTAGGTTGTTCAGTTTGTTGGGATATAATTTTTCTTTTATACTCCTTTGTATTTTTGTGGTGTTTCTCCTCTTTCATTTCTGAGTTTGTTTGAGTCCTCTCTCTCTCTCTCTCGATGAATCTGGATAAAGGTTTATCAATTTTGTTGATCTTTTCAAAGAACAAGGTCCCTGTTTTATTGATCTGTTTTGGGTTTTTTTTTTGTTTCATTTTCATTTATTTCTGCTCCAATCTTTATTATTTCCTTCCTCCTTCTTTCTTCTTTTAGATTATCTTCATTTTGCTTTAAGTGTAAGGTTAAGTTTTTTGCCTGAGATTATTCTTCGTTGTTGAGGTATGCTTGTATTACTATTAACTTCCATCTTAGAAAAGCTTTTGCTGCATCCCAAAGATTTTGGACCGTTGTGTTTTCATTTCCATTTTCCCCCATGTATTTTTTTTTTATTTCTTCTTTGATCCATTCATTGTTTACTCACATGTTAGTTCCATGTATTTGTGTTCCTTCCAGATTTTTTCTTGTATATAATTTCTAGTTTCATAGCATGTGGTCAGAAAAGTTACATGGTATAACTTGGATCTTCTTGAATCTGTTGAAACGGGTTTTGCGGCCTAACATATGATCTATCCTGGAGAATGTATGTGCACTTGAAAGAATGTATAATCAGCTGTTTTAGGATGGAGTATTCTGAATATATCTTGAGATCCATCTGGTCTAAAGTGTCATTCATATCCACTCTTTCTTTGTTGACTTTTTTTTTTGGATGATCTATCTATTGATGTAAGTGTGTTGTTAAAGTTCCTTACGATATTTTTCTTTAAAATTTTGAGAGGCACTTTCTTCTAACAGACCAAAATACACCCAAAATCTAGTGTGGCAGTGATCTATGCACCAGCCTGATCATATTTGATCATATTCTGTTTTTTTTGTTTGTTTGTTTTTATCTTATTCTTTCTTTTTTTTTTCTTTTTTCTCTCTTCCCGCCCCCCCCTCACCCCCAGTTTCAGGTCTTTTCTGATTTGTTTAGTGTATATTTTCTGGGGACATTTTACAAATGCTAACAAAATTAGCATTTTGTTCTCTCATTCATCTATTCTCCTCTGGACAAAATGACAAGACGGAAAAAATCACCTCAACAAAAAGAACAAGAGGCAGTACCGACTGCCAGGGACCTAATCAATACGGACATTAGTAAGATGTTGGAACTAGAGTTCAGAATGACGATTTTAAAGATACTAGCTGGGCTTGAAAAAAACATGGAAGTTAACAGAGAAAGCCTTTCTGGAAAAATAAAAGAACTAAAATCTAACCAAGTGGAAATCAAAAAGGCTATTAATGAGGTGCAATAAAAAATGGAGGCTCTAACTGCTAGAATAAATGAGGCAGAAGAGAGAATTAGTGATATAGAAGACCAAGTGATGGAAAATCAAGGAGCTGAGAAAAAGAGAGATAAACACTTACTGGATCACGAGGGCAGAATTCGAGAGATAGCGATATCATAAGACACAACAACGTTAGAATAATTGGGATCACAGAAGAAGAAGAAAGCGAGGGGGGCAGAAGGGATATTGGAGCAAATTATAGCAGAGAACTTCCCTAATTTGGGGAAGGAAACAGGCATCAATATCCAGGAGGCACAGAGAACCCCCCTCAAAATCAAAAATAGGTCAACACCCCGACATCTAATATTATAACTTACGAGTTTCAGAGACAAAGAGAAAATCCTGAAAGCAGCTCAGGAGAAGAAATAATGTAACCTACAATGGTAGAAACATTAGATTGGCAACAGACCTATCCACAGAGACCTGGCAGGCCAGAAAGGACTGGCCTGATATATTCAGAGCACTAAATGAGAAAAATAGGCAGCCAAGAATACTGTATCGAACTAGGCAGTCATTGAAAATGGAAGGAGAGATAAAAAGCTTCCAGGACAAACAAAAACTAGAAGAATTTGCAAACACAAAACCAGCTCTACAAGAAATGTTGAAAGGAGTCCTCTAAGCAAAGAGAGAAACTAAAAGCAACATAGACCAGAAAGGAACACAGACAATATACAGTAACAGTCACCTTACAGGCAATACAATGGCACTAAATTCATATCTTTCAATAGTTACCCTGAATGAAAATGGGCTAAATGCCCCAATCAAAAGACACAGGCTATCAGATTGGATAAAAAAACAAGACCCACTGATATGCTGTCTGCAAGAGACTCATTTTAGACCCAAAGACACCCCCAGATTGAAGGTGAAGAGGTGGAAAACCATTTGCCACGCTAATGGACACCAAAAGAAAGTTGGGGTGGCAATCCTTATAACAAATTAGATTTTAAACCAAAGACTATAATAAGAGATGAGGAAGGACACTATATCATACTTAAAGGGTCTACCAAACAAGAATATCTAACAATTGTACGTATTTATGCCCCTAACATGAGGGCAGGCAATTATTTAAGGCAATTGATAACAAAAGCAAAGAAACACATTGACAACAATAAATAATAGTGGGGGACTTTAACACCCCCCTCGCTGAAATGGACAGATCATCTAAGCACAAGATCAAGGAAATAAAGACTTTGAATGACACACTGACCAAATGGACTTCACAGATCTCTTCAGAACATTCCATCCCAAAACAACAGAATACACATCTAGTGCCCATGGAACATTCTCCAGAATAGATCACATCCTAGGTCACAAATCAGGTCTCAGCTGGTACCAAAAGATTGGAATCATTCCCTGCATATTTTCAGACCACAGTGCTTTCAAACTAGAACTCAATCACAAGAAGAAAGTCAGAAAGAACTCAAATACATGGAGGCTAAAGAGCATCCTACTAAAGAATGCATGGGTCAACCAGGAAATTAAAGAAGAATTAAAAAAATTCACGGAAACCAATGAAAATGAAAACACAAGCGTTCAAAAAATTTGGGATACAGCAAAGGCAGTCCTAAGAGGAAAGTATATAGCAATACAAGCCTTTCTCAAGAAACAAGAAAGGTCTCAAATACACAACCTAACCCTTACACCTAAAGGAGCTGGAGAAAGAACAGCAAGTAAAGCCTAAACTCAGCAAGAGAAGAGAAATAATAAAGATCAGAGCAGAAATCAATGAAATAGAAACCAAAAGAAGAGTAGAACAGATCAACGAAACTAGGAGCTGGTTCTTTGAAAGAATTAACAAGATTGATAAACCCCTGGCCAGACTTATCAAAAAGAAAAGAGAAATGACCCAAAGCAACAAAATCATGAAAGAGGAGAGATCACAACCAACACCAAAGAAATACAAACAATTATAAGAACATACTATGAGGAAGTATATGCCAGCAAATTAGATCATCTGGAAGAAATGGATGCATTCCTAGAGATATATCAACTACCAAAACTGAACCAGGAAGAAATAGAAAACCTGAACAGACCTATAAGCCACTAAGGAAATTGAAGCAGTCATCAAAAATCTCCCAACAAGCAAAAGCCCAGGGCCAGATGGCTTCCCAGGGGAATTCTACCACACATTTCAAGAAGAATTAATACCTATTCTTCTGAAACTGTTCCCTAATGTAGAAATGGGAGGAAAACTTCCAAACACGTTTTATGAGGCCACCATTACCTTGATCCCCAAACCAGACAAAGACTCCATCAAAAAGGAGAATTACAGACCAATATCCTTGATGAACATGGATACAAAAATTCTCATCAAAATACTAGCCAATAGGATCCGACAGTACATTAAAAGGATTATTCGCAACGACCAAGTGGGATTTATCCCTGGGCTGCAAGTTGGTTCAACATCTGCAAATCAATCAACGTGATACATTAGTGAAAGAAAGAACAAGAACCATATGATCCTCTCCATAGATGCAGAAAAAGCATTTGACAAAGTACAGCATCGTTTCTTGATCAAAACTCTTCAGAGTATATAGAGGGTACATATCTCAATATCATAAAAGCCATCTATGAAAAACCCAGAGCGAATATGGGGAAAGACAGAGCTTCCCCACTAAGGTCAGGAATGCGACAGGGATGTCCACTATCACCACTGCTATTCAACATAGTATTAGAAGTCCTAGCCACAGAAATCAGACAAGAAAGAGAAATAAAAGGCATCCAAATCAGCAAAGAAGAAGTCAAACTCTCACTCTTTGCAGATGATGTGATATTTTATGTGGAAAACCCAAAAGACTCCACCCCAACTGCTAGAACTCATACAGGAATTCAGTAAAGTAGCAGGATATAAAATCAATGCACAGAAATCAGTGGCATTCCTATACACCAACAGCAGGACAGAAGAATGAGAAATTAAGGAGTCGATCCCATTTACAGTTGCACCCAAAAGCATAAGATACCTAGGAATAAATCTAACCAAAGAGGCAAAGAATCTGTACTTTGAAAACTATAAAATACTCATGAAAGAAATTGAGGAAGACACAAAGAAATGGAAAAACGTTCCACGCTCAAGAACTGGAAGAACAAATATTGTGAAGATGTCCATGCTACCTAGAGCAATCTACGCATTCAATGCAATGCCCATCAAAATACCATCCACTCTTTTCAAAGAAATGGAACAAATAATCCTAAAATTTGTATGGAACCAGAAAAGTCCGCAAATAGCCAGAGGAATGTTGAAAAAGAAAAGCAGGGCGCCTGGGTGGCTCAGGTGGTTAAGCGACTGCCTTCGGCTCAGGTCATGATCCTGGAGTCCCGGGATTGAGTCCCGTGTCGGGCTCCCTGCTCAGCAGGGAGTCTGCTTCTCCCTCTGACCCTCTTCCTTCTCGTGCTTTCTATCTCTCATTCTCTCTCTCTCTCAAATAAATAAATAAAATCTTTAAAAAAAGAAAAAGAAAAAGAAAAGCAAAGCTGTTGGCATCACAATTCCGGATTTCAAGCTCTATTACAAAGCTGTCATCATCAAGATAGTATGGTCCTGTCACAAAAACAGACGCATAGATTAATGGGACAGGGTAGAGAGCCCAGAATTGGACCCTCAACTCTATGGTCAACTCATCTTCGACAAAACAGGAAAGAATGTCCAATGGAAAAAAGACAGTCTCTTCAACAAATGGTGTTGGGAAAATTGGACAGCCACATGCAGAAGAATGAAACTGGACCATTTCCTGACACCACACACAATAATAGACTCCAAATGGTTAAAAGACCTAAATGTGAGACAGGAGTCCATCAAAATCCTCAAGGAGAACTCAGACAGCAACCTCTTCGACCTCAGCCGCAGCAACTTCTTCCTAGAAACATTGCCAAAGGCAAGGGAAGCAAGGGCAAAAATGAACTCTTGGGACTTCATCAAGATAAAAAGCTTTTGCACAGCAAAAGAGACAGTCAACAAAACCAAAAGATGATCGACAGAATGCGAGAAGATATTTGCAAATGACCTCTCAGATAAAGGGCTAGTATCCAAAATCTATAAAGAACTTCTTAAACTCAACACCCAAAGAACAAATGATCCAATCAAGAAATGGGCAGAAGACATGAACAGACCTTTTTCCAAAGAAGACATCCAAATGGCCAATAGACACATGAAAAAGTGCTCAACATCGTTTGGCATCAGGGAAATCCAAATCAAAATCTCAATGAGATGTCACCTCACACCAGTCAGAATGGCTAAAATTAGCAAGTCAGGAAACGACAGATGTTGACGGGGATGCGGACAAAGGGGAATCCTCCTACACTGTTGGTGGGAATGCAAGGTGGTGCAGCCACTCTGGAAAACAGTATGGAGGTTCTTCAAAAAGTTGAAAATAGAGCTACCATACGATCCAGCGTTGCACTACTGGGTTTTACCCCAAAGATACAAATGCAGGGATCCGAAGGGGTACGTGCACCCCGATGTTTATAGCAGCAATGTCCACAATAGCCAAACTCTGGAAAGAGCCAGGATGTCCATCGACAGATGAATGGATAAAGAAGATGTGGTATATATCTACAATGGAATAGTATGCAACCATCAAAAGGAATGAAATTTTGCCATTTGCAACTACGTGGTTGGAACTGGAGGGTGTTATGCTGAGTGAAATAAGTCAATCAGAGAAAGACATGTATCATATGACCTCAGTGATATGAGGAATTCTTAATCTCAGGAAACAAACTGAGGGTTGCTGGAGTGGTGGGGGGGTGGGAGGGACGGGGTGGCTGGGTGATAGACATTGGGGAGGGTATGTGCTATGGTGAGTGCTGTGAATTGTGCAAGACTTGAATCACAGATCTGTATCTCTGAAACAAATAATACATTATATGGTAAAAACCAAAAAAAAAGATAGCAGGAGGGGACAAATGAAGGAGGGGAAATCGGAGGGGGAGGTGAACCATGAGAGTCAATGGACTCTGAAAAACAAACTGAGGGTTCTAGATGGGAGGGGTGTGGCGGGTTCGGTTAGCCTGGTGATGGGTATTAAAGAGGGCACGTTCTGCATGGAGCACTGGGTGTTATGCGCAAACAGTGAATCATGGAACACTGCATCAAAAACTATTGATGTATCGTTATTAACATAACATAATAATAAAAAAAGTGGTAAAAAAAAATTCCTTACTATTGTACTATTGATTTTCTCCATTATGGTTGTTATTAGCTCTTTTATGTATTTATGTTCTCCCATATTGGCTGCATAAATATTTATAGTTTTCTTCTTGTTAGATTGTTCCCTCTGTAGTGTCGTCCTTCTTTGTCTTTTGTTAGTATTCGTTTTAAAGTCAATTTTGTCTGATAGAAGTATTGCTACCTTGGTTTTCTTTTCTCTTCCATTTGCATAAATGCTTCTCCATCCCTTCACTTTCAATCTGCATGTGTCTTTTGGCTGAAATGAATCTCTTGTAGACAGCGTACAGATGGGTCCGGGTTTTTGTCTATTCCGTCACCCAGTGTCTTTTGATTTGAGCATTTAGTCCATTTACATTCAAAGTAATTATTGATAGGTATCTATTTATTGCCATTTTGTTACTTGTTCTATGTTTGTTATTGCAGGTCTTCTCTGTTTCTTTCTTCTTTTGCTCTCTCCTCTCTTGGGTCTGCTGCCTTTCTTTAATGATATTCTTGGATTCCTTTCTCTTTATTTTTTGTATATCTATTACCAGGTTTGATCCTTGGTTACCATTAGGTTTATATATAACATCTTATGTATATAGCATTCTGTATTAAGTTGATGGTTGCTTAAGTTTGAACTCATTCTAAAAGCACTAAATTTTTATTCTTCTTCCACCCCCACCCATGTTTTAGGTGTATGGTGTCATATTTTGTGTCCTTATATTTTGTGAATTCCTTGCCTGAATTCCTTGCCAGCATTACCCTGATACCAAAACCAGATAATTTACTGCGTTTTTGTTTCCTACTCTTCTTACTCCTGCTTATGGTCTTTCCTTTCTGCTCAGAGTCCCCTTTAATACATCTTGTAAGGCTGGTTTAGTGGTGATAAATTCCTTTAAACTTTTGTTGGCCTGGAAACTCTATCTCACCTATTTTGAATGATAGCCTTCCTGGATAGAGTATTCCTGGCTGCAGAGTTTTTCCTTTCAGCACTTTAACTATATCATGTCCCTCCTTTCTGACCTTCAGGGTTTCTTCTGAAAAATCCACTGATAATCTTATAACAATTTCCCTTGTATGTGTTTTCTTTTCTCTTGCTGCTTTTAAAACTCTTTGTCACTAGTTTTTGCTATTTTAGTTATTATATGTCTTGGTGTGGACCTCCTTTGTTAATTTTGGGGGAGTTCTCTTTACCTCCTGATCTGGATTTTTGTTTTCTGTTTCCTTCCCCAGATTTGGGAAATTATCAGCTATTATTTCTTCAAATGCATTTTCTGCTCCCTTTTATTTCTCTTCTTCTTCTGGGATCCCTACCATGCAAATGTTACTATGCTTGATGGTATTGCTGAGTTCCCTTAATCCATTTTCTTATTTACTTACTTTTATTTATTTATTTATTTATTTATTTATTTATTTATTTATTTATATTTTATTTGTTTATTGTTGATTTTTAAAAGATGTTATGTATTATTTATTTGAGAGGAAGGAAGGGAAGCAGGGAGGAGGGGAGAGAGAGAGGGAGCAGGAGGAGGGAGAGAGAGAAACAGACTCCCTGCTGAGCAGGGAGCTTGATGCGGGGTTCAATCCCAGGACTCCGGGATCATGACCTAAGCTGAAGAAGGCAGACAGTTAACCAACTGAGCTACCCAAGCACCCCTATTTTTTCTTTTCTCAATTTTTTATTTATATATAGTCATACTATATAGGCTAATAGTATTTTCAGCAGTAGAATTTAATAATTCATCACTTCCATATAACACCCAGTGCTCAACACACCAAGTGCCCTCCTTAATACCCATCATCTATCTAACTCAATCCACCACGCACCTCCTTCCATCAACCCTGTTTGTTCTCTGTAAGAGTCTCATGTTTTATTCCCTTCCCGTATGTTCATTTGTTTTGTTCTTAAATTCCACATGAGTGAAATCATATGGTATTTGTCTTTGTCCAGCTGACTTATTTAACTTAGCATAATACATTAATTCTAGCTTCATCCATTTCATTGCAGATGGCGAGATTTCATTCCTTTTGATGGCTGAGTAATATTCCATTGTATGTATATACCACATCTTAATCCATTCATCAGTCAATGGATATTTGGGCTCTTTCCATACTTGGCTATTGTTGATAATGCTGGAATAAACATCAGGCTACTTGTACCCCTTTGAATCTGTACTTTCGTATCCTTTGGGTAAATACCTAGCAGTGTCATTGCTGGATTGTAGAGTAGTTCTATTTTTAACTTTTTGAGGAACATCCATACTATTTTCTACAGTGGCTGCACCAATTTGCATTCCCACCAACAGTACAAGAGGGTGCCCCTTTCTCCACATCCTTGTCTACACTTGTTCTTTCTTGTGTTATTAATTTAGCCATTCTGATAGGTGTGAGATGATATCTCATCGTGGTGTTGATTTGTATTTCCCTGATGCCAAGTGATGTTGAGCATCTTTTCATGTGCCTATTAACCAAGAAGATGTCTTCTTTGGAGAAGTCTCTGTTCATGTCTTCTGCCCATTTCTTGACTGGATTCTTTGTTTTTTGGGTGTTGAGTTTGATAAGTTCTTTATAGATCTTGGATACCAGCCCTTTATCTGATATGTCATTTGCAAATATCTTCTCCCATTCTGTAGGTTGCCTTTTAGTTTTGTCGACTGTTTCCTTTGCTGTGCAAAAGCTTTTTATGCTGATGAAGTCCCAATAGTTCATATTTGCTTTTTTTTCCCTTGCCTTTACAGATGTGTCTTGCAAGAAGTGGCTGCAGCTGAGGTCGAAGAGGTTACTGCCTATGTTCTCCTCTAGGATTTTGATGGATTCCTGTGTCACATTGAGGTCTTTCATCCATTTTGAGTTTATCTTTGTAAATGGTGTAAGAGAATGGTCCAGTTTCATTCTTCTGCATGTGGCTGTCCAATTTTCCCAGCACCATTTGTTGAAGTGACTATCTTTTTTCCATTGGATACTCTTTCCTGCTCTGTGGAAGTTTAGTTGACCATAGAGTTGAGGGTCCATTTCTGGATTCTATACTCTGTTCCATTGACCTGTGTATCTTTTTCTTTGCCAGTACCATACTGTTTTGATGATTACAGCTTTGTAATAGAGCTTAAAGTCTGGAATTGTGATGCCTCCAGGTTTGGTTTTCTTTTTCTACATTCTTTTGGCTATTCAGGGTCTTTTGTGGTTCCATACAAATTTTAGGACTGTTTGTTCCAGCTCTGTGAAAAATGCTGATGGTATTTTGATAGGGAATGAACTGAATATGTAGATTGCTCTGAGTAGCATAGACATTTTAACAATGTTTGTTCTTCCAGTCGATGAGCGTGCAGTGGTTTTCCATTTCTTTGTGTCTTCTTCAGTTTCTTATATAAGTGTTCTGTAGCTCTGAGTATAGATCCTTTACTTCTTTGGTTAGGCTTATTCCTAGGTATCTTATGTTTTTTGGTACAATTGTAAATGTGATCCATTCTTGGTTTCTCTTTTTCCTGCCTCATTGTTAGTGTACAGAAATGAAACTGACTTCTATGCATTGATTTTATATCCTGGGACTTTGCTGAATTCTAGCAATTTTTGGGTGAAGTCTTTTGGGTTTTCAACATAGAGTATCATGTTCTCTGAGATTGAGAGTTTACTACTTCTTCAATTTGGATGCCTTTTTTTTCTTTTTGTTGTCTGATTGCTGATGCTAGGACTTCCAGTACTGTGTTGAACAACAGTGGTGACAGTGGACATCTCTTATCTTCCTGACCTAAGGGGAAATGCTCTCAGTTTTTCCCCATTGAGGATGATATTCCCTCTTTCATATATGGCTTTTATGATGATGAGGTATGCTCTCTCCATCCCTACCCAGTGGAGAGGTTTTATCAAGAAAGGATGCTGAATTTTGTCATCTGCATCTGTTGAGAGGATCATATGGTACTTGTCCTTTCTTTTATTAATGTGATGTATCACATTGATTGATTTGTTGAACCACCCCTGCAGCCCAGGAATTAATCCCACTTTGTTGTAGTGAATAATCTTTTAAATGTCCTGTTGGATCCTGTTAGCCAGTATCTTGGTGAGATTTATTGCATCCTTGTTCATCAGGGATATTGGTCTGTAATTCTCCTTGTTGGTGGGGTCATTTTCTGGTTTTGGGATCAAGGTAACACTGGCCTCATACAATGAGTTCGGAAGTTTTTCTTCCATTTCTTTTTTTTTTAAAGATTTATTTATTTATGTTTGAGAGAGAAAAAGCACACAAGCAGGGGGAGGGGCAAAGGGAGAAGCAGACTCCCCGCTGAGCAGGGAGCACAATGTGGGACTCGATCCCAGGACCGTGGGATCATGACCTGAGCTGAAGGCAGATGCTTAACTCACTGAGCCACCCAGGTGCCCTTCCATTACTATTTTTTTTCTTTTTTTGAAACATTTTCAGGAGAACAGGTATTAATTCTTCTTTAAATGTTTGGTAGAATTCCACTGGGAGGCCGTCTGGCCATGGACTCTAGTTTATTGGGAGATTTTTGATAACTGCTTCAATTTCTTTGCTGGCTATGTGTCTGTTCAGCTTTTCTATTTCTTGTTTCAGTTTTGGTAGTTTATGTTTCTAGGAATGCATCCGTTTTTTTTAAGATTGTCTAACTTGTTGACATATAATTTTTCAGTAATATTCTCTTATAATTCTTTGTATTTCTTCATTGTTGGCAATGTTGTCTCCTCATTCCTTCATGACTTTATGTGGGTACTTTCTCTTTTCTTTTTGATATGTCTGGCTAGGGGTTTATCAATTTTATTAATTCTTTAAAAGAACCAGCTTCTAGTTTTCGTTGATCTGTTCTATACTGCTCTTTTGATTTCTATATCATTGATTTCTACTCTAATCTTTATTATTTATCTTCTACTGTATTTAGACTTGACTTTTCTTTTTCTAGTTCCCTAACCTTTAGGTTCTTGCTTCTTGAGGAAGGCCTGTATTGCCATATAGTTTTCTCTAGGACCTTCTATGCTGCATTCCAAAGGTTCTGAACTGTCGTGTTTTTGTTCTCATTTGCCTCCATGTATTTTTTTAAATTCTTTAATTTCTTGGTTGACTCATTCATTCTTTAGTAGGTTGCTCTTTAGCCTTCATGTATTTGTGTTTCTTCCAAGTTTTTTCTTGTAGTTGACTTCAAGTTTTAAAGCATTGTGGTCTGAAAATATGCTTTGTACTAGTTGAGACCTGATTTGTGACCTAGTATGTGATCTATTCTGGAGAATGTTCCATGTGCATTTAAGAAGACTGTTTATTCTGCTGCTCTAGGATGAAATGCTCTGATTATACCTGTGAAGTCCATCTGGTCCAGTGTGTCATTCAAAGCCCTTGTTTCCTTGTTGATCTTCTGCTTAGATGATCTGTACATTGCTGTAAATAGGGTGTTAATGTTCCCTATTATTATTGTATTATCAATGTGTTTCTTTAATTTGGTTATTTGTTGATTTATATGTTTGGTTGCTCCCATGTTAGGTGCATAAATATTTACAACTGTTAATATTCTTGTTTGATATACCCCTGTATTATTGTATAGTGTCCTCCTTCATCTCTTTTACAGTCTTTGGTAAAATCTAGTTTGTCTGATGTAAGGATGGCTACACCATCTTTCTTTTGATGTCCATTGGCGTGGTTAATGGTTCTCCACCCCCTCACTTTCAATCTGGAGGTGTCTTTAGGTCTAAAATGAGTCTTTTGTAAATAGTATATCCATGGGTCTTGTTTTTTTATCCATTCTGATACCCCAGATCTTTTGATTGGAGCATTTAGTCCTTTTAATTCAGAGTAATTATTGAAAGATGTGAACACTAGTATATACATGCTACAATTGAGAAGTATTTTCCTTTATATACAAGTAACTGAGCTGTCCATTAAAAATTTTTAAAAAAAAGATGAATTTAGTGCTATTGTATTCCTTGTAAAGTTGGTGTTCCTGTAAATTGTTTCTGTTCCTTTCTGGTCTTTTTTACTTTTGGGCTCTCTCTGCTCAAAGAACCCCCTTTAATATTTCTTGCAGGGCTGTTTTAGTGTTCATAAATTCCTTTAGTTTTTGTTTGTCCTGGAAACTATTCTGAATGACAGCTTGCTGGATAAAGTATTCTTGACCACATATTTTTCCAATTTAGCACATTGACTATATCATGCCAGTCCTTTCTGGCCTGCTAGGTCTCCATGGACAGCTTTGCTGCCAGCTTTATGTTTCTACTCTTGTAGGTTGAGGACCTTTTTTCCTCCCGAGCTGTTTTCAGGATTTTCTCTTTATCTCTGAAATTTGCAAGCTTCGTTATTATATGTCAAGGTGTTGACCTATTTTTATTGATTTCAAGGGGCATTCTCTGTGTCTCCTGGACTTGAATGCCTGTTAACTTCCCCAATTTAGGGAAGTTCTCAGCTCCAATTTGTTCAGATAAGCCTTCTGCCCTTCTCTCCTTCTCCTCATCTTCTGGGACCCCTATTATCCAGATATTATTTGTTTTATGGAATCGCTGAGTTCTCTGAGTTTTCCTTCATGATCTAATAGTTTCCTTTCTCTCTTCTTTTCAGCTTCTTCATTTTCTGTCATTTTATCTTCTATATCACTGATTCACTCTTCTACCTCGTTCATTTTCATTTTTATAGCCTCCACTTGAACGTGCATCTTGGTAATAGCATTTTTAATTTTGACCTGACCAGTTTTTATTTCTTTTATTTCTATAGTACAGGATTCTCTATTGTCTTCTGCTTTTTTCAAGCCCAACTAGTATCTTTATAATTGTTTTAAATTTTAGTTCAGTCATCTTACTTATATCCATATTGATAAATCCCTAGCCGTGTGTACTACCTCCTGTTCTTTCTTTTGGAGTGAATTTCTTTAGCTCTTCATTTTGTCTAGAAAAGAATAGAAGAAAGAGAGAAAAGAACAAGAACAACAACGAAAAGAGGGAAAAACAAACAAAAAACACCAAAACAAAAAACAAAAAAATACCAAAAAACAAAGAAAAAACACAAAACTAAAAACTAGATCCTGGGTGTGTTTGTTCTGCTTGTTAAAGGAAATTAGGTTGGGAAATGAGAAAGAAAAAAAAACATATATATGTAATATATATATATATATATATATATATATATAGGGAAGTAAAAAGTAAAAATACATATACATAACATATAAAAGCTAAAATTAAAAAAGGATAAAGAATTCAAAGAATAAGAAAATAACTGAAAAATTAATACTGAAAAATTAAAGAATAAAAAAAAAGAATGCTATATATTGTTTTCCCCAAAAGATGAAGCTTTTCCGTCATCTTTGATCAGTAAACTTGGTGTGAGCCAGTTGTTCCTGCTAGTCTTCTGGGGGGAGGGGCAGGTTGCATTGATTCTCAGGTGGACTTGTCCTATTGCAGATGTGCCTCCCTTGGGCAGAGGTAGGGCTCTGTCAGTGGCTCTGGATTCCACTATGTGGTGTTGTTTTGCTCCCTGCAGGCTTTCAAAACTGTGGGTGGGATGCATATAGAGGCCCTCCTCTCTCCAGGCCTCCCTCTTCAGCCCTCACAGAAAAGCAGTCCATCATTTTAGTCTCCCCTATTTTCATCAGAACTCTGTTCACCCGGCCTGTGACCAAGTGCTTTTTATTTCAGGCACATGACTTTCAGAACTCTAAATTTTACAGATTCCTGTGGTGTGGACCTGCTCCATTCCTTCTGGGGGATGGTGGGGGATCTCCCCATGCTTCTGCCTTTTGCTTGACCTGTTTCAGAAAAGAGGTCACACAACCATGTGTTGGTTTGCAGTTCATGGCAACATAGAGCAGAAAGCTAACACCTAGACTCACTGTACTTCCCTACTCCTATGCCTGTGAACTCTACCACTCTCAGGCCCCACCCATTCTTCTTGTGACCCCAGGGATCCTGATACCACACTATCACACGTGGGATTCCACCTGACTCACCACCTGAGCACCTTTAAGCCAGGGATGTACTCCACTGTAACAGACATCTAAAAGTTCCGATTTTTCACTCTACTTCTTATAATACTTTGTGGTAGCCTCCTTAAGCCAGCTCCCTCGCCCCCATCTTATCCTCTGATATATCACCCTGGATTCAGGTCTGCACACCTCCTACCTTTCAAAAAGTCGCTTTTGTACTTGCAGAATTGCAGCATTTCTTTTCTCTGATATTTGATTGATTTCTCAGGTGTTCAGAATGATTTGAATACTATCTAGCTATATTCAAGGGACCAGACAAACTTAGGGTCACCTACTCCTCTGCCATCTGAACTTCTCCTCCACTAGTGGTATTTTGATACGGATTGCATTAAATGTGTAGATTGGTTTGGGTAGTACAGACATTTTAACTATGTATGTTCTTCCAGTCCATGAGCATGGAATGTTTTCCAATTTCTTTGTGTGCGCTTCTATTAATTTCATAAAGTTTTTATAGTTTTCAGGGTACAGATCTTTTACCTCAGTGGTTAGGTGTATTCCTAAGTATCTTCTTGTTTTTGGTGCAATCTTAAATGGGATCAGTTCTGTGATTTCTTTTTTTTCTGCCTCATTCTTGGAATATAGAAATGGAACAGATTTCTATATTTTGATTTTATATCCTGTGACTCTGCTGAGTTCATGTATTAGTTCTAGCAATTTTTTGGTGGAGTCTTTTGGGTTTTCTACATAAAATAGTATATTATCTACAATAGTGAAAGTTTTACTTCTTCCTTGACGATTTGGATGCCTTTTCTTTTTTTTCTTTGATTGCTGAGGCTGACTTCCAGTACTGTCTTAAATAGTAATGGTGAGAGTGGACAATCCCCATCTTGTTGCTTACCACAGAGGAAAAGTTCTCAGTTTTTCCCCATTGAGAATATTAGCCTGTGGGTCTTTCATATATGGCCTTTATGATGTTGAGGCATATTCCATCTATCTCTACTTTGTTGAGAGTTTTTATCAAGAATGGATACTGTATTTTGTCAGATGCTTTTTCTGCATCTATTGAGAGGATCATATGGTTCTTATTCTTTCTTTTATTAATGTGGTGGATCATGTTGATTAAATTGTGAATATTGAAATGACTCCTGCAGCCCAGGGATAAATCCCACCTGATCGTGGTTTATGATTCTTTTAATGTACTCTTGGGTTTGATTAGCTAGTATCTTTTTGAGAATTTTTGTATCCATGTTCATCGGGGATATTGGATTGTAATTATTCTTTTTAGTGAAGTCTTTGTGTGATTTTGGAATCAAGGTAATGCTGAATGAGTTTGGAAATTTTCCTTCCATTCTACTTTTTTGGAACAGTTTGGGAAGAGTAGGTGTTAACTCTTCTTTAAATGTCTGGTACAGTTCTTCTGGGAAGCCTTCTTTTTGGCCCTGTACTTTTGTTTATTGGGAGATTTTTGATTACTGATTAAATTTCTTTGCTGGTTGTGCTCAGATTTTCTATTTCTTCCTGTTTCAGTTTTGGTAGTTTGTATATGTTAGGAATGCATCTGTTTCTTCTAGATTGCTCAGTTTGTTGGCATATAATTTTTTTTATAATATTCTAATTGTATTTCTGTGGGGTCTTGGTTGTGATCTCTCCTCTTTCATTCATGATTTTATCTGTTTGGGTCCTTTCTCTTTTCTTTTTGATAAGTCTGGCTAGAGGTTTATCGATTTTATTAATTATTTCAAATAACCAGCTCTTATTTTCATTGATCTGTTCTACTGGGATTTTATTTGTTTGTTTCTTGCTTCCACCTATTTTTTTCCTTTAATTTTTTGGTAAACTCATTCATTCTTTAGTAGGGTGTTCTTTAATTTCCATATATTTGTCGTCTTTCTAAATTTTTTCTTACTGTTGTCTTCTATTTTTTCTAGTATACTCTTTGTTTTCTGTAGTGTATTTTTAATTTCAGTTATTGAGTTCTTCATCTCTGTTTCTTTTTAATGTTTTGTATCTCTTTGTTGAGGGTCTTACTGAGGTCTTCTCAAGTTCAGTGAGTAGCCTCATGATTAGTTGAAATTCTCTATCAGGCATATCATGTATCTCCATTTCATTGAGGTCTTTTGCTGATATTTTATCCTGTACTTTCATTTCAGACATATTCCTTTGCTTTCTCATTTTGTCTAAGTCTCTGTGTCTGTTTCTATGCGTTAGGAAAATCAGCTATATCTCCTACTCTGGAAAGTAGTGCCCTTTGAAGAAGAGGTCCTGTAGTACAGTGTCCTCTGTTCACCAGAACCTGACACTTCAGAGGTATTTCTTATGTGTGTTGCATGCACCCTACTGTTGTGGCTGAACCATGTTTACATTCTGTCCATCATCTGCAATGGCTCTCTTTGCCTGTTGTGGTCATGGTTTGGTTTCTCTATTGTTAGTGGGCCAGTCTGTGGCCACCTTGGGCTTGAGTTGCGTGAGACCAGATGTTTTCCAGAGCTGCGGTAGCATCAAACTACAGGACACTCTCCCTATGTTGTTCCCTGAGAATCTTTAATCAGTAGGTGGGGCCTGCTCTCAGACCAGATTTCTGCCCCCAGCCCACTGTTGGGGCCCCAGTAGACTGGTGTATGTGGTTTTCTTCCCCGCTCTGCTGGGCAGGAGTTACTTTGGATTGGTGCTGGTCCCTTTTGGGTCTGCTTGCACACTGCCAGCTTGTGGCACCACTTTGAATGGAATGCTGCCAAGGACCTGTTGGAGGGGGCGGGTCACAGGAGATCGGGGTGCTATGAACAAGCTATGTGGAGAATGTTCTCACTGTGCTGATTCCGACAGGTGTCCCTGCATATAGGCTGCAGGGATTGGGAGGGAAATGGTGCCCACCAACTCTTGTTCTTGGGAGAAGTTTCCCAAAGACACCTGCCCCTCTAGCACACACTTTTGAGATTAGTAAATAAATTTCTTTCTTGTATATCCAAGGTGTTTTTCAAATTGCTTCTTCTGTGCTGTATCTCAGTGGGGTTGTTTGTTGCACTTTTCTTTTAAGCACGAGGACTCAGTTTCCCATTGCCCTCCCCAGAGCCGATCCTGCTGATTTTTAAAGTTGGTGTTAAGCACCGCTGGTTGTAAAAACTTGAGATGTTAAGCCCTCTGGTTGTCACAGTCAGGTATTATGGAGATTCATCTTCCCAGTACAGGTTCCCTGTACCTGGGGTGCCTGGTGTGGGGTTTCCTCCACTCCTCTCTCCACCTGCATCGTCCCTCCTGGCCATGTCTCTGCCCTTCTTATCCTCTTCAGTGTGGCCTCTTCTGTACAATTAGCTGTGGAGAGGAGTCTATTCTGCTAGTCTTCTGGTTGTTTTCTGGGTTATTTACACTGATGTGGGTGTTATCAGGTGTATCTGTGGGACCATATGAGACTAGGATCCTCCTACTCCTCCATCTTCCCTGGAAGCACCCCCAGCTTTTTTTTTTTCCCAGTTTTTTGCCTAAGTGCTGTGGCTACAACCTCCTGTACAGTGTTAAGAAGAAGAATTGAAAGTGGATATCCTTGTTTGTTCTCAATTCTTGGGGAAAGCATTTGGTCTTTATTAAGTATGTTAGCTGTGGGTTTTTGTAGAGGCTTTTTATCACAATTAGAAGCTCCTTTCTATTCCTAGTGATTATATTTGTCCTGAAAAATTTGGGGGCGCTTGTGTGGCTTAGTCGGTTAAGCTTGTCTGCCTTCAGCTCAGGTCATGATCTCAGGGTCCTGGGATCCAGCCCTTTGTCGGACTCTGTTCAGTGGGGAGTCTGCTTCTCCCTCTCCCTCTGTGATCTCTCTAGCTTTTGCTCTCTCAAATAAATAAATAAATAATCTTTAAAAAAAAAGTATGGAGGGGCGCCTGGGTGGCTCAGTTGGTTAAGCGCCTGCCTTCGGCTCAGGTCATGATCCTGGAGTCCCAGGATCGAGTCCTACATCAGGCTCCCTGCTTAGCGGGGTCTGCTTCTCTCTCTGACCCTCCCCCCCTCTCATGTGCTCTCTCTCTCTCTCATTCTCTCTCTCAAATAAATAAAATCTTTAAAAAAAAAGTATGGATTTTGTCAATTTTTTTTCTTTCTACTGACATGTGATTTTTGTTTTGTGTTTATTGATATGTTAAAAAATAGTCTTGCATTCCTAGGATAAATCTCAATTGGTCATGGGGTATAATTCTTTTTATATGTTACTGCATTTCAGTGTGCTAGTATACTGTTGAGAATTTTTGCATTTGTATGCATAAGAGATACTGGTTTGTCTGATTTTGGTATTAAGGTAATACTGACCTCATAGAATGAACTGGAAAGTTCTTCCTCTTCTGTTTTGAAGAGTTTATGAAGAATCAGTATTACTTTTTTTTTTTAAGATTTTATTTCTTTATTTGTCAGAGAGAGAGAGAGCACAAGCAGGGGGAGCAGTAGGCAGAGGGAGAAGCAGGCTTCCCGCTGAGCAGGGAGCCCCATGTGGGACTCATTCCCAGGACGCTGGCAGGATCATGACCTGAGTCAAAGGCAGACACTTAACCGACTGAGCCACCCAGGTGTCCCAATTATTATTTTTTCTTCAAGTATCTGGTAGAACTTAGCAATAAAGCCATCTGGGTCTTTGCTTTTCTTTATGGATGGTTTTGCCTACTAATTTAATCTCTTTATTTGTTATAGGTCTGTCCAGATTTTGTGTTTCTTCTTGAATCAATTTTAGTAAAGTTTGTGTTTAAAACTACTATAACTTGTTTTCATCAAAAGTATGTAACTTGTTGGCAAAAATTGTTTTATTTTTAAATAAGTTTTTAAAAATTTCCTGTAAAGTCACTAGTATGTTTCTTTTTTCATTTCTCATTTACATAGTTTGAATCTTTTTTCTTCATCAGTGTATTTAGAGGTTTATTAATCTTGTTGATCTTTTCAGTGAACCAGTTTATTTCATTGATTTTCTCTTTTGTTTTTCTAATCTTTGTTTCATTAATTTCCACTATATTCTTTACTGTTTTTTTCCTTCTGCTTGCTTTAGGTTTAGTTGGCTCTTCTTTTTCCAGTGTTTTAAGGTGAAAGGTTAGGTTGTTGATTTGAGATTTTTTTTTTTTTAATCACTATGGCGTTGCAGAATAAAATTCCCTCTAAGCACTCCCTGAATTACTTGAAGGGGTTCCTTCTCACAGGAACCACTAGTATTTTAGTTCTTGATTTTTTTTATTCATAACTAATCAAAAGTCTTAACTATGCTTTTTTGATGCCAAAAGTTATACCTTAGAGCACTCAGTTATACCTTAGAGCACCTTAGAGTTATACCTTAGAGAAAAAATTCCTAAGTTGATGTTCGCTAATCAGTTAGGTACTTGAAACAATTTTAAAGTGTTATTTGAAAGTAGAACTTATTTATTTTTATTATGTTCAATTAGCCAACATATATTGCATCATTAGTTTTTGCTGTAGTGTTCAGCGATTCATTAGTTGTGTATAACACCCAGTGCTCATCACAGCGTGTGCCCTCCTTAATACCCATCACCCGGTTGGACTTAAAGCATGATGAAGCTAATGGCAACCTCCAACTACTTAAATTAGTTCAGTAGAAATTTGACGGGATCCAGGAGGTTGCCATTATGCTTTAAGTCCAAGCTTTAATTATAATCATGATTTTCAAGGACTCTAACATTGGTTATTATTATTATAATAGGCCTCGTTATACTGCAACAAAATGATGAGAACTGAATGTTTAAGTTGTACAAACATAGCTTAGAAGCCAGTTTTGAAGATCATTCTTACTGTCTTCTCATACCTGTTCCACTGGATAAAAGGACTAACACTTTTTCTTCTTCATTTTTAAGTAAAGTAAATGTTAAATTTAAAAAATTAGTCTTGTGGACACTCAACAATAAATGAAGAATTTTCAGGTATTGCTTAAATGTTATTACTAGGTACCAAGACTGATTTAAATGTGTTCTAAAAATCAGTGTATTTCTCAGGGGAAGTAATAATAAATATGAATATCTGTTCTCAATGTATCAAAGCAGAATTCAATATATCAATATCAAAGCAGATTAGCATTATATATTCATTTTTGTTAGGTGATTTGGTATATAATAGAAAATTTATTCAAGTGGACTTTGAAATATCCATTAATATAAATGTGAATGTCAAAGAATGTTTCTAAGACATTATGTCATAATAAATACATCTAGTTTTTCCATGTAAAATAATATTAGTGCAATATAAACTTAAGTAGAAATGTAAAACATTTGAATTGCTATCCTTTATATTAAAATGGTTTAAAATGTAAAAAAAGAATGGCTTGAGAGAGCAAGGAGAGGTGACCGGCTTTGGCTTTTATATGGTTAGCATGGGGTTGGGGTGAGGATTTTTGTACACAGGCCAGGGGCTTGTGTACTTTGAACTTCCTGCCGGTGCTAAGGGAGCACTTGGGCTTTATTTCTTTGTCCAGATGTTGGCAAGAAGGAGTACGAGTGGTGGGGCTTGAAAGCTGTCAGCAGTCAGACATCAAAAATGAAGTCAGACTCTTAATTACGTAAAACCATAATACCTCCTGCTCTGCCCTCCAGTCCTTAACTACCCTGGCAACCACTAATCTGTTGTCCATGTCTATACTTTTGCTATTTGAAGAATGTATAAATAGAGTAATACACTGTGTTACCTTTTCAGGTTGGCTCTTTTCATTCATCGTCATTCTCTAGACATGCATGCAAGTTGTTGCATATACTCCTTCTTTTTATTGCAGGTAGTGTTCCATAGTATAGTAGTACCTCAGTTTGTTTATTCTTCCATTGCAGGACATCTGGTTGGTTTCCAGTTTGGGGCTATTATGAATAAGCTGCAGTGAACAATTGTGTACAAGTTTTTCTGTGGACATAAGTTTTCATTTTTGGGGGATATATGTCTGGGTGTACAACTGCTAGGTTGTATGTTAAGTTTTTAAGAAACTGCCAGACTGTTTCCCACAGTGGCTATACAATTTACATTCCCACTAGTAATGGATGAGTGATCTGGTTTCTTTGTATCCTCAATAGCATTTGGTGTTGTCACTTTTTTTATTTTAGCCATTTTGTTAGATATATAGTGATTATCTTATATAGTGATTTTAATTTGAATTTCTCCAATGGCTAATCATGTTAAACATTTTTTCTTGTCCTTATTTGTATTTATTTTCATGTCTTTTGCCCATTTTCTTATGGAACTATTTGCCTTTTTTACTGTTGAGTTTTGAGAATTCTTTATATAGTCAGATACTAGTCCTTTGTCAGGTATGTGCGTTGTAAATATAATCTTCTAGTCTGTAGTTTGTCTCTCATGCTGTCAACAAGGGTCTTCCTAGAGCAGAGTTTTACATTTTGATGAGGTCCAGTTTATCAGTTTTCCCTTTTATGGATCATGCTTTTGGTATCAATTCTAATAACTTTGCCTAGCCTTAGATCATAAAGATTTTCTCCTATGCTTTTCTGTAAAAGTTGTATAGTTTTATGTTTTATATTTAAGTCTGGGATTCATTTTGAATTGATTTTTGTATAAGATGTGAGGTTGAAGTTGACTTTCATTACTTTGCCTGTGAATGTCCAATTCCTCCATCAGTATTTGTTGAAAAGACTATCTTTCCTCCTTTGAATTGCTTTTTGTACCTTTATGAAAAATCAGGTGGGCACATCTGCAGGGTAGACTCCTACACTATGGTGTGGCCTGCAGCATAAACTCTTTCCCTAGGTGTGAAATAACATTCACTGAGAACCCAAAATGTGCCCAGGTAGTTTTTTCTAAAAACCCCACAACCACACCCATTTTATACAGTGAGGCCACAGAGATTTTAAGAGGTAAAGTGATGCCTCCGTAGTCATACAGTTAATAAGTGGGGAGTTGGATTTGAACCCAGGTCAGTCTTAGTTCATGTTCTCTTCTCTGTACACTAAGCTCTGATGTCTCCTGAAAGTGGCTTAAACCTTTGGACAGCCTCCATTATGATGAATTACAAAAGGAAATAAGGAGTTTAGTAGAGAGCTGGATTTGTAGTGTCCAAAGTATAGTTCTTAATGCATTGGTGGGGGTCACAGTCATTTAAAGGATTCCTAATCAGCATTTGTTATGTTTTTGAATTGCTTGAGATATTTTAGAATATTATATTACAGTATTAGTAAAGTCACATTCGATATTACAAATTAGTTGGACATATTTGTGTTGGTCTATTTCAGGTTTTTCTTTTCCACTGATTTATGTATCTCTTCCTCCACTAGTACCACAGTTTCTCTCTTTTTTTAAATTTTTATTTAAATTCTAGTTTGTTAACATACAGTGTTATATTAGTTTCAGGTGTACAACATAGTGATTCAACACTTCCATACATCACCCTGTGCTCATCACAAGTGCACTCCTTCATGCCCATCACCTTTTTTGACCCATCCCCCACCCACCTCCCTTCTGGTAACCAGCAGTTTGTTCTCTATAGTTAAGGGTCTGTTTCTTGGTTTGGCCTCTCTCTCTCTTTCTCTCCCCCCCTTTTTGCTCATTTGTTTTTTCTTAAATTCCATATATGAGTGAAATCATATGGTATTTGTCTTTCTCTGGCTGACTTATTTCACTTAACGTAATATTCTCTAGCTCCAGCTATGTTGTTGCAAATGGCAAGATTTCATTCTTTTTTGATGGCTGAGAAATACTTCAGTGTATATGTATACCATATCTTCCATATCTGTTCATCAGTCGATGGACGCTCGGGTTGTTTCCATAATTTGGCTACTGTGGACAATGCTGCTATAAACTTTGGGGTGCATGTATCCCTTCGAATTAGTATTCTTGTATTTGGGTAAATACCTAGTAGTGCAATTGCTGGATCCACAATCTTGATTATTATAGCTCTAAGTCTTGAAGTTAAATAGATGATGTCCTCATACTTTATTCTAATTTTTAAAAGTTGTTTTAGCTATTGTAATTCCTTTGTTTTTCCACATAAATTTTAGGATAATCTTGTCTATATATACAAAAAACTTTGCTGAGATATTGACAGGAGTAGCATTAAATGTGTAGATCTTTTAATGGAGAAGTGACATCTTTACTATGTCAAGTCTTCTAGTAGATGATACGGTATGTCTGTCCATTTATTTAGATCTTTGGTTTCTTTTATCAGCCATTTGTAATTTTTAACATACAAGCCCTGTAAATGTTTTCCTGTATTCTGGGATATTTCTTAGTTTACCACAATATGTGACAATCTAGCCCTGGTCTGCTTAATATTGGCAGGCATGATCATGCAAATCTTCCTGTGTCCTCTTTTCATACATCCAAAGATGATCCTGGCTACCAGGATCTAACTGCACCATCATTCTCACATCCCTCCTGAACAATAATACTGGTTATTTTAGTCTCTTGCCAGTGACATCTGATGTCCCAGCAAATGGCATTGCCCACTACGATGCTGAAAAACTACTCCTGAGGTCCCAGCAGCGACACGGCTAACATAGATTTGGTTCGCACTCTGCTGGGTAGACCCTGAGCAGGAGTGATGCCTCCAGGTAGGTGGTATGCTGTCCATCCAGCTCAGGCCCAGGCTTCAAGGGAACGAGGGCGTCTTCAGATGGTAAAGAAGGAAGAAGAGGATGAAGGCTACACTTCAGTGCAGGCTGCCAGGCCACAGACACTCAACCGTTCTGGCCAGGAACTGTTTCGCCAGCTCTTCAGGCAGCTTCGTTACCATGAATCTTCTGGGCCTCTAGAGACTTTCAGCAGGCTCCGGGAGCTCTGCCGCTGGTGGCTGAGGCCTGACATTCTCTCCAAGGCCCAGATCCTGGAGCTGCTGGTGCTGGAGCAGTTCCTGAGCATCCTGCCCGGGGAGCTCCGGACCTGGGTACAACTGCATCACCCTGAGAGTGGTGGGGAGGCTGTGGCCCTGCTGGAAGAGCTGCAGAGGGACCTCAATGGGACACCATGCAGGGTGAGTGTGAGCAAGTGTGCAGTTCCCAGTGAACTCTGCCTATCAGTCAGCCGCTCATCTAGAGTGTGTGGGTTGGGCCTCTGAACCCTCAGCATTGAGGAAGGCAGGGAATGTCTTTCCTTCTCATTCCCACAGCACCTAAGCAGCTGAGAACTAGACCCTGAGCCAAGGACCTTTGAGCTGGCAGCCCTTCCCACCTTGCCAGAGGACAGTCGGCTCCAGAAAGAGGGTCAGCAAGTATCTGTAGATAACAGTAATGAGCTTTTGGACACAGTGACTTACATTATGCGAGTCCATCTCCACATATCTAATTTGACTTGATACTGACCTGTTAAGTGGGAGTGATATCTCTCTTGCTGTTGGAGTCAGGACTCCTGACTTCTGAATACATGGTAAGACCTATAAATGCACTCGCAGCATGTTCCTTCTTTCTTTTGAGGATTTGTTCTGTGCAGGGGTCAGGGGTAAGAAGAGTATTGAGGGTCAGCCCAGGGCCAAGAAATTGGAAGACTTTATTTCACAGCCTCATTGTTCGAGCATTGTTCACGTTCTTTCAGAAACTCAGTTTATTGAAAAGAATATGCAGAACTGATCTAACAATGAGAATTTATTCAGTGTATATTTGAATGCTCACCATGTGCCCAGCCCCAGCCTTAGCACCAGGAAACAGCTGACTGCCCCAGTGCTGATGGTAGAGCAGCCAGTCAGTCAAAGTGAGCTCTGCCTGCCCCTTCTGCCCCACACAGGTGAGTTTCTCAATGCTTCTTATAGCTTTGGAGGTTCGTTTTTTTGTTTTTTTGTTTTTAAGAGCGTTTATCATTTTTGTAGGCTTCTTTAAAATTTTTTTCAATAAAAATATATGTAATTCTACATATATGATTCATGCATAAATGAAAGTTACCTTTAAGATTTCTGGAACATATCTGACATACTTTTCTCCCAAATATAATATCAAATTAAGTCAATCAAGTAACACATCTGACTGAACATCTACCAGCAGTAAATGGTAATATATCAATGCAAGATATGGCTATTAAAAAAGAAAACCTTTTTGCTTAACATTGGTTGCTATTTTTAAAAATCTAAGAGCATTTATCATTTTTACTAAAACACCAAGATGTTTAAAAGGATCGAAAAATCATTGATTAAAGCAAATAAGGTACATAGTAGGTACAAAATTGTGGCTTGCTTACATTTAACACATTTAGAGCTAGATGTAAGGTTTGAAAATCCCTGAAAACATTGCCAAATGGGCATACAGCGCGTACCTGGTTGAAAGCTAGTTAGAAATTAGAAAACAGGGATGCCTGGGTGGCTCAGTAGGTTAAGCGTCTGCCTGGCTCAGGCCACGATCCCAGAGTGGTGGGATCGAGTCCCATATCGGGCTCCTTGCTCAACAGGGAGCCTACTTTTCCCTCTCCCTCTGCCTTCCACTCCCCCCTGCTTGTGCTCTCTCTTTCTCTGACAAATAATAAATTCTTTAAAAAAAATTAGAAAAGAAAATGGACTGGGAGAACACCTCCCAAATTCTGAAAAATGAACAGAATGGCTCAAGATGCACATAAAATTACATAATCACCCTGTGGTTCATCAGCATTGAGCAACTAGGCCCTGAGAAATTTTGTTCTTAAACTTATTGGACTGTCTGCTTCCATCTTTGTATTGTTTCTTTATTCTCTTTTTGGTAGGGTTTGGGAGGAACAGGTTCATCATCTTTTAGTCTTTTAGCTTGGTATCACATGTTTCATGGCCTCAGGCTAAGATTCATCCAAATCAGTGTGGTCAATGTCTTGGCCACAGGACCAGAAAAAACTTAAAAGTTCATTGGTATTCATTTCCATGTCAGGGATAGCCTTGCCTCAGAGACTGGAACCATTTGAAGTCCCAGGGCAAAGACTGGCTCTTTCTAGTCTCTGCTTGGATGGGCACTGCCATTTTTTTGTACCTGAGACTTTCTTTTTGGTTCCATGACTGACCCTCACAAGTAGCATTGCCTCTCTGGCAGTGTTACCATCTCAGTCAGATTTACATGTGGAAGCTGTCCTGCTTCTTTGAGGTCACTATGCTTGGTAGTGCCTAGAGTGGTGCCTGGTACTTGGTAGATGTTATCTGTCTGCATCTCTGCGGTGAGCCATTATCATTTTAACTCAGGGACAAATTTCTTCTCTCTGATTTCTAAGTTCCAGACCAGGGTGGGGCCTGAGGGGCTAGTGGGGAGGTGTCGCTGTGGCACCTGAAACCTGACAGCAGTGCCTTGCTGGGTGCTTTCCTATGTTGTAGCTGGAATCTGGCTCCACCTCTCTCCCTCATGGCCCACATTAGAGCCCAGGGAGGCTGAGGGATGAGTGGGTCCTCCCTGGGCTTTCTCCTCCTCCTCTCCCCTCTGCCTGTAGGTAATGAAGGGCCTGGCTTGCCCTTCCCTGGATAACCTGCCCTTAAAGATTGGCCATGTGGCCTCTTCTCTGAGTTTGCTTTCTGATTCCTATGGGAATCCTCTCACAACATTTTCTTCTCGCCAGGACCCAGCCCTTGCTCAGAGCCCAGATGTACGTTGGATGGGTACAGGAGCCCTGCGAGCCTCACAGATATGGCCCCCTGCTTCACCTCTCAGGAGCGACTCTACTCTTGGGGACCCCCTGGAGCCTCCCTATGAAATAGGAGTGTGTGACCTCCTGGCTGGGCAATCCGGTACTCGCCATCTAGCTCTAAGCTGTATGCCACACATCCCAAAGTAGTGTTGTTATTTCACCATCTGTCCTCTTACGAGAATCCTTTTCAGTCTTGGTGCTTAGCCCTGTGTCCTTTCTACCCTTCTGTAACCCATGTCTACCTAACTCCTCCTCACATTGCACTTCTCACTCCCCAGCCCTCAGCGGACACTGGGGAAATGTGAAATGGGTGTTTAACGATAGTCCATACTTGCTTGTAGGCCCAGGAGTCCTCTATGTGGGGGAAGAGTGGGCCTCCTCAGTGGGGTGCCAAGAGCTGGGCTACCTTCTCTCATGGCTCTTTCTTCTCCTTCAGAGCCTCCTGTTGCCCAGGTGCCTGCCCTTTCCCAGAGAGAGGTGTGTCCAGGAGACCCATTGACATCCCAGCCTCGGGTGAGCCATAAGACCTTTGGTCCTTCATGACATCCCAGCATTGCTGCCTAATGGAGTCACTGAGGCTCCCCCTCATCTTGAGTCTCTGTGTCCAGTGACCTCATATCCAGAGACCCAGGTCCTGGAGACCCCTTGAGCTCAGAGTTCTTCTGCTGGGTGATGCTCTCTCTTTCACCCTTACCAGATCAATCCTATGCTCACTCAGACTGGCCTGTCCCCTTCCCCTGCCCTCTCCGAAAAGCCAGGAGCTGTAGACTGACTCTCAGACATAGGACTGTGTTTTTCAGGAGGCTGTGACTTTCAAGGATGTGGAAGTGACATTCTCTCAGGATGAGTGGGGATGGCTGGACCCTGCTCAGAGGAACATGTACAGAGATGTGATGCTGGAGAATTACGGGAACGTGGTTTCTCTAGGTAAGGCATTGATACCCCCGTGCTTCTACCCACTCTTACTTCTGCCTTCTTACTCTTTATTATGATGTCTAGACAGGGACCTGACCTGGGCTTTGACCCTGGCTCTATCACCTAGTTTTCTTTTTTGAAATGTTGTGATAATGATGCCTATTTGCTGGATTATTACAATGATTAAAAGTCATATGTGGGCTCCCCGCTCGGCGGGAAGCCTGCTTGTGTTCCCTCTCTCGCTGTGTCTCTCTCTGTCAAATAAATAAATAAAATCTTTAAAAACAAAAAAAGAAAGTCATATGTGTCAGGTTCCTAGTTAGACGTCCAAATGGTGTTGGTTGATTTAACTGATTGAGTTGTCGTGGCTCCCACCTCCAGAGAATCCTAGTGATCCTTTTGGCTGTGACTTTTTTCAACCTCTTTTGTCTCTGCTCAGAGCTGTTGGAAATGGCTGTCTGGGCCTCCTGTCCTCGCTTCCTCCACCAACCTCCCTCGCCTTTCCCTTGTCCTTGCCAGGACCTCAGGCCTGAGAGGGTCCTGGAGAATAGTTCTATATGATTATCCACCTTTCCATCTCATCCCATCCCCTTCTCTTCTGCAGTGGGACCATTCACCAAACCTGTTCTGATTTCCTGGTTGGAAGCAAGGGAGCCATGGGGCCTGAATGTCCAGGGAGCTCAGCCTAAGGGGAAGCCAGGTGTTGCCCCTGCAGGTGAGTTTCAGAGAACCTCTGGATCTTACTCCTCTCACATCTCCTCTTCTCTTTCTTAAGGTCTTTTACACCAAGTAAGTCACAGGGAACATACTTTGTTGTTTGCTAGAAGGAAGATCCTTAACAGTGTTGCTAAGGAGTGCTGGGCCTCCCCTGTTTCTCCTCTCTAGACTGGCCTATTAGACATTTGTTTCTGGCCCTACCTCTTCCCCAGAAACCTTTTCAGTAACTGTTCTTGCCCACTGGAGGGCTTCCCTGTTGCACTCTTTTCCATTCAGTGATGCTCTTCCTCATCCTTCTGCTGCACTCTTATTGGCCCCTGGCCCATGCCCACCCTTCATGCTCTTTGAAGAACCCTAATCCCACTCCTGCTCCTCTTCTTTGCCCCTATGATAGGTTTGACTTCCAGTTCCTTCAGCTAGTCCTCCATGGAGCCCCTCCTGTGGGCTCTTGGAAGCCTTCTTATCCTCTTACCATGATTTCTGTCCCCTGTCTTACTGTTTAACATTCACTTTTTAACTGGATGTGATTTCTGCATATGTTTAGCTGCTGTGCCCACCTTACTTCCCCTCCTCCCTTCCCTGTCATCTGGGACACTGTTCCATGTTTTGCCCTCCCAGACTATTTGGTAAAGGTATTGGCAGTCAAGCAAAAGCTTCACCACCCAAGAGCTTGGCTTTTTTTTTTTTTTCCCTGTCCTTTGGTGCTTTCTGCAGTTCCAAGTATGGAATAGAGTACATTGTCTTGTGTTTTATTTTGTGTCAGGAGGTGAGCTCCAGATTAAAACAAACAAGTTCGCCTTAAAACATGAACCTTTGGAAGAAGCAGAAACCTTAGCTGTGCCATCAGAATGTTGGATGATTGTTTCTGAGGGAATGGGGCTCAGAGAATCTTTTGAGCAGAAGAGCAGGCTAAAGGAACAATGTGGAAGTCCCATACAAGTAAGAGTTAAGAAAGAAGAGACCAATTTCAGTCATAGGACAGAAAAAGAATCTGAAGAATCAGGAAGAAGTACTAGTCGTAATTTAAAACATGCCACATATTTGAGAGTTCCCAGAAGAAAGCGATCCCTTAAACATGGCTGTAGCCGACACTTCCGAGGGAGTGCATACCACTATGACTACAAGGAATATGGGAAAGGGCTCAGGCGCATAGTTGGCGGATTTAGCTTACACCAGAGAATTCATGCTGGACTAAAAGCAAATGCAAAGGATGCACGTGGGAAAGACTTCAGCCTTAGCTCACATCACCAACATGGGCAGGATCTTCACATGGTGGGGACATCATATAAGTGCAGTGACTGTGGGAGGACCTTCAGTCATAGCTCTCATCTTGTATGTCATCAGAGACTTCACACTCAAGAGAAACCATTTAAATGCAGGGTGTGTGGGAAAGCCTTCAGGTGGAGCTCAAACTGTGTACGACACGAAAAGATTCACACTGGAGTGAAACCTTATAAGTGTAGTTTATGTGACAAGGCTTTCCGACGTATGTCTGCCTACCGTCTACACCAAGAAACCCATGCTAAGCAGAAATTTCTTGAGTCTAATCAGTATGAGGAAGCTCTCACCTATGGCTCAGGATTTGATCATCATTTGAGAGACCAAAGTGGGGAGAAACCCTTTGACTGCAGCCAGTGTAGGAAATCCTTCCACTGTAAATCATATGTTGTTGAACATCAAAGGGTCCACACTCAGGAGAAACCTTATAAATGTACCAAATGTAGGAAAACCTTTAGGTGGAGATCAAACTTTACTCGTCATATGAGAATGCACCAGGAAGAAAAGTTCTATGATCAAGACACATGTAGAGAAGACTTCAGACAGACCTCCAGCTGCAGTCAGTCCCAGAATGCCCTGGCTACAGAGAAAGCTTTTCCTTGTCAGCAGTGTGGGAAAACTTTTACTCGAAAGAAATCCCTCATTGATCATCAGAGAATTCACACAGGTGAGAAACCATACAGATGTAGTGAATGCAAAAAAGAGTTTACCCATCGGTCAGCCTTTATTGCTCATAAGAAGCAGCATGCCATTCAGAGAAAACCTGAGGATGGGCCATCGTTTAGTCAGGACAGAGTTCTACAAGTTCCTCAGAGCAGTCACACCACAGAGGAAGCCTACAAATGTAGCCAGTGTGGCAAAGCCTTCCGTAATCACTCATTCCTCCTCATCCATCAGAGAATTCATACCAGAGAGAAGCCTTATAAGTGTAGAGAATGTGGGAAAGCTTTCAGATGGAGTTCTAACCTCTCCCGTCATCAGAGGATTCACTCTTTAGAAAAACAGTACGAGTACCGTGAAAGTGGAAACACGCCAAATCTGCAGCCACAAATCCTCACTGGTGAGAAACCTTTTTGGTGCCAAGAATGTGGGAAAACTTTTACACGTAAAAGAAGTCTTTTAGATCATAAGGGAATACACAGTGGAGAGAAGCGCTATAAGTGTAATTTGTGTGGGAAATCTTATGATAGAAAACATCGCCTTGTTAATCATCAGAGAATCCACACTAAAGAGAGACCTTTTAAATGTCAGTGGTGTGGGAAAGATTTCATTGGAAGACATACCCTCTGCATTCATCAGAGAAAACACACCAGAGTGGCACAGTCTGAATGCAGCCTGGCTGGGTTGTCTTCCTGCCAGGACACAGCGGTGAGTTTACAGGAATTAAAACCAAGTGGGGAGAAGCCCCTTGAAGATTCTGAGGAAGCTTGTGACCAGAGCTCCAGGATCACTGGACTCCAGAACATACCCATTGGGAAAAAGTGCCACAAGTGTAGCACCTGTGGGAAAACTTTTAACAAAAGCTCACAGCTCATTAGCCACAAGAGATTTCATACTCGAGAGAGGCCCTTCAAATGCAGAGAGTGTGGGAAGACCTTCAGGTGGTCTTCAAATTTGGCTCGGCATATGAAAAACCATACTAGAGATTAGCTTGGGGTCTGAGAGTGGGGGGAGAGGGGTTCCTAGCAGCCCTGCTAGAGAACCCTTAATTATAGGCAATATGGGGAAAAGCTTCACAAAGGGTCTAGCCCTTTCTATTTTCGAATCTGGTGGCAGAGAATCCTGAGAATTCAAAACCTCAGGGCATCCCCTTTCTTACCTGCTGGGGAGTGTGATGCTGGGGAAGAACAGCAACCTGTTCTTTGGGGCCCTTCTGGAGGCTTGGGCCCCTGAAGTGGCCTTTGCACAATGGTCTGGAGCCTCCAGCCAGATAATAAGTCAAAAAGCAGATACTATTGCCCTTTGTAGTTTGACAAAATGTCTGTGATGTTATGGGCTGTGGCTGCTGGGAAGGGGCCAGTTGAATCCTGTGGTAGTGCATATTCTGTTTGACTTTATAAGCAGCAGCAGTAGCAGCAAGAACTCCTAGTCTCCCCCAGATGCCTCCTGGGAGTTCTGGCTGCAGCTTTGGCCTTCATATCTCGCTTGGACATCTGCTGTGGGCATAGAGTTGTCTCAGCAGCACATGGAGGAGAGCAGGTTTGGACTCAATCACCTGGAGAATGGGGCTCTTCCAGTGCCCTGTCGCTGTCTCCACCCCACAGTCTGCATGGCAACAGCAGGCCGTCTGTTCAACAGAAATGTGCTGAGCACCTCCCATATGCCAGACACTGTTGTGTATGCTAGAGACCCAGCAGTGACCAGAATAGACAAAAGATCTGCCATCTTGGATCTTTACAGACAATAAACAAATGAGTTATATAGTACTTCAGATGGTGATATGTGTTGTGGACAGAATGAATCAGAGAAAAGTGAGAAGCAGTGCTGGATTAGGAGGTGGGTCGTGATTTTAAGTAGGCTGGTTAGGGAGGACTTCAACTGAGAAGGTGAAACTTGAGCAAAGACCTGAAGGAGGTTAGGGCATGAACCCTGTGGGTCTCTAGATCCAGGCACAGGAGGTGGAATCTTGTCTCCTGTCCTTGGAGAATGTCAGTGAAGTCCCTGGGCTAGAGTGGAGTGAGCCAGCAGAAGAGAGGGCCCCAGAGGTAGTGGGCCACACCATGTATCATCATGGGTCACCACTGGGGCTAGAGCTTCCTCAAAGTGAGGTAGGGAGCTTTTGGACAGTTTTGAGTTGAGGAGTGATGTTACTGAATCTGAGTTACATTTACAAGGTTAACCACAGACCCAGGGACTCTGAAATTATATAGCTGAAAGATTTTTATGCAGTTATCTCTGCTCTCAGTTTCCAGTGATGGAACTCTCTCCTCTCCCCTCAAAGGGCCTGAATTTTTTATAAGACCTCTAGCTCTCCACAGTTGTAAACATTTAATTATTGTGCTTGCTTGCATCTCTTAACTTGTGCACACTATGGGGCCCCTCTAACCTTTCGTGTAGCTTTCTTCACATGTTGGATCCGGTGCTGGCATTGGGTTCAACCCAAAGGTACCAGTTCCCATGACTGATGCCCTCTGGAGAAAAGGTGGCCTGGTGGGGGAGGCACCTCCATCTCGCTTGCTAGCTTGACTTGAAACAAAAAGAATTAGCTCAGTGGCATAGGGATAAAGGAGTGACTTTTCTAAAATTTGTGTAAGTAGTCATTGCTTCTGATTATTGAAGAGCTCACATTATGAATATAAGAATAAAATATCTCACTTGATAGTAGAGGACCATCTCAGACTACATTTTACTGCTCTGAGTTGGGGCACACCAGTGGGGCAGACCATTTCTTGTAATACAAGAGAAGAAACCGACCTGGAAAATGTCCTCTCAATAGAGTACAAGTAATCTTATCCTTTCTGGATTGATGTGGGCAAGTGAAAATGAAGACTTTGATACTTTGTGGTGATGTCACATGGAGTAGTCAGAGGTTGGGGAGAAGGGGCAGACATATGTTCGTGTTCTGGCCCCTATTCAGCTTTGTACTCAGGAGGGTTTGGTAATCCTGGCTCTGCATCCTTTTCCTACAGCAGCAGCTGCCCATGGCATGGAATCAGGTGTCCCATCAGTGGTATAGTACCAAAAACTAGTTCTAGAAGTGGCTGGGCAGGGATCACAGTCCCATGTGCTGAGGCCACAGGGTCATGGGGAGGGCCTTGGAGTTACCAGATCTGGGTTCCAGGCTCAGTGTGCCTTTTCTTGGCAGGATGATCTTGGACAAGTCGCTGAACATCTGCATCTATTTTCTGGCATGTAAAGTTAGAGTAATTAAGCTCCCTGATTCCTAGGATTGGAGAAAGAGGGCTTGGTTTGCAAAGGCTCTGGGTTAGGTAGCTGATCCCTAAGACCAGAGCCCTCACAGAGCTGCAGCTCCAAGTCAGCTTTGGCTTCAAATCTGGTGCTACAACCGAGGAAATACCTCTTTTCTGTTAATATTTTCACATCCCCCCCAACTCCTTGTGCCACTGTCACCTCACAGAGTTCCTGCCCCAATAGGGGTTTTGTACTGCCATTTTTATAAAGTGAGATATACTTATTTTTAAACATTCAAACCAAATTTTCAAGTGTACAAAGAAGTAAAAATCAACAGAAATCCCTCTATACTGAGGTAAGCCTTTAATATTTTGGGATTGTACTGATGGGGTCTGTTCAGTAACCTGAATTTTTAAATAATTTTAATTATATGAGTAATATATTATTAGAGAAATATTAGTAAATAACAGCTTAGCTAAAAGAAGTCTCACTACTTGCAGCTAACTACTACTAAACATTTTGGTGCAATCATCGTACCAATCATTGTTGGATTTAACTTTCACTGTCTGCCCCTGAACACCCCTGGACTGGCCTGACTTGTGCTGTCTCCCTTCACCAGGAGTGTAGACCATATCTTTGCTGGCTCAGGTCCTCATCCATCAAGATTAACCCTTGCCATCCCTAACCCTTGTCTGTCTTTAAGACCTCTCCCCTGGCCCCACCTCTCTTGGAGCCTGTGTCTTACTCTGCTGGGTGTTGTCCAGGTTTCCAAGAATTAGGCCTGCTACTGCAGCAGATAGGGCACTCTGGAGGCTGGGTTGGGTGCTTATTTATCTGTTTGCCATACAGAGATTTTGTACAAGATTACCTCTATTAAGGAATATGGAATTGAATTTAGTTCAGCTAAGTCAGGATTGGAGTGTTTTGAAGGGGTCCTGAGTACAGTGTTGACTGGAGGTTACCCACAAGCGCACTAGTTAGCACCAGCTTAGGTGGTTCCAAGCCATGTGGCTCCAGTTGAAAATTTCTGACTGCCTCAGCCACCAGTTCTCCTGTCATACCCCATTCTGGCCTGGAGAATATGTAGGCTTCTTTGAACCCTGCCTTGCTTTCTTTTGCTGCCTAGGAAGAACCGAAGTTGGAGCTGAGGAGAGCCAGAGGGCTGGGACTCCCAGAGAGGAGTAGGTATTGGAAAGTCTTTGAATCAGTTCAGGTGGTTGACCCCTGCCTTGCTGATAGAGCATCAGCCCACACAGAGACATGTATGGAGAAGAAAGCACAGGAAATACAGGTTAATAGGGACTTCTCACACTCCTCAAGATGACAAGTTTTACAAGCCCTAGCATGGGTACATGTGTAGAACAGTGGGAATTCAATGTGGTGGGAGTGGAAATTTTGTAATGGGTCCTATGCCATGCAGTCTGCAAAATCTTGTACTGTGCATACCACCAGCCATTCTGCTCCTGGATAAACCCTAGAAGAACTTCATGTAGGGAGGAACATTTGTATAAAACTGTTCATTGCAGTATTGTGTAGGTAGCAAGACTGGGAAAAGCCCAAATGTCCATCAACAGAAAAAAAAAGGGGGGGTTGTTTTGGTACTTTTGGAAGTGAATACGAAAGAGCTAGAGTTTCATCTTTCAACATAGATAAATCAGAAATGCTGAGAAAGTTGCAGAAGTTATGTACAATATGCCATTTATGTAAAATTAAATATACTCTGTATCTGTAGGCACATTATTTAAACTTAAATTTGTGTTTCACTTTTTTAATGAAATGGAATAGTAGTTGCCGACCTCACAAGATAATTGGGGGTGGGGGAATGGTAAATGAAATAATGCATGTAATAAAGTGTTTTGATTAGTGGCTGGCATGCAAGCATTGTTGGCATATAGTAAACAATGTTGTTACTGTTTTGCACAATAATATCTTCCTGTGGATTCAAATTATATGATGAAGAGTACAAAATCATGTATTGGAATGTTGTGTGAAAGTTGTGTTCTACCTTTTCATGGCAGAGCCTGCTGATGGAATGGGGGGGTAGATGGAAGCTGTAGTTGTGTTTTACTTCATTTTAAAAATTGATGTAGATGGGTCACATGTTGCTTAATGGGATAGTGTGTTTTTGTTTTTTTTTTCTGTTTGCTTAAAATACTTAAAAATAAAATGTTTTTAAGCATGGGCTGTGGCATCTTACAATTTTATAGAAATCCTGGTTCTGCCATTTATATAATGTTACTTAGAGTGAGCCATTTAATCTCTCAAGGCTTTAGTTTCCTCACCTACAAAAATGAGTAACAACACAAATGGCTATTAGTAAAGGAATGGTTGAACAGTTCTGGTGCATCTTTGATGGAATACCATACATCCTCTTAAAAAGATTGAGGATATTCTCTGTGTATTGTATTGATGTCCAAGACATAGAGTTTATAGGAAATTATGAGCTCTATTTTCTTTAACCTTTTTGCCTAAAAATAGCAAGTGAAGCCAGAAGCTCTAGACTCAAAAGTTTAAGAAATGGGAAAAAAAAGTTTAAGAAATGGGATCCTGTGGATGATGTTTAGTCAGCCATTCCATTTTACTAGGTAAGTGAAGGAAGATGAGTAAATGTTTTTATGCACAACTGGCATACCTATTAAGCTAATGCTAACCCTGTAGAATAGCAAAGAGGACTTGTATTACCCAGGTTATAGTCAGGAGCCAGAAACCATACCAATTATTTTAAGAAAAAGAACTTAGAATTGTTTAATAGGTATATCTAAGTAACTAAAAAGGCAAAAGAAAGTGCTAATTTATCATGGAGGCAGTGACTTGAGACCTGGTGCCATCCCAAGACTGGGGGAACTGTAATGGAATCTGACCCCATTTTTGATGTTTGACCACTGACAGCTTTTAAGCCCTCCCCCTCCCCCCTTTTGCCTCACATCTGGGCAAGCTGATAAGAAAGCCCAGATACTCCCTCAGCACTTGAGGTGAAATTTATGCAAACCCTGGCTTTTTCCATTACCCTGGAAACCCACACCTGTAACTACAATAAAAATCAGAGCTATTTGCCCCTCCTTGCAATCAGGGCAAACTGACTAGCTTGGGTGCCTGTCTTGCTCTTCCTAGAGAGCCACATTATGTGAATAATAAACTTTTTCATGACCTCTTGATGTGTGTGCTATCATCTGTCTTGACATCTGAATTAGTTTGGGGTGGTGGTACAGTACTGATCCCACCTCCACAGAGCAAGCTACAAAGCAGGAACAAAAGAATTGTTAAAAGGTAGGATGTTGGAAGAGAGCACCTGTAGAGCTAACTCAGACCTACATGGAGGAGAGCACTGCTGAGAGCACTGTTGGTCTGAATTGGAAGGAGGACCCTATGGTGACAGAACTGCAAGTTGGACCCAATTGCTGCTACCAAAGGGAACAGCCGCTGCTGGAGTGAAGAAGCATTGGGAACAGGAAGCAGTGCCCACATACCAGAAAAACCCTCTTCCTCCTTGTATTAGGGTTCTCCAGAGGAACAGAACCAATAGGTTGTGTGTATACATATAGAAAGAGATATATGGAATTGTGTTTTATGATTCCAGAGGCTGGTAAGTCAAAAATCTGCAGAACGGACCACAGACTGGAGACCCAGGAGAGCTTATATGCCTGTTCTGGGCTGAAGGCTGATTGTTGTAGAACCCAGAAGAGCCAGTGTTGCAGATGAAGTCCAAAGGCAGCTGGAGAATTCTTTCTTGCCAAGGGGAGGCCAGTCTTTTTGTTCTATGTAGGCCTTCAACTGATTTGATGAGGCCCACCCACATAATGGAGAGTATTTTCTTTACTCAAAGCCCATTAATTTACATGTTAATTTTATCCAAAAACACCCTCACTTCAGAAACACTCAGAATATTTGACCAAGTATCTGGGCACCCTGTCACCCAGCCAAGTTGAGGCACACTAATCACGATTCTTCAACACTGCAGCTTCCCTCTCAACATTTCTTGATGCCAGAACCTAATAGGGAAATAGCTGGCAAAATAGAGATGTGGTTCGCAGAGTTGCAACCCCATCATCTAAAATCATCTATAGAAGAGTGGGTTTGAAGCAGAGACAATAAACTAATAACTGGCACAGCTTTCCTAAATTATCTTAGAAATTCCTAGGATGTTTGACTTAGAGATTTGAGACCAAGAATGTTTGTTAAAGAAATTATGTGTAGGAGCGCCTGGCTGGCTCAATTGGAAGCGCATGCCACCCTTGACCTCAAGGTCGTAAGTTCGAGCCACACAATGGGTGTAGAGATTACTTTAAAAAGATACGTATGCTACGTTATGGACAGCTGCTCACTTAAAGATATAAATTATGTCATAACCAGTTCATTTTACCTGTGGACCTTGTAATAATTAGGTGTTTGGCCTTAGTCATCTTATATTGAACTGAAAGTTGAAAGCCCAAGAATGTATTTAAGATATTTCTGCTTAAAAACATTATTTTACAACAAAAATGAATACATTTAATAAGTATGTTTAATAAATTTAACAAAGTAAATTTATGATTTTAACAGATTAAAACAGCACAGACATCTGATTTGCCTCCAGTGGAACAGTGACTTAGGTGATAAAACCCCAACAGAGCATAGGCAAGAGCAGATAGTAGACTCCTATAGCTCTGAATTCTAAATGAATGAATTAAAAAGGCAAGGTTGCCTTCATTTATATCCCATAGTTGGGCCATTTGTCTTTGTTGCCCAACTGATATGTGGGCACATTAGTTCAAGTCTCTTGCTATGAAATCTAAGGTAGGTAAGGCAAGGAGAATGTATACATCTGCTGATTAAGTTTCATAGGATGTTAAAGTAGTTTCAACAGATGGTTACTACCAGTGTGGATCTAAGAATCTGAAAAATAATATTGGATAGAAGTAGAGAAAATTGATCTAAGTATGTATGTTTTCCCTTTGTGACTTCAGGTTTGAATGAGAACAGAAGACACTGCCCTCGGACATGACCATTTTAATGGTCATGGAAGATTCTTCCTTGGTGAGAAATCTAAAGAGTCCTTATATACTTAAACCAGTACTAAATATTGAAGTCAGCAACCCAGGAGAAGTGTACTTTTAGATTCATGCAAACATTTCACATATTAGTTATATTCATGAATCTTAATCATATGGAAACAATATAAAGTTTTTGGAAAAATCCACAAATTTTTCTTCCTTTTGGTCTATTTACAATTAAAACAATTACTCTATAGACATACAAGTTTTTATCATCAGATACTCAGCTGAGAAGTTCATTCTACCAAGGTACATTCTAATGTGAACATAAGCAGAAACTTTTACATGTTAAAAAAAAGAAACATGTTTTTTACATGTTAAAAAAGATACATGTTAAAAAGAAATTTGCACATAAGAAGGAAGTCTGGTTGGAGTCCTGGGAGCAAGCATGGTGACTGCATTGTCACTGGTAGGAGCTATGTAGGAGCTATGTTAGGTAGGACTACTGTAATTCTAATTGTATGAGGTGACTTGTAGAAGAATGTACCAATGGATAAACTGTGGTCACTGGTACTGGAGTAATCCAATGTCTAATAAGAATTGGTGTTTTCCTGTCCTCAAGTGTTTCAATCACACAACATGAGGCTTTAACCCTAGGATGACTTTCCACCTGTCATTGGTTGCATTAGTTGGGCTGATAATCTTTTAAAACTTATTTTATACTTTTTTAAAATTTTTTATTTTAATTCAATTTAACATATACTGTATTATTAGTTTCAGGGGTAGAATTTAGTGACTTATCAGTTGTGTACAACACTCATTGCTCATTACTTCAGTGCCCTCCTTAATGCCCATCACCCAATTATCCCATCCCCCTACCCACCTCCCCTCCAGCAACCCTCAGTTTGTTTCCTATAGTTAAGAGTCTTATGGTTTGCCTCTCTGTTTTCGTCTTATTTTATTTTTCCTTCCCTTCCCCTATGTTCATGTGTTTTGTTTCTTAAATTCCACATATAGGTGAAATCATATGATATTTGTCTTTCTCTGATTGACTTATTTCACTTAGCATAATACTCTCTAGTTCCATCCACATTGTTGCAAGTGGCAAGAGTCCATTCTTTTTGATGGCTGAGTAATAATTCCATTGTGTGTGTACACACACACACACACACACACACACACACAAACACACACACACATCACATCTTCTTTATCCATTCATCTGTCCATGGTCATCTGGGCTCTTTCCATATTTTGGCTATTGTGGACATTGCTGTTATTAAACATTGAGGTGCAGGAGCCCCTTAGAATCACTATGTTTGTATCTTTTGGATAAATACCTAGTAGTGCAATTGCTGGGCAGGAGGGTAGTTCTATTTTTAACTTAAAGCTTATTTTATTTTATTTTAAAGATTTTTATTTATTTATTTGAGAGAGAGAGAATGAGAGATAGCACGAGAGGGAAGAGGGTCAGAGGGAGAAGCAGACTCCCCGCCAAGCAGGGAGCCTGATGCAGGACTCGATCCCAGGACTCCAGGATCATGACCTGAGCCGAAGGCAGTCGCTCAACCAACTGAGCCACCCAGGCGCCCCTTAACTTAAAGCTTATTTTAAATATAAAAGTAACCCATATGTTCTGAACTCAGATTGGCTGAACCTGGCAGGAGACAACTTGATCCACATTCTCAGGCATTGAAAAAATCAGTAATTGAAACTGCTTTCTCAGGTGGTGGTCTGAGTCAAGTTGAGAATAGATTACTTATCTATCCTTTCTGTTTCTTAGCAGAGTTGGGAAGATAATGAAAACTATCAGTGAGGAAGGAGGGAAGATATCAGAAGAGTTAGGGGACCTTAGTTTCGTCTGGTCCCTTGAATTCAGCTAGGTATCAAATCATTCTGAACACCTGTGAATTCAATCTGGGATCTAAGAAAAGAATTGCTGCAATTCAACAAATAGAAAATTGACCACTTTCTGCAAGGTAGGAGGTGTGGAGAAGTGAATCTGAGGGGATATATCAGAAGATAAACCACCATGGGAGGAGGGAGCCTCCATAAGCCAGCTACCGGAAAGTGATACAGCAGCGGAGTTCAAAATCAGAATTTTTAGAAGTCTGCTCCTGTGAGGGACATTCCTGCCTGAAAATTGCTCAGGTGGCGAAGTGGGGCAGAATCTTGTTGGGACTGTGTGGTCTCAGGATCCCCAGGGTCACAGAAAGAACAGGGGTGCCTGAGTGCAGCAGAGTTTCCAAGCTTTGGAGCAGGGAAGCTGGCTACAATTAGCCCTGGAGTGGCCTCTCAGATAGGTGTTGCCATGAACTTCGAATGGCAGCGGGATCTGGTGACCACTTTCCAAGCAGGGGTCCAGGAAGCAGCAAAACCCCTGTGAGACCCTGCTCCTTCCCCAGGGGAGCGGTGCAGGTGTGAGCACCATAAGGCATCCACTCCCAGAGTAGGGGCCCAGAAAGAAGGCCACAGTGAGACTCCCCTCCCTCCCCTGGGAGGATTGGGGCAGGTGTGCACCGCAGGAGTCTTTGGAGTTTGGCACATGCGAAAGGGATTGACTACATTTAACTGAGGGTGCACTGAAGAATGGGGACTGAGATCATTAAGCTCCAGGGCTGGAGATTGGGATGCTGCCATTTTTAATTTTTTTCATCCTCAAAAGTGGCAAAGAAAAGCCTTCAGGGAACAAAAGCCACACAGAGCAACCCAAATCAGCTTACACTGAGTCTGACCCCTGGCAAGGGGTGGTGCAACTCTGCCTAGATAAAGACACTTGAGAATCAGCACAAAAGACCCCTCCCAAAAAAGACCAGCAGGAACATCAGGCTAATACCAAGTTTACGGATCACACAGAACTGAAAAACTCCTGTGCTAAGGGAAAATAGTATATAGAATTTGAGTTTTTTCTCATGATTCTTTAGTCTTTCAGTTTAAATTTTTCTTTTTTTCCTTTTCAACTAGTTTCTTATTTTATAAAATTTTTAAAAGTCTTTTTAAAATTGTCATTGTTACATTTTATAGATTTATTCACTTTTGGCTTCCTTTCACTGTATTCAATTTTATTTTTGTATATATATAAATTTTTCATCCTTTACAAATTTGGGATCTAGTGTCTTCTAACAAACAAACCAAAAGACACCCAGGACCAAGTGTATCACACTGTTCTGCCCACCTGTTTAATTGTATCCTCTCTTTCTTCCCTTTCTTTTTTTTTCTTTTTCGGTTTCTGATCTCTTCTGATTTGTCTAGTGTATATTTCACTGGGGTCATGGTTGCTATTTTTATTTTTTTATTTTTTATTTATTTTTTGCTGTCTCATTCTGGACAAAGTGACCAGAAGGAAAAATTCCCAGAAAAAAGAACGGGAGGTAGTACTCACTGTCAGAGACTTAATTAATATGGATATTGGTAAAATGTCAGAGCTAGAATTTAGAATAACAATTATAAAGCTGGGCTTAAAAACAGCATAGAACACATGAGAGAATCCTTTTATGGAGAGACAAAAGAACTAAAATCTAATCAGGTCAGTTTTCTTGATGAAGTCCCAATAGTTCATTTTTGCTTTTGTTTCCCTTGCCTTTAGAGACATGTCTTGTAAGAAGTTGCTACAGCCAATGTCGGTTCCTGCCTGTGTTCGCCTCTAGGATTTTGATGGATTCCTGTCTCACATTTAGGTCTTTCATCCATTTTGAGTTTATCTTTGTGAATGGTGTAAAAAATGGTCTAGTTTCATTCTTCTGCATGTGGCTGTCCAATTGTCCCAGCACCATTTGTTGAAGAGACTCCTTTTTCCATTGGATATGCCTTCCTGCTTTGTCAAGGATTAGTTGACCATAGAGTTGAGGGTCCATCTGTGGGCTCTCCATTCTATTCCATTGATCAATGTGTCTGTTTTTGTGCCAGTACCATACCATCTTGATGAATACAGCTTTGTAATAGAGCTTGAGGTCTGGCATTGTGATGCCTCCAGCTTTGGTTTGCTTTGCAGCTTTGTAATACCACTTGAAATCCAGAATTCTGATGCCTCAGCTCTGGTTTTCTTTTTAAACATTCCTCTGGCTATTCAGGGTCTTTTCTGGTTCCATACAAATTTTAGGATTATTTGCTCCAGCTCTGTGAAAAATGTCGGTGGTATTTTGATAGGGATTGCATTGAATGTGTAGACTGCTCTGGGTAGCATAGACATTTTCACAATATTTATTCTTCCGATCAACGAACATGGAATGTTTTTCCATCTCTTTGTGTCGTCTTCAATTTCTTTCATAAGTGTTCTGTAATTTTTAGAGTATAGACACTTTACCCCTTTGGTTAGGTTTATTCCTAGGTATCTTATGGTTTTTGGTGCAATTGTAAATGGGATCGATTCCTTAATTTCTTTCTTCTGTCTCATTGTTAGTGTATAGAAATGCAACTGATTTCTGTGCACTGACTTTATATCTTCCCATGTTGCTGAATTGTTATATGAGTTCTAGTGATTGTGGGGTGAAGTCTTTTGGGTTTTCCACATAAAGTCATGGGAGAGGCTTGTATTGCTATGTCCTTCCCTCATGACAAGTCCATACATATCATCTGCAAAGAGGGAGAGTTTGACTCCTTCTTTGCCAACTTGAATGCCTTTTATTTCTTTTCATTGTCTGATTGCTGAGGCTAGAACTTCTAGTGCTATGTGGAAAAGCTCTCAGTTTTCTCCCATTGAGAATGATATTCACTGTGGGCTTTTCGTAGATGGCTTTTATGATATTGAGGTATGTTCCCTCTATCTGTACACTATGGAGAGTTTTAATCAAGAAAGAATGCTGTATTTGGGCAAATGCTTTTTCTGCATCATTTGAGAGGATCATATTTTTCTTGTCCTTTCTTTTATTAATGTGATGTATCACATTGATTGATTTGCAAATGTTGAACCACTCTTGCAGCCCAGGAATAAAACCCATTTGGTCGTGGTGAATAATCCTTTTAATGTACTGTTGGATCCTATTGGCTAGGATCCTGGAGAGAATTTTGGCATCCATGTTTCATCAGGGATATTGGTCTATAATTTTCCTGTTTGATAGGGTCTTTGGTTTTGGGATGAAGGTAATGCTGGCTGGCCTCATAGAATGAGTTTGGAAGTTTTCCTTCCATTTCTATTATTGGAAACAGCTTCAGAAGAATAGGTATTAGTTCTTCTGTAAGAACTCCCCTGGGAAGCCATCCGGCCTTGGACTCTTGTTTGTTGGGAGATTTTTGATTACTGCTTCAATTTCCTTGTTGGTTATGGGTCTGTTCAGGTTTTCTATTTCTTCCTGTTTCAGTTTTGGTAGTTTATAAGTTTCCAGAAATGCATCCATTTCTTACAGACTGCCTAATTTGTTGGCATATAGTTGCTCATAATGTTCTTAAAATTGTTTGTATTTCCTTGGTGTTGGTCGTGATCTCTCCTCTTTCATTCATGATTTTATTAATTTGGGTCCTTTCTCTTTTCTTTTGGGTAAGTGTGGGTACGGGTTTATCGATCTTATCAGTTCTTTCAAAGAACAAGCTTCTAAATTCATTGATCTGTTCTACTGTTCTTTTGAATTTCAGATCATTGATTTCTGCTCTAATCTTTATTATTTCTCTTCTCCTGCTTGGTTTAGGCTTTATTTGCTGTTCTTTCTCCAGCTCCTTTAGACGTAAGGTTAGCTTGTGTGTTTGAGACTTTTCTAATTTTTTTGAAAGAGGCTTGTACTGCTATGTCCTTCCCTCTAGGACTGCCTTTGCTGAATCTCAAAATTTTTGAACAGTTGTGTTTTCATTTTCATTAATTTCCATGAATTTAAATTTTTTTTTAATTTCATGGTTGAACCATTCATTGTTTAGTAGGATGCTCTTTAACCTCCAAGTGTTTGAGTTCCTTCCAAATTTCCTCTTGTGATTGAGTTCAAGTTTCAAAGCATTGTGGTCTGGAAATATGCAGGGAATAATCCCAATCTTTTGGTACCAGTTGAGACCTGATTTGTGACCCAGTATGTGATCTATTCTGGAGAATGTTCCACGTGCACTCGAGAAGAATGTATTCTGTTGCTTTAGGATTTTATTTGTGAAATCCATCTGGTCCACTGTGGCATTCAAAAGGCCCTTGTTTCCTTGTTGATCATCTGCTTAGATGATGTGTCCATTGCTGTGAGTCGGGTGTAAAGTCTCCAACTATTATTCTATTATTATCAGTGTGTTTCTTTACTTTGGTTATTAATTGGTTATATAATTGGCTGCTCCCATGTTGGGGGCATAGATATTTACAATTGCTAGATCTTCCTTTTGGATCAACCCTTTAAAAATGATACAGTGTCCCTCTTTATCCCCCTCACCTTCAGTCTGGAGGTGGCTTTAGGTCTAAAATGAGTCTCTTGCAAAGACACAGGCTATAAGATTGGATTAAAAAACAAGACCCATCAATATGCTGTCTGCAAGAGACTCATTTTAGACCCAAAGACACCCCCAGAGTGAAAGTGAGGGGGTGGAAAACCATTTACCATGCTAATGGACACCAAAAGAAAGCTGGGTGGCAATCCTTATATCAGACAAATTAGATTTTAAAACAAAGACTGTAATAAGAGATGAGGAAGGACACTATATCCTACTTAAAGGGTCTATCCAACAAGAAGATCTAACAATTGTAAATATCTATGCCTCTAACATGGGAGCAGCCAATTATATAAGCCAATTAATAACTAAAGCAAAGAAACACATTGACAATACAATAATAGTAGGGGACGTTAACACCCCCGCTCACTGAAATGGACAGATCATCTAAGCAAAAGGTCAACAAGGAAATAAAGACTTTAAATGACACACTGGACGAAATGGACTTCACAGACATATTCAGAATATTCCATCCCAAAGCAACGGAATACACATTCTTCCCTAGTGCCCATGGAATATTCTCCAGAATTGATCACATCCTAGGTCACAAATCAGGTCTCAACCGGTACCAAAAGATTGGGATTATTCCCTGCATATTTTCAGACCACAGTGCTTTGAAACTAGAACTCAATCACAACAGGAAAGTCTGAAAGAACTCAAATACATGGAGGCCAAAGAGAATCCTACTAGAGAATGAATGGGTCAACCAATAAATTAAAGAAGAATTTAAAAAATTCATGGAAACCAATGAAAATGAAAACACAACTGTTCAAAATCTTTGGGATACAGCAAAGGCAGTCCTGAGAGGAAAGTATATAGCAATACAAGCCTTTCTCAAAAAACAAGAAAGGTCTCAAATACACAAACTAACACTACACCTAAGAAGCTAGAGAAAAAACAGCAAATAAAGCCTAAACCCAGCATGAGAAGAGAAATAATAAAGATCAGAGCAGAAATCAACGAAATAGAAACCAAAAGAACAGTAGAACAGATCAACGAAACTAGGAGCTGGTTCTTTGAAAGAATTAACAAGATTGATAAACCCCTGGCCAGACTTATCAAAAAGAAAAGAGAAATGACCCAAATCAACAAAATCATGAATGAAAGAGGAGAGATCACAACCAACACCAAAGAAATACAAACAATTATAAGAACATAGTATGAGCAACTCTATGCCAGCAAATTAGATAACCTGGAAGAAATGGATGCATTCCTAGAGATGTATCAACTACCAAAATTGAACCAGGAAGAAATAGAAAACCTAAACAGACCTATAACCACTAAGGAAATTGAAGCAGTCATCAAAAATCTCCCAACAAAAAAAAGCCCAGGGCCAGATGGCTTCCGAGGGGAATTCTACCAAACATTTCAAGAAGAATTAATACCTATTCTCCTGAAACTGTTCCAAAAAATAGAAATGGAAGGAAAACTTCCAAACTCATTTTATGAGGCCACCATTTCCTTGATCCCCAAACCAGACAAAGACCCCATCAAAAAGGAGAATTACAGACCAATATCCTTGATGAACATGGATGCAAAAATTCTCACCAAATAGTAGCCAATAGGATCCAACAGTACATTAAAAGGATTATTCACCACGACTAAGTGGGATTTATCCCTGGGCTGCAAGGTTGGTTCAACATCCGCAAATCAATCAACGTGATACAATATATTAAGAAAAGAAAGAACAAGAATCATATGATCCTCTCCATAGATGCAGAAAAAGCATTTGACCCAGGATCCTTTCTTGATCAAAACTCCTCAGAGTATAGGGATAGAGGGTACATACCTCAATATCATAAAAGCCATCTATGAAAAACCTACAGCGAATATCATTCTCAATGGGGAAAAGCTGAGAGCTTTTCCCCTAAGGTCAGGAACGCGGCAGGGATGTCCACTATCACCACTGCTATTCAACATAGTATTAGAAGTCCTAGCCACAGCAATCAGACAACAAAAAGAAATCAAAGGCATCCAAATCGGCAAAGAAGAAGTCAAACTCTCACTCTTTGCAGATGATATGATACTGTATGTGGAAAACCCAAAAGACTCCACCCCAAAACTGCTAGAAATCATACAGGAATTCAGTCAAGTAGCAGGATATAAAATCAATGCACAGCAATCAGTGGCATTCCTATACACCAACAACAAGACATAAAAGAGACAAATCAAGGAGTCGATCCCATTTACAATTGCACCCAAAACCATAAGATACCTAGGAATCAATTTAACCAAAGAGGCAAAGGATCTGTACTCAGAAAACTATAAAATACTCATGAAAGAAATTGAAGAAGACACAAAGAAATGGAAAAACGTTCCATGCTCATGGATTGGAAGAACAAACATTGTGAAGATGTCAATGGTACCTAGAGCAATCTACACATTCAATGCAATCCCCATCAAAATACCATCCACTTTTTTCAAAGAAATGGAACAAATAATCCTAAAATTTGTATGGAACCAGAAGAGACCCCGAATAGCCAGAGCAATGTTGAAAAAGCGAAGCAAAGCTGGCGGCATCACAATTCCGGACTTCCAGCTCCATTACAAAGCTGTCCTCATCAGGACAGTATGATACTGGCACAAAAACAGACACATAGATCATTGGAACAGAATAAAGAGCCCAGAAATGGACCCTCAACTCTATGGTCAACTCATTTTTGACAAAGCAGGAAAGAATGTCCAATGGAAAAAAGACAGTCTCCTCAACAAATGGTGTTGGGAAAATTGGACAGCCACATGCAGAAGAATGAAACTGGACCATTTCCTTACACCACACACAAAAACAGTCTCCAAATGGTTGAAAGACCTAAATGTGAGACAGGAGTCCATCAAAATCCTCAAGGAGATTACAGGCAGCAACATCTTGACCTCAGCCACAACAACTTCTTCCTAGAAACGTCGCCAAAGGCAAGGGAAGCAAGGGCAAAAATGAACTATTGGGACTTCATCAAGATAAAAAGCTTTTGCACAGTGAAAGAAATAGTCCACAAAACCAAAAGACAACCGACAGAATGGGAGAAGATATTTGCAAATGACATATCAGATAAAGGGCTAGTATCCAATATGTATAAAGAACTTATCAAACTCTACACCCAAAGAACAAATAATCCAGTCAAGAAATGGGCAGAAGACATGAACAGACATTTTTCCAAGAAGACATCCAAATGGCCAACAGACACATGAAAAAGTGCTCAACATCGCTCGGCATCAGGGAAATCCAAATCAAAACCTCAATGAGATACCACCTCACACCAGTCAGAATGGCTAACATTAACAAGTCAGGAAACGACAGATGTTGGCGGGGATGCAGAGAAAGGGGAACCCTCCTACACTGTTGGTGGGAATGCAAGCTGGTGCAACCCCTCTGGAAAACAGTATGGAGGTTCCTCAAACAGTTGAAAATAGAGCTACCATACGATCCAGCAATTGCACTACTGGGTATTTACCCCAAAGATAGAAATGTAGGGATCCGAAGGGGTACGTGCACCCCGATATTTATAGCAGCAATGTGCACAATAGGCAAACTCTGGAAAGAGCCAAGATGTCCATCGACAGATGAATGGATAAAGAAGATGTGGTATGTATACACCATAGAATATTATGCAGCCATCAAAAGGAATGAGATCTTGTCATTTGCAACGATGTGGATGGGACTGGAGGGTGTTATGCTGAGTGAAATAAGTCAATCAGAGAAAGACATGTATCATATGACCTCAGTGATATGAGGAATTCTTAATCTCAGGAAACAAACTGAGGGTTGCTGGAGTGGTGGGGGGTGGGAGGGACAGGGTGGCTGGGTGATAGACATTGGGGAGGGTATGTGCTATGGTGAGCGCTGTGAATTGTGCAAGACTGTTGAATCACAGATCTGTACCTCTGAAACAAATAATGTAATATATGTTAAGGAAAAAAAAGAAGATAGCAGGAGGGGAAGAATGAAGGGGAGTAAATCAGACGGGGAGACGAACCATGAGAGAGAATGGATTCTGAAAAACAAACTGAGGGTTCTAGAGCGGAGGGGGGTGGGGGGATGGGTTAGCCTGGTGATGGGTATTAAAGAAGGCACATTCTGCGTGGAGCACTGCATGTTATGCACAATGAATCATGGAACGCTACATCAAAAACTAATGATGTAATGTATGGTGATTAACATAACAATAAAAAATTTAAAGTAAAAGTGAAAAATAAAATGAGTCTCTTGCAGACAGCATATCGATGGGTCTTGCTTCTTTATCCAGTCTGATACTCTGTGTTCTATTTTATTTTATTTTATTATGTTAGTCACCATACAATACATCATTTGTTTTTGATATAGGGATCCACAATTCATTGTTTTTGTATAGCACCCAGTTCTCCATGCAATACATGCCCTCCTTAATACCCATCACTGGGCTAATCCATCCCCCCCCCCAAAACCCTCAGTTTGTTTCTCAGAGTCCATAGTCTCTCATGGTTCATCTCTCCCTCTGATTCCCCCCTTCATTTTTCCCTTCCTTCTCCTAATGTCCTCCATGCTCTTCCTTATGTTCCACAAATAAGTGAAACCATATGATAATTGACTCTCTGCTTGACTTATTTCACTTAGCCTAATCTCCTCCAGTCCCAACCATGTTGATGTAAAAGTTGGGTATTCATCCTTTCTGATGCCTGAGTAATAGTCCATTGTATATATGGACCACATCTTCTTTATCCATTCATCTCTTGAAGGGCATCTCAGCTCTTCCCACAGTTTGGCTATTGCAGACATTGCTGCTATGATCATTAGGGTGCATATGGCTCTTCCTTTGCCTACATCTGTGTCTTTTGGGTAAATACCTAGTAGTGCAATTGCTGGGTCATAGGGTAGCTCTATTTTTAATTTTTTGAGGTACCTCCACACTGTTTTCCAAAGTGGCTGTACCAACTTCCATTCCCACCAACAGTGTAAGAGGGTTCCCCTTTCTCCACAACCTCTCCAACATTTGTTGTTCCTTGCCTTGTCAATTTTTGCCATTCTAACTGGTGTAAGGTGTGTCTTTTGTTTGCAGCATTTAGCCCATTTACATTCAGAGTAAGTATTGAATATGATTTTAGAGCCATTGTATTACTTGTAAAGTCACTGTTTCTGTAGATTGTCTCTGTTCCTTTCTTGTCATCATTCCTTTTGGGCTGTCTCTTCACTTACAGGATTCCCCTTTAATATTTCTTGCAGGGCTGGTTTAATGATCACAGATTCCTTTAGTTTCTGTTTGTCCTGGAAGCTCTTTTTGTCTCCTTCCATTCTGAATGACAGTCCTCGTGGATAAAATATTCTTGGCTGCATGTTTTTCTCATTTAGCACCCTGAGTATATCATGCTACTCCTTTCTGCCTGCCAGGTCTCTGTGGATAAGTCTGCGGTCAGTCTAACGTTCCTACCCCATTAGGTTAAGGAGCTCTTGTCTTGAGCTGCTTTCATGATTTTCTCTTTATCTCTGAAATTTGCAAGCTTCACTATTATATGTCAGGGTGTTGATCTATTTTTATTGATTTTGAGGGGGTTCTCTGTGCCTCATGGACTTGATGCCTTTTCCTTCCCAAGATTAGGGAATTTCTCAGGTATAATTTGCTCAAATATACCTTCTATTCCTCTCTCTTCTTCCTCTGGGACCCCAATAATTCTAGTATTGTTTTGCTTTATGGTATCACTCATTTCTCAAAGCCTCCCCTCATGGTCCATTAGTTGTTTTTCTCTCTTTTCTTCAGCTTCCTTCCTTTCCCTCATCTTGTCTTGTATGTCACTGACTCTCTCTTCTGCCTCATTTACCCTAGCTGTTAGAGCATCCATTTTAGACTGCATCTCGGTTAAAGTAAATCTAATTTCTTAGATTTTATTTGTGCACCAAGAGATTCTTTAGTGTCTTTTATGCTTTCTTCAACCCCAGCTAGTAACTTTATAATCATTACCCTGAATTCCAGCTCTGACATTTTACTTATATCCATATCGATTAGATCTGTGGCAGAGTATACCTCTGGTTCTTTCTTTTGTTGTGGATTCCTCCTTCTATTCATTTTGCCCAGAGGAGAATGGATGAACAAGAGAACAAAATAAAAAATACCAACCATGACCCAAGTGAAATACACACTAGACAAATCTGAAGAGGTCAGAAGCCAAAAAAGAGAAGAAAAAGGAAAAAAGGGGGTGGGGGACAGAATACAATCACAAAACAGGGTGATCCATTTGGTCCTGGGTGTATTTTAGTCTGTTTGTTAGAAGACATTAAATCCCAAAATTGTAAAGAAAGCAAAAATTATATATACAAAAATAAAACAATACAGTGAAAGGAAGCCAAAAATGAAGACTATATGTATAAAATTTAACTATAAAAATGAAATTTAAAGACTTACAAACCAAGAGTTGACAAAATAAGAAACTTTGTACTTGCTGAGGGCTGATTTGTGACCCAGGGTGTCATTTATTCTGGAGAATATTCCTTGTGCAATTGAAAAGAATATGTATTCTTCTGCATAGGATGAAATGTTCTGATTATACTATTAAGTCCATCCAGTCCAGTGTGTCATTCAAAGCCATCATTTCCATGATTTTCTTTTTTTTAAATTTTATTTAATTTTTTTATTATGTTTTGTTAATCACCATACATTACATCATTAGTTTTTGATGTAGTGTTCCATGATTCATTGTTTGCGTATACCACCCAGTCTTTCCATGCAGAACGTGCCCTCTTTAATACCCATCACCAGGCTAACCCATCCCCCCAGCCCCTCCCCTCTAGAACCCTCACTTTGTTTTTCAGAGTCCATAGTCTCTCACGGTTCATCTCCCCCTTCTATTTCCCCCCTTTCATTCTTCCCCTGCAGCTATCATCTTCTTTTTTAAACATATAATGTATTATTTGTTTCAGAGGTACAGGTCTGTGATTCAACAGTCTTACACAATTCACAGCACTCTCCGTAGCACATACCCTCCCCAATGTCTATCACCCAGACACCCCATCCTTCCCACCCCCCAACACTCCAGCAACCCTCAGTTTGTTTCCTGAGATTAAGAATTCCTCATATCACTGAGGTCATATGATACATGTCTTTCTCTGATTGACTTATTTCGCTCAGCATAATACCCTCCAGTTCCATCCATGTCGTTGCAAATGGCAAGATTTCATTCATTTTGATGGTTGCATAATATTCCATTGTAGATATATACCACATCTTCTTTATCGATTCATCTGTCGATGGACATCTTGGCTCTTTCCAGAGTTTGGCTATTGTGGACATTGCTGCTATAAACATTGGGATGCATGTACCCCTTCGGATCCCTGCATTTGTATCTTTGGGGTAAAAACCCAGTAGTACAATTGCTGGATCGTATGGTAGCTCTATTTTCAACTTTTTTTTTTTTAAGATTTTATTTATTTGACAGAGGGAGACACAACGAGAGAGGGAACACAAGCATGGGGAGTGGGAGAGGGAGAAGCAGGCTTCCCGTGGAGCAGGGAGCCTGACTGGGGCTCGATCCTAGGACCCTGGGATCATGACCTGAGCCAAAGGCAGACGCTTAACGACTGGCCACCTAGGCGCCCCTATTTTCAACTCTTTGAAGAACCTCCATACTTTTTTCCAGAGTGGTTGCACCAGCTTGCATTCCCACCAACAGTGTAGGAGGGTTCCCCTTTCTCCGCATCCCCGCCAACATCTGTCATTTCCTGATTTGTTCATTTTAGCCATTCTGATTGGTGTGAGGTCATATCTCATTGAGGTTTTGATTTGGATTTCCCTGATGCCGAGCGATGTTGAGGACTTTTTTATGTGTCTGTTGGCCACTTGGATGTCTTCTTTGGAAAAATGTCTGTTCATGTCTTCTGCCCATTTCTTGACTGGATTATTTGTTCTTTGGGTGTTGAGTTTAAGAAATTCTTTATAGATTTTGGATACTAGCCTTTTATCTGATATGTCATTTGCAAATATCTTCTCCCATTCTGTCGGTTGTGTTTTGGTTTTGTGGACTGTTTCTTTCGCTGTGCAAAAGCTTTTTATCTTGATGATATCCCAATAGTTCATTTTTGCCTTTGCTTCCCTTGCCTTTGGCGATGTTTCTAGGAAGAAGATGCTGCGGCTGAGGTCGAAGAGGTTGCTGTCTGTGTTCTCCTTGAGGATTTTGATGGACTCCTGTTTCACATTTAGGTCTTTCAACAATTTTGAGTCTATTTTTGTGTGTGGTGTAAGGAAATGGTCCAGTTTCATTCTTCTGCATGTGGCTGTCCAATTTTCCCAACACCATTTTTTGAAGAGACTGTCTTTTTTCCATTGTTCACTCTTTCCTGCTTTGTCAAAGATTAATTGACCGTAGAGTTGAGGGTCCATTTCTGGGCTCTCGATTCTATTCCATTGATCTATGTGTCTATTTTTGTGCCAGTACCATACTGTCTTGATGATGACAGCTTTGTAATAGAGTTTGAAGTCTGGAATTGTGATGCTACCAGCTTTGCTTTTTATTTTTCAACATTGCTCTGGCTATTCGGGGTCTTTTCTGGTTCCATAAAAATTTTAGTATTATTCCATTTCTTTGAAAAAAGTGGATGGCATTTTGATGGGGATTGCATTGAATGTGTAGATTGCTCTAGGTACCATTGACATCATCACAATATTTGTTCTTCTAATCGATGAACATGGAACATTTTTCAATTTCTTTGTGTCTTCGTCAATTTCTTTCATGAGTACTTTATAGTTTTCTGAGTACAGATTCTTTGCCTCTTTGGTTAGATTTATTCCTAGGTATCTTATGGTTTTGGGTGCAATTGTAAATGGGATTGACTCCTTAATCTCTCTTTCTTCTGTCTTGTTGTTGTTATATAGGAATGCCACTGATTTCTGTGCATTGATTTTATAGCCTGCCATACTGAATTCCTGTATGAGTTCTAGCGGTTTTAGGGTGGAGTCTTTTGGGTTTTCCACATAAAGTATCATATCATCTGCACAGAGTGAGAGTTTGACTTCTTTGCTGATTCAGATGCCTTTGATTTCTTTTTGTTGTCTGATTGCTGTGGCTAGGACTTCTAATACTATGTTGAATAGCAGTGGTGATAGTGGACATCCCTGCCATGTTCCTGATCTTTGGGGGAAGCTCTCAGGTTTTTCCCATGGAGAATGATATTTGCTGTGGGTTTTTCATAGATGGCTTTTATGATATTGAGGTATATACCCTCTATCCCTATACTCTGAAGAGTTTTGATCAAGAAAGGATGCTGTATTTTGTCAAATGCTTTTTCTGCATCTATGGAGAGGATCATATGGTTCTTGTTCTTTCTTTTATTAATGTATTGTATCACATTCAGTGATTTGCTGATGTTGAATTAACCTTGCAGCCCAGCGATAAATCCCAATTGGTCGTTGTGAATAATCCTTTTAATGTACTGTTGGATCCTATTGGTTAGTATTTTGGTGAGAATTTTTGCATCCATGTTCATCAAGGATATTGGTCTGTAATTCTCCTTTTTGATGGGGTCTTTGGTTTTGGGATCAAGTTAATGCTGGCCTTATAAATCTAGTTTGGAAGTTTTCCTTCCATTTCTATTTTTTGAAACAGTTTCAGAAGAATAGGTATTAATTCTTTTTGAAATGTTTGGTAGAATTCCCCTCGGAAGCCATCTGGCCCTGGGCTTTTGTTTGTTGGGAGATTTTTGATGACTGCTTCAATTTCCTTAGTGGTTATAGGTCTGTTCAGGTTTTCTATTTCTTCCTGGTTCAGTTTTGTTAGTTGATACACCTCTAGGAATGCATCCATTTCTTCCAGATGATCTAATTTGCGGGCATATACTTGCTCATAATATGTTCTTATAATTGTTTGTATTTCCTTGGTGTTGGTTGTGATCTCTCCTCTTTCATTCATGATTTTGTTGATTTGGGTCATTTCTCTTTTCTTTTTGATAAGTCTGGCCAAGGGTTTATCAATCTTGTTAATTTTTTCAAAGAACCAGCTCCTAATTTTGTTGATTTGTCCTACTGTTCTTTTGGTTTCTATTTCATTGATTTCTGTTCTGATCTTTATTATTTCTCTTCTTCTGCTGGGTTTAGGCTTTATTTGCTGTTCTTTCTCAGGTCCTTTAGGTGTAGGGTAGTTTGTGTATTTGAGACCTTTCTTCTTTCTTGAGAAAGGCTTGTATTGCTATATACTTTCCTCTTAGGACTGCCTTTGCTGCCTCCCAAAGATTTTGAACAGTTGTGTTTTCATTTTCATTGATTTCCATGAATTTTTTTAATTCTTCTTTAATTTCCTGGTTGACCCATTCATTCTTTAGTAGGATTCTCTTTAGCCTCCATGTGTTTGAGTTCTTTCTGACTTTCCTCTTGTGATTGCATTCTAGTTTCAAAGCACTGTGGTCTGAAAATATGCAGGGAATGATCCCAATATTTTGGTACCGATTGAGACCTGATTTGTGACCTAGGATGTGATCTATTCTGGAGGATGTTCCATGGGCACTAGAGAAGAATGTGTATTCTGTTGCTCTGGGATGCAATGTTCTGAATATATCTGTGAAGTCCATTTGGTCCAGTGTGTCATTTAAAGTCTTCATTTCCTTGTTGAGGTTTTGCTTAGATGATCTGTCCATTTCAGTGAGGGGGTTTGTTAAAATCTCCCCCTATTATAGTATTGTTGTTGATGTGTTTCTTTGCTTTTGTTATTAATTGGTGTATATAATTGCCTGCTCCCATGTTAGAGGCATAGATATTTACAATTGTTAGATCTTCTTGTTGGATAGACCCTTAAGTAGGATATAGTGTCCTTCCTCATCTCTTATTACAGTCTTTGTTTTAAAATCTAATTTGTCTGATATAAGGATTGCCACCCCAGCTTTCTTTTGGTGTCCATTAGCATGGTAAATGGTTTTCCACCCCCTCACTTTCAATCTGGGGGTGTCTTTGGGTCTAAAATGAGTCTCTTGCAGACAGCATATCGATGGGTCTTCTTTTTTTATCCAATCAATACCCTGTGTCTTTTGATTGGGGCATTTAGCCCATTTACATTCAGGGTAACTATTGAAAAATATGAATTTAGTGCCATTGTATTGCCTGTAAGCTGACTGTTACTGTATGTTATCTGTGTTCCTTTCTGGTCTATGTTACTTTTAGGCTCTCTCTTTGCTCAGAGGACCCCTTTCAATATTTCTTGTAGGACTGGTTTCGTGTTTGCAAATTCCTTTAATTTTTTTTTCCCTGAAATCTTTTTATCTCTCCTCCTATTTTCAGTGACAACCTAGCTGCATATAGTATTCTTGCCTGGATCTTTTTCTCGTTTAGTGCTCTGAATATATTATGCCAGTCCTTTCTGGCCTTCCAGGTCTCTGTGGATAGGTCTGTTGCCAATCTAATGTTTCTACCATTGTAGGTTACAGATCTCTTGTCCCAAGCTGCTTTCAGGATTTTCTCTTTGTCTCTGAGATTCGTAAGCTTTAGTATTAGATGTCAGGGTGATGACCCATTTTTACTGATTTTGAGACGGGTTCTCTCTGGCCTCCTGGATTTTGATGCCTGTTTCCTTCCCCACATTAGGGAAGTTCTCTGCTATAATTTGCTCCAATATCCCTTCTGCCCCTCTATCTCTTTCTTCTTCTTCTGGGATCCCAATTATTCCAATGTTGTTTTGTCTTATGGTATCACTACTCTCTCGAATTCTGCCCTTGTGATCCAGTAGTTGTTTATCTCTCTTTTTCTCAGCTTATTTTCCATCATTTAATCTTCTATATCACTAATTCTCTCTTCTGCCTCAATTATTTTAGCAGTTAGAGCCTCCAATTTTTTTGCACCTCATTAATAGCCTTTTTGATTTTGACTTTGTTAGATTTTAGTTCTTTTATTTCTCCAGAAAAGGTTTCTCTAATAATATCCATGCTTTTGTCAAGCCCAGCTAGTATCTTTAAAATCATCATTCTGAACTCTCGTTCCGACATCTTACTAATGTCCGTATTGATTAGGTCCCTGGCAGTCGGTACTGTGTCTTGTTTTTTGTTTTTTTTTTTTGAGGTGATATTTTCTGTCTTATCATTTTGTCCAGAGGAGAATAGATGAATAAGAGAACAAAATAGTAACAGGGTAACAGTGTCCCCAGAATATGTACACTAAACAAATCAGAAAACACCTGAAGCTGGGGCAAAGAAAGGGAAACAAAGAATAAAAAAGAAAAAGATAAAGAAAAACAAAACAAAACAAAAAAATAGACTATGATCAAATATGATCAGGCTGGTGCATAGATCAGTGCCACACACTAGATTTTGGGCGCATTTTGGTCTGTTAGAAGAAAGTGACTCCCAAAATTTTAAAGAAAGAAAAACTTACATATGTACAAAAGTAAGGGTTAATACGATGAAGGGATGGAATATGACTGTAAAGATGAAAATTATAAAAGTTTATAAAGGAATTGAGAAGATAGAAGTTGGTTGAAAAAAGAAAGGAGAGGATAAAAAAAAGGAGAGAATGGTATCACGCAGGAGACTAGAACAAAGCCATACACTAGAGATTTAGGGTATATTTTGATCTGTTCGAAGAAACTGTATCCCAAAATTTTAAAGAGAGAATATGTATATATATATGTATATCATCATATATATGTATATATATATACGTGTATATATATATACACGTATACCAAATATATATACCTATATATATAGGTATATATATATATACCAAAAATAAGGGTAACTACTATGAAGGGATAGAATATGACTCTACAAATTGAAAATAAAAAAGATTTTTTAAAAAAGGGATTGATAAGATGTTGGTTGAAAAAGGGAAAATTTTTCAAAAAAAAAAAAGTAAAAAAAATTAACTTTGAAAGACTAAAGAATCATGGAAAAAAAGCCATGAATTCTATTTGCAGTATTCCCCTAGTGCTGGAGTTCTGTGTTCTCCTTGATGGGTAAACTTGGTCTTGGCTGGCTGGTCTTGCTGATCCTCTGGGGGAGGGGCCTGTTACCGTGGTTCCCAAATGTGTTTGCCGGAGGTGGAATTGCCCTGCCCATGCCAGGTCCAGGCTACGTAATCTGCTCAGGTTTGCTCACGGGAGCTTTTGTTCGCTGCGAGCTTTCCGTCCAGCTTTGGAGGATGAGAGTGAAAATGGCGGCCTCCCAATCTCTGCCCCGGAGGAGCCGAGAACTCAGGGCCCCAGTCCTCAGTGAGCCCCCAGTCAGTCACTCCCCTCTCCCAGGTCTCCGGCTGCACTCCGTGCTCACCTGGCCTGTGACCGAGCATTTCTATCTCTGGCACACGACCCCATGTGGAGTGTCCAAACCCAGCAGATCCCTGTGGTGCGCTCCCACGCCACTCCTCCTGGGGGAGGAAGGAGAGTCTCCCCAATCTGCCGCTTGTTGGGTCACTGCTGGAGGAGCAGTGGCACGACTTTGCCACGGATCACAGTTTATGGCAACCCCGAGCTGAGAGCCCACTCCTCAGTTCCATCTCTGCTGCCGGCTTCCCTGCTCCGAGACCTGCGAGCTCTGCCACACTCAGGCACCCCGGTCTTCCTGTGACCCCGAGGGTCCTGAGACCACACTGTCACGTGAGGGTTCCCCCCCCCCCCCCGCTTAGCCACTGGAGCGACGTCCCTCAGCGGAGCCGACTTCTAAAAGTTCCGATTTTGTGCTCTGCTGCTCTATCATTTGCCAGAAGAGGAGGACAGAGGCTCCCTCCCCTGCTGTCTATCTTCCGGAATATCGCCTTGGATTCACTTCTGCTCACGTCCTTCCTCCCGGAAAGTTGTCGCTTTTCTGTTCAGAGAGTTGTTGCTATTCTTTTCTTTGATCTCCTGTTGAGTTTGTAGGTGTTCAGAATGGTTTGATCCCTATCCAGCTGAATTCCTGGGACCACACGAAATCCAGGTCTCCTATTCCTCTGCCATCTTGCTCCTTCCCCTACATTTCCGTGATTTTATGTTTAGGTGATTTGTCCATTGCTGTAAGTGAGATGTTGAAGTCTCCTGCTATTTTTGTATTATCATCAGTGACTTCCTTTATGTTTGTTATTAATTGATTTACATATTGGGTGCTCCCAAGTTGGGAGCATAAATATTTACAATTGTTAGATCTTCTTGATGATATTGATGATCTTGAGCTTGATGATCTTCTTGATCCCTTAATTATGATATAGGTCTTTCTTCATTTCTTATTACAGTCTTTGGTTTAAAATATAGTTGTCTGGTATTGGTATGGCTACTCTGGCTTTCTTTTGACCTCCATTAGCATGATAGATGGCTCTCCATCTCTTCACTTTTATTCTGCAAATGTCTTTAGGTCTAAAATGAGTCTCATGTAGGCAGCACATAGATGGGTCTTGTTTTGTTTTTAAATACATTCTGGTACCCTATGTCTTTTGATTGGATTATTTAGTCCATTTACATTCAGAGTGATTATTGAAATATATGAACTTAGTGCCTTTGTGTTACCTGTAAAGTTGGTGTTTCCGTTGATGTTCTCTGTTCTTTTGTAGTCTTTGTTGCTTTTGGTCTTTCTTTCTTTTTTTTTTTTTTTAATTTTTTATTGTTATGTTAATCACCATATATTATATTATTAGTTTTTGGTGCAGTGTTCCATGATTCATTGTTTGTTCATAACACCCAGTGCTCCATGCAGAACGTGCCCTCCTCAATGCCCATCACCAGGCTAACCCATCCCCCTACCCCCCTCCCCTCTAGAACCCTCAGTTTGTTTTTCAGAGTCCATCATCTCTCATGGTTCGTCTCCCCCTCTGACATACTCCCCTTTTCTTCCTCTCCTGTTATCTTCTTCTTTTTCTTTTTTCTTAAAATATGTTGCATTATTTGTTTCAGAAGTACAGATCTGTGATTCAATAGTCTTGCACAATTCACAGCGCTCACCGTAGCACATACCCTCCCCAATGTCTATCACCCAGCCACCCCATCCCTCCCACCCCCAACCACTCCAGTAACACTCAGTTTCTTTCCTGAGATTAAGAATTCCTCATATCAGTGAGGTCATGTGATACATGTCTTTCTCTGATTGACTTATTTCACTCAGCATAACACCCTCCAGTTCCATCCACGTCGTTGCAAATGGCAAGATCTCATTCCTTTTGATGGCTGCATAATATTCCATTGTGTATATATACCACCTCTTCTTTATCCATTCATCTGTCGATGGGCATCTTGGCTCTTTCCACAGTTTGGCTATGGTGGACATTGCTGCTATAAACATTGGGGTACATGTACCCCTTCGGGTCCCTACATTTGTATCTTTGTGGTAAATATCCAGTAGTGCAATTGCTGGATCGAACGGTAGCTCTAATTTCAACTGTTTGAGGAACCTCCATACTGTTTTCCAGAGGGGTTGCACCAGCTTGCATTCCCACCAACAGTGTAGGAGGGTTCCCCTTTCTCCAAATCCCCGCCAACATCTGTCGTTCCCTGACTTGTTAATTTTAGCCATTCTGACGGGTGTGAGGTGGTATCTCATTGAGGTTTTGATTTGGATTTCCCTGATGCCAAGCGATGTTGAGCACTTTTTCATGTGCCTGTTGGCCATTTGGATGTCTTCTTTGGAGAAATGTCTGTTCATGTCTTCTGCCCATTTCTTGATTGGATTATTTGTTCTTTGGGTGTTGAGTTTGATAAGTTCTTTATAGATTTTGGATACTAGCCCTTTATCTGATATGTCATTTGCAAATATTTTCTCCCATTCTGTCGGTTGTCTTTTGGTTTTGTGGACTGTTTCTTTTGCTGTGCAGAAGCTTTTTATCTTGACGAAATCCCAATAGTTCATTTTTGCCCTGGTTTCCCGTGCCTTTGGCGATGTTTCTAGGAAGAAGTTGCTGTGGCTAAGGTCGAAAAGGTTGCTACCTGTGTTCTCCTTTAGGATTTGGATGGACTCCTGTCTCACGTTTAGGTCTTTCAACCATTTGGAGTCTATTTTTGTGTGTGGTGTAAGGAAATGGTCCAGTTTCATTCTTCTGCATGTGGCTGTCCAATTTTCCCAACACCATTTGTTGAAGAGACTGTCTTTTTGCCATTGGACATTCTTTCCTGCTTTGTCAAAAATAAGTTGACCATAGAGTTGAGGGTCCATTTCTGGGCTCTCAATTCTGTTCCATTGATCTATGTGTCTGTTTTTGTGCCAGTACCATACTGTCTTGATGATGACAGCTTTGTAATAGAGTTGGAAGTCCGGAATTGTGATGCCGCCAGCCTTGCTTTTCTTTTTCAGTATTCCTCTGGCTATTCGGGGTCTCTTCTGGTTCCATACAAATTTTAGGATTATTTGTTCCATTTCTTTGAAAAAAGTGGATGGTATTTTGATGGGGATTGCATTGAATGTGTAGATTGCTCTAGGTAGCATTGACATCTTCACAATGTTGATTCTCCCAATCCATGAGCATGGAACGTTTTTCCATTTCTTTGTGTCTTCTTCAATTTCTTTCCTGAGTATTTTATAGTTTTCTGAGTACAGATCCTTTGCCTCTTTGGTTAGATTTATTCCTAGGTATCTAATGGTTTTGGGTACAATTGTAAATGGGATAGACTCCTTGATTTGTCTCTCTTCTGTCTTGTTGTTGGTGTATAGGAATGCCACTGATTTCTGTGCATTGATTTTATATCCTGCTACTTGACTGAATTCCTGTATGAGTTCTAGCAGTTTTGGGGTGGAGTCTTTTGGGTTTTCCACATACAGTATCATATCATCTGCAAAGAGTGAGAGTTTGACTTCCTCTTTGCCGATTTGGATGCCTTTGATTTCTTTTTGTTGTCTGATTGCTGTGGCTAGGACTTCTAATACTATGTTGAATAGCAGTGGTGAGAGTGGACATCCCTGCCACGTTCCTGACCTTAGGGGAAAAGCTCTCAGCCTTTCCCCATTGAGAATGATATTCGCTGTAGGTTTTTCGTAGATGGCTTTTATGATATTGAGGTATGTACCCTCTATCCCTATACTCTGAAGAGTTTTGATCAAGAAAGGATGTTGTACTTTGTCAAATGCTTTTTCTGCATCTATTGAGAGGATCATATGATTCTTGTTCTTTCTTTTGTTAATGTATTGTATCACGTTGATTGATTTGCGGATGTTGAACCAGCCTTGAAGCCCAGGGATAAATCCCACTTGGTCGTGGTGAATAATCCTTTTAATGTACTGTTGGATCCTATTGGCTAGTATTTTGGTGAGAATTTTTGCATCCATGTTCATCAAGGATATTGGTCTGTAATTCTCTTTTTTGATGGGGTCTTTGTCTGGTTTTGGGATCAAGGTAATGCTGGCCTCATAAAATGAGTTTGGAAGTTTCCCTTCCATTTCTATTTTTTGGAAGAGTTTCAGGAGAATAGGTATTAATTCTTCTTGAAATGTCTGATAGAATTCCCCTGGGAAGCCATCTGGCCCTGGGCTTTTGTTTCTTGGGAGATTTTTGATGACTGTTTCAATTTCCTTAGTGGTTATAGGTCTGTTTAGGTTTTCTATTTCTTCCTGGTTCAATTTTGGTAGTTGATACATCTCTAGGAATGCACCCATTTCTTCCAGGTTATCTAATTTGCTGGCATAGAGTTGCTCATAATATGTTCTTATAATTGTTTGTATTTCTTTGGTGTTGCTTGTGATCTCTCCTCTTTCATTCATGATTTTGTTGATTTGGGTCATTTCTCTTTTCTTTTTGATCAGATGGCCAGGGGTTTATCAATCTTGTTAATTCTTTCAAAGAACCAGCTCCTAGTTTCGTTGATCTGTTCTACTGTTCTTTTGGTTTCTAGTTCATTGATTTCTGCTCTGATCTTTATGATTTCTCTTCTCCTGCTGGGTTTAGGCTTTCTTTGCTGTTCTTTCTCCAGTTCCTTTAGGTGTAGGGTTAGGTTGTGTATTTGAGACCTTTCTTGTTTCTTGAGAAAGGCTTGTATTGCTATATACTTTCCTCTCAGGACTGCCTTTGCTGTATCCCAAAGATTTTGAACAGTTGTGTTTTCATTTTCATTGGTTTCCATGAATTTTTTTAATTCTTCTTTAATTTCTTGGTTGACCCATTCATTCTTTAGTAGGATGCTCTTTAGCCTCCATGTATTTGAGTTCTTTCCAACTTTCCTCTTGTGGTTGAGTTCTAGTTTCAAAGCATTGTGGTCTGAAAATATGCAGGGAATGATCCCAATCTTTTGGTACCGATTGAGACCTGATTTGTGACCTAGGATGTGATCAATTCTGGAGAATGTTCCATGGGCACTAGAGAAGAATGTGTATTCCGTTGCTTTGGGATGGAATGTTCTGAATATGTCTGTGAAGTCCATTTGGTCCAGTGTGTCATTTAAAGTCTTTATTTCCTTGTTGATCTTTTGCTTAGATGATCTGTCCATTTCAGTCAGGGGGTTGTTAAAGTCCCCCACTATTATGGTATTGTTGTCAATGTGTTTCTTTGCTTTTGTTATTAATTGCCTTATATAATTGGCTGCTCCCATGTTCGGGGCATAGATATTTACAATTGTTAGATCTTCTTGTTGGATAGACCCTTTAAGTAGGATATAGTGTCCTTCCTCATCTCTTATTACAGTCTTTGTTTTAAAATCTAGTTTGTCTGATATAAGGATTGCCACCCCAGCTTTCTTTTGGTGTCCATTAGCATGGTAAATGGTTTTCCACCCCCTCACTTTCAATCTGGGGGTGTCTTTGGGTCTAAAATGAGTCTCTTGCAGACAGCATATTGATGGGTCTTGTTTTTGAATCCAATCTGATAGCCTGTGTCTTTTGATTGGGGCATTTAGCCCATTTACATTCAGGGTAACTATTGAAAGGTATGAATTTAGTGCCATTGTATTACCTGTAAGGTGACTGTTAACTGTCTGTTGTCTGTGTTCGTTTCTGCTCTTTGCTGCTTTTAGGTTCTCTCTTTGCTTAGAGGACCCCTCTCAATATTTCTTGGAGGGCTGGTTTTGTGTTTGCAAATTCCTTTAGTTTTTGTTTGTTCTGGAAGCTTTTGATCTCTCCTTCTATTTTCAATGATAGCCTAGCTGGATATAGTATTCTTGGCTGCATATTTTTCTCGTTTAGTGCTCTGAAGATATCTTGCCAGTCCTTTCTGGCCTGCCAGGTCTCTGTGGATAGGTCTGTTGCCAATCTAATGTTTCTACCATTGTAGGTTACATATCTCTTCTCCCGAGCTGCTTTCAGGATTTTCTCTTTGTCTCTGAGACTCGTAAGTTTTACTATTAGATGTCGGGGTGTTGACCTATTTTTATTGATTTTGAGAGGGGTTCTCTGTGCCTCCTGGATTTTAATGCCTGTTTCCTTCCTCACATTAGGGAAGTTCTCTGCTATAATTTGCTCCAATATACCTTCTGCCCCCCTCTCTCTCTCTTCTTCTTCTGGGATCCCAATTATTCTAATGTTGTTTCGTCTTATCGTATCACTTATCTCTCGAATTCTGCCCTCGTGATCCTGTAGTTGTTTCTCTCTCTTTTTCTCAGCCTCTTTATTTTCTATCATTTGGTCTTCTATATCGCTGATTCTCTCTTCTGCCTCATTTATCCTAGCATTTAGTGCCCCCATTTTTGATTGCACCTCATCAATAGCCTTTTTGATTTCGATTTGGTTAGATTTTAGTTCTTTTATTTCTCCAGAAAGGGTTTCTCTAATAACTTCCACGCTTTTTTCAAGCCCAGCTAGTATCTTTAAAGTCATGATTCTGAACTCTAGGTCCGACATCGTACTAATGTCCGTATTGAGTAGGTCCTGGCTGACGGTACTACCTCTTGTTCTTTTTGCTGAGGTGATTTCTTTCGTCTTGTCATTTTGTCCAGAGGAGAATAGATGAATGAGAGAACAAAAGGCTAACAGGTTTACAACGTCCCCAGCAAATATACTGTATACAAATCAGAAAAGACCTGAAACCAGGGGAAAAGAAAGGGAAAGAAAGAAAAAAGAAAGAGAAAAAGAAAAAAAAAAGATAAAAAGATAAAAACAAAAACAAAACAATTCAAAAAAGGCAGAATATGATCAAATATGATCAGGCTAGTGCATAGATCAGTGCCACACACTAGATTTTGGGCGTATTTTGGTCTGTTAGAAAAAAGTGCCTCCTAAAATTTTAAAGGAAGAAAGACATATATGTACAAAATAAGGGTTGATACAATGAAGGGATGGAAGATGACTGTAAAGATGAAAATTATAAAAGATTTTATAAAAGGACTTGGTAAGATAAGTTGTTTGAAAAAAGAAAGGAGATTTAAGGAAAAAAAAAAAAAGGAAAAAGGGAGAGAATGTGATCAGGCAGGAGACTAGAATAAAGCCATACACTAGTGGTTTAGGGTATATTTTGATCTGTTAGAAGAAACTGTACCTCAAAATTTTAAAGAGAGAACAACTTATATATATATATGCCAAAAACAAGGATAACTACTATGAAGGGATAAAATATGACTCTAAAAATGAAAAAAAAAAAAAATGTTTTTTTTTTTAAAAAAAGGGATTTATAAGATGTTGGTTGAAAAAGGGAAAAAGAAAAATAAAAAAAAAGTCAACAAAAATTAACTTTGATGAAATAATGAATCATGGTAAAAAAAAAAAAAAAAAAAAAAAAGAAGCCATGAATCTATGTGCAGTATTCCCCTAGCGCTGGAGTTCTCCTATTCTCCTTGATCGATCAACTTGGTCTTGGCTTGCTGGCTGTTTGTGTTGATCTTCTGGGGGAGGGGCCTGTTGCTGTGGTTTCCAAATGTCTTTGCCGGAGGCGGAATTGCCCCGCCCTTGTCGGTCCGGGCTAAGGAAGCTGCTCCAGTTTGCTCTCAGGAGCTTTTGTTCCCTGCCAGCTCTCGGTACAGCTTTGGAGGACCAGGGCGAAAATGGCGGCCTCCCAGTCTCCGCCCGGAGGAGCCGAGAACTCGGGGCCCCACTCCTCAGTGCGCCCCCAGAGAAAAGCAGTCACTCCCGTGTCCCCGGTCTCTGGCCGCACTCCGTGCTCACCCGGCCTGTGATCGAGCGTTGCTATCTCTGGCACCCGACCCCGCTCGGAGTCTCCAAACCCAGCAGATCCCTGCAGTGCGTTCCCGCACCACTCCTCCCCGGGAAGGAAGGGGAGTCTCCCCGGATCTGCTGCTTGTTGGGTCCTTGCTGGGGGAGCCGTGCCCCGACTGGGCCGCAGATCACAGTTTATGGCAACCCCGAGCTGAGAGCCCGCGACTCTGCTCCGTCTCTGCAGCTGGCTTCCCCGCCCCGACACCTGGGAGCTCTGCCGCACTCAGGCACCCCCGGTCTCTCTGTGACCCCAAGGGTCCTGAGACCACACTGTCCCGGGAGGATTCCACCCCCCGCTTAGCCACTGCAGCGACGTCCCTCCGCCGAGCCAACTTTTAAAAGGTCCGATTTTGTGCTCCGCGGCTCTAGCACTTGCCAGAAGCGGCCGGCGGAGGCCCCTCCCCCGCCGTCTATCCTCCCGAATATCGCCTCGGATTCACTTCTCCGCACGTCCTACCTTCCAGTAAGTGGCCGCTTCTCTGTTCAGAGAGTTGTTGCTACTCTCCTGTTCGATCTCCTGTTGAGTTCGTAGGTGTTCAGAATGGTTTGATCCCTATTCAGCTGAATTCCTGAGACCAGACAAAATCTAGGTCTCCTACTCCTCCGCCATCTTGCTCCGCCCCCGCTTTTGGTCTTTCTTTCGCACTCAGAATCTGCTTCAATATTGTTTGCAGGGTTGGTTTAGTGATCACCAACTCTTTCAGTTTTTGTTTGTCTGGGAAACTCTTTATCTCTTGTTCTATTCTGAATGACAGCCTTGATGGATAATGTATTCTTGGCTGCGTATTTTCCCCATTTAGCACCTGCCACTGTCTTCTGGCCTGCCAAATTTCTGTGGACAGATCTGCTGTGAATTTGATTTGTCTTCCCTTATAGGTTAAGGACTTTTTTCCCCAGCTGCTTTCAGATTTCTTTTCTTGTCTGTGTATTTTGTGAATTTGACAACAATATGGTGTGGGCCAGCTTTTGTTGAATTTGATGGGAGTTCTCTATGCCTCTTGGATTTTGATGTCTCTTTCCTTCCCCAGATTGGGGAAGCTTTCAGCTAAAATTTGCTCAAAGAATCCTGCCCCCTTTTCCTTTTCTTCTTCTGGGGCTCGTATGATACCAATGTTATTATGCTTTAAGGAGTTGCTGAGTTTCCTAAGTGTACTTTCACGATCCAATATTTTTCTTTCCCTCTTCTTTTCGACTTCTCTATTTTCCATAACTTTATCTTTTATACCACTGATTTGTTTCTCTGCTTAATCCGTCCTCATTGTCATTGCCTCCAGTCAGTTTTGCATCTCAGTTTTAGCATTTTTTTCACTTGACTAGTTTTTAGTTCTTTTATCTCTGCAGTAAGGGATTCTCTAGTGTCTGCTATGCTTTCTCAAGCCTAGCTAGTAACGTTATGATTATTGTTTTAAATTCTGGTTCAGGCATCTTACTTATATCTGTTTTTATTAGATTCCTGGCCGTCACCTCTTCCTGTTTTTTTCTTTTGGGGTGAAATCCTCTGTCTTGTCATTTTGTCTAGGTCACTGTTTTTTGTGTGGTTTTTGGGAAAGCCTGTTATATTCCTGTTTATGATTGTAATGGTCGTATTAAGAATAGGTCCTATACTGTCTTGGGCCTGGTGCTTCAGGAGGTATTTCAGAGTGTGCACTCTGCTGTTGTGTTTTGGCTGCTCCTTCCCTCAGGTCATTCCTCTGCAGAGTTTCTCCTTGCTTGCAGTGGGGGATGTTTGGACCTTGTCCACTGTGTGGCAAATTTTTCTAGGTGTGTTTTGGTCTGTTTGTTAAAAGAAGCTAGATACTATGTCCCCTAGAGCTGAAGCTTTGCAGCACTCTGTGACTTGGTGCATGCAAGGAATCTGTGCTGTTCTTCTGGGGGAGTGGCCTGCTGTGCTGATTTTCAGGTGGACTTGCCCTAGTGGATATGCATCTGCAGGGTGCAGGAGGGTGGGGCTTGGGGTAAGTAGGTCCGGCCTCCAGTAGGGGGTGCTGTGATGCTCACTGAGGTCAGTAAGTGCTGATGGGTGGGGTGGAAATGGCATCACCCTGCTCTTTCATCTCCAGATATGGGAATCTGCACCTACCACTTTTTAGGAAGCCTTCACAGAAGAGTGAACAATCTCCCCTCTCATGACTCTGGCTTCCATCAGATCCCTGCCTTCATCCTGTCTGTGTCTGAGCTGTCTGCCTGTCAGGTGGCACAGTACTCCTGTGTTTTATCTCAGGCATGTGGTTGGGTTTCAAAACTACAAATTTTAGGGACCTACAAGGTGCAGACCTATGCCGATCCTCTTGGGGAGAGTCTTGCCATGCTGTGGAAGGTGCTGGTTTGTCTCAGAAAAGCAGTTGCATGACTACGTGGTGATTTGGAGTCTATATGGTAAAGCAGAGCAAAAAGCCAAGTTTGCTGCCCTCCACAGGTGTCTCTGTTCCTATACTAGTGAACAGGGCAGCATATTGGTGCCCGCCAGCTCTATTGTTCCTGGCAAGGCCATGCTACCACTCCCAAATGCACTCCAAGAAGGGGAACTGTTTCTCCCAGTAAGACCCAGGGGATCCTCAGACCATGCTGCCTACTCCCTGGCCTCTGCCCTCCTTCCCCATAGGAGCACCACTAAGCCTGCCAGGCATGACCCTGGTGATGGCCTGGACTTCTATAACTTCAGACTTTGAGCTCTGCTGCTTATAAAAACTTGTGGTATTCAGCCCCTCTCCTTTACCCCGTCAATGGTTTTGGGGAAGAGTTTTCTTGTGCAATCCCCTGCTCATGCTTTCGCACACACTCTCTCTTTTGCTCCTCTCTCCCTGATCAGGGCTCCCTCCACTCCACAACACCTGCAGTTCTTTTCTCCCCCAAACCAACTCTCTGCAGCAACTACCTTCCATGATGTGTCAGTTTTTCTGTCTCTAGATGTGCAGTGTGCTCTCTCAGTCCTCAGATCAATTTCTTGGGTGTTCAGAATGATTTGATATTAACCTAGCTGTGTTTGAGGGATGAGGCAAGTTTAGGGTCCCCCTACTTCTGTGCCATCTTAACTCCTCCTCCCTGGAAGCTCCTAAATATACTTTCTAAAGTCCATAAAAAGAAACATAGTTTAATAATGTTTCTCTCTTTCTCTTATGTAAACAATTTTGGCTTTATCTGAAGTAAATAGTCCTAAAGTATTTGTGTAGCAAATGAGTGCATTTTTGTATGAATAAAGGAAATCTTTCAAGTTTCCAAGGGAGGGAAAAAGAGAGGGTGAAGTGATATACAAAAAATAAGAGGAAACTGGCTTTAGACATCATATCATTTTTCTCTGTAAGGAGAGCAAATAGTTAAGATGTGCACACATACCAGACAGAGTGTCATACATTAGATTTTGACATAACTCGGGTCCTTGACAGTTCTATCAAGTCAAGATTTTTAATATCAGTGCTTATTAATTCACAATTTTTGGAAAGGAAGGAAGTGATGCCTCCTATGTGAAACAAATAATTTCCTCATGAGACTTCTGTTCTTTGGTATCTAAAGTCTCCTTAAAATATGTAGCCAAATGCTGACTATATATTTATATGATCAAGTGATTTGCCAGCCAACATTTTTATTTACCTAACATATCTATGATTTCTGACTGAAAGCCTTTAACAAACTGTGGAAAGAGCATTGGATATGTCAATAGCAGAAACTTATCCCGATATTGTCTAAAGGTGCTGATGAGGGAGAAGATTCTCATATTTTACATTAGTTTTAGCTAAAAAATATTTTAGGGAGGCAATTTTTGAGTTTAAATTATGTTTGGACTCCTCATAACAATTAAAGCAGATTATTGGACAGTCAGAATTTTGTTTTGCTTTTTTGTTATTTGTTTTCTTCAACTTTTTTAAAAATTGAATTCAATTTAATTAGCATATAGTATATTATTAGTTTCAGAGGTGGAATTTAGTGATTCAGCAGTTGCATATAACACCCAGTGCTCATCCCATCAAGTACCCTCTTTACTGCCCACTATCCAGTTCCCTATCCCCCTGCCCACCTCCCCTTCAGCAATCCTGTTTGTTTCCTATAGTTAACAGTCTCTTATGGTTATTTCCCAAATCTGTTTTTGTCTACGTCTTCAAAGGCAAGAGAGATCAGATTCAGCAGTGCTTATGGATTGCCCTGCATTGGTGAGCAGCCCCAGGCAGAGGGGGAGAGGAGAAAAGCCTATTAGATGCCCTTGCCCCATCTAAGAGGACAGCCACTCCATCTCCTATCAGCATGATGGGCCAGCACCCTAAGACACCCAGCAGCTGTTCAACCCACCAAGTGGGGTGGCCCTAGGTCAGTATGTCCCCAGGTCGGGGGTGGCCCCAGGTCTGTGTGTCCCCAGGTTGGGTTGGCTCCAGGTTGGAGTGGACCCAGGTTACGGTAGCCCCAAGTCAGGGGCAGCTTGGAGAGAATTCAAGTGGGCCTGGGCTGAAGCAGAATCTCAGCAGATGGCAACACAGGGAACAGGTCTAATCTCTTAGGGAGAGGAGGCCATGGAGAGGATGTGAGGTCTAAGGTGAGTCAAACTCAGCTGAAGAGGGAGTGATCTATGAGAAATTCCTAACCAAAGAACCCCTGGTGTCCACTATGCTGAATATGAACTAATTCAACCAGAGGAGGACATCCCCTTTGTCTATAAGTTTATGTTCTAGAAAAAAATGGATGATGCTGTGGAGCCATGCGATAGCCCTGGCAGAAGTCAAGAGCAGTGGATAGGGGAAGGGGGGCTGTTAGAGAGCCCTCTGGTTGGGGAGATGGAACACTATGACAAAGCAGAGTGCAGGAGGGTGAAATGTATGTGTATGACCGCATTGGTGAGGCCTGGGGTAACCAGGCGGAATCTAGGCTGGGATAGGGTGAGAAACACTTCACACAACAAAGACCAGGTTGCTAGGAGCCCCCCAGTCTTCTAATGCCCCTTCTCCTTTCTGAGGATCCCTCTATAGACACTTCCACCCCAGCACCTTTCCATAGGTGAGCTTCAAACCCTTCACACCTTTCTAGTCCTGCAGCTCCTGGTCAGGCCCTAGTTGTTCAATCCACTATTGTGGGAGTCAGTGTGGGATGTGCTGACTTGTCTATGGCCTTGTGGACACCAGGGGAGGGTGGGGAAATCCTTTCTGCCTGTTGGCAAATCACAGCTTCACAGGATGCAGGTGTCAGGACCTTGAAAGCTGGTTGACCTGGTTGATATGCTAGGTAGTGTACCTTGACATTTCTCAGGTATGGCAGTCATTGTCCATTTCTAAAGAAGGAGAAGCAATTACCAAGCTTGACAGAAAGAAAGTAGGAAGAGTCCCCCAGACTGGTCAATAAGCCCACGCCAAAGGTAGGCTTACTCTGAGCTCAGAACACCTCAGCTTCGCAGCCCATCTCTCCCACTGGTCCTAGAAAAGTGTTCACATGGTGTTTGAGTTCTGTTGCTGCTGTAACAAATGACCACAGATCTAGCGACTTGGAACAAGAGCCATTTATTATCTCCCACAGCAGTAGGTCCCGAGTCTGGTAAGTGTGGCTTGGTACTCTCTCACATGATCCACATCAAGGTTCTGTCTACCCTGGCCCTATCCGGAGGCTCCTGGGGAAAGTCCACTTCCAGTCTCATTCATTTTGTTGACAGAATTTATTTCCTTCTCATGGTTTCCACTTGGCCTGCCATCATCAGGCCACCAATGGTGGGTGAGTCTTTCTCACACTTAGAATCTCTCTTACTTTTCCTCCTGCTGCTGCATTTCAGGTAAAACTCTCTGCTTTTTAGGGATCAAGTGATTAGACTGGGTCTCCTGGATAATACAGGATAATCCCTAGTTTAAGGTTTGTAATTTTAATTCCATCTGCAAATTTCCTTTTTGCCATGTAATGAAATAGTCACAAGTTCCAAGGACTAGGGCATGGCCATCTTTGGGGGACCATTCTGCTGACCATACATGGTCATTTTTGTAAAATTCAATAGTGATTTTTTTTTGTCCTGTTCTGTAGAAGACCCAGTGTTCTCCAATCTCCTCTTAACCTAACACAGTGTTTTTTCAAACTATAGTTCATTAATCATTGTTGCTTCCTCAAAAAGTGAGTTTGAGTAGCAATTAGCATTTTTGTAAGGAATATAGAATTGAATTGCATAGAAAATACCAAGACTGCACATAACCATCTAAGTTCTATGAAATTGTTAGTGTCCATACACACACACACACACACACACACACACACACACACACACACACACTTCTGAATTAGGTCAGGATTTCAAGTATACTTCTCAGTATATTTGGTTAAGACTTAAAAATTTGAAAAGACATTTTTTAAAAAGATGCTAGAATTCATCTAGAGCCTCCCAGCAAGGCCTGCTCCTGGTCCTGGGAGGATTTCTGAAGCATCTGGGAAGGCGTCTGTCTCCCTAACAGAATGCTGACACAGGCTATCTAGTCCTAGCCCAGAGGTCGGGGGCTCCCTTTGACCCTGGTTGTGTTGAGGGAGCCCTCTGCCCCCACTGTGGACAACTGAAGATGCATCTATTTGTCTCAATTTTCCTTTGTAGCTATGTCTAAGAGTCTGTTTGGACAGGGGAAGAAATCTCTAGATACATTTTTCTGGGTAAACGAGATAACTGGAGAAATCACCTACCCTTCAATGAAGGCAGATGTACCTGAAGCTTCTCCAGCTTCTCTGGAGAATCCCCAAGAGAGGCCCGGATCTCAGTATGGGAGCATGCAGGGGGCTCCTCTCAGTGCCCAGGGCCCATCCAGCATACCTGTACAGAAGGCTGCCCTTCCACCTCCTCCTAAGGCTTCACTGAAAGACACTGGCTCAAGGTACTGCCTCCCATCTACACCAACCCATGGCCTGGCTAAGGCTGGAGCAATGAGCACCTGGCTGCTCTCAGCAGTTCCTGTGACTATCTCACCACGAGGAAGTGCTCTGCCAACATGTGGCCCCCTTGGACAAGTCCCTCTGCCCCCAGCTTCTTCCTTTCCTCCCAGTCCTTCTACCCCCTGGGCCTTCACTTGCAAGCTGAAAAATGTCCTTACTGGGAACAACCGATTTTCCTTTTGAACTTGAAAGTATTTGCATGGTCACAGCTTCCTGAGCAGCCCACCAGCTGAACGCCTCCATGCTCATGTCCATGATACTTTTGCCTCCCCTGGAAGCGTAGAGAACTCTGTGCAGAGGTCTTAGAAGAACACACCAAGTGCTTTCAAACCCCATATAAATTTAACCTAGATTTTGACACAATGTTTTCTAGATCTTCTTTTACCTCCCAAGTCTATTTTGCTCCTAAGTTTTTGGAGTTCAAGAATTTGGTTCTGATGTTGGTAGCAGAGCAGTATGTTTGATTCCCAGCCAGAGCCAGAAGGATACCTCTTTGGTTGAGGTAGGAACAAGCCAGGATGAGTGGGACCTGCAGGCCCTGTGTCTCTGCATATAGCCCAGGGGGTGGCACTCAGGGCTGTCCTGGGTCCTGAGCACAAAGGGGCTAGAGCCCTGCCGGAGCTCTCTTTGAGGCAACCTGAGGCTGAGAGAGCCTTTGGGCAGAGCACCCCTTCTAGCTCTGCCTTCACTGGTGGACAGGCTCCGGATGATGCTTTGGTGAGACAATGGGCAGCCGCTCGACCCTCCAGGAATGGAGTGACTGGTCCAGTCATGCAGGGGTAGGAGGCAGTAAGTAGGGGTTTGGAAACATTGTCTCAGCCTGAGGACCCCAGGAAACCCTCCTCCGGCCTGGGGAGCAAAGGCCTGTGGCCCAGCCTTGATTCTGTAGCCAATGTGTCCAGTCAGAACCCTGCCTCTCTTGGCCTCAGCTTCCCCCCGCCCCCATACAATATAGGGGTGAGCAAGCCTGTCTGCCAGGCCTGCTCAACTTCACTGTCTGTAACTATGTTACCAGGAACCAGGGATGAGTGGTTCCCAGAGGCCCTGGGTACAGCAGGGGGCAGGAAGCCAGGTGCTCACAGTGTGGAGAGGGCCACCAGGCCCAGCAGGGGCCATGGGTTCTGGGCCTATGGCTGGAGCAGGTCTCCACCGGAAGCCATCACACTCATACTTCTGACCAACTGTTCAGCCTCCTGCAGTGCCCTTCTAGTGCACTCTCCTGAAAAAGTTTACTGTGGTGCTCATGCTGAAGGTGAGAAACTTCAAGGATTCTGTGCGGTACTGCAGAGCACGTAGGAAGGGTGGGTTGATGCTGAGCAGCAAGTGGGAAACCGGCACAGAGGGCCTGAACCACAGCTCTAACCTGCAACCCAGAAGCCCAGGGAGAAAAGAGAAGCATGTGCACAGAAAAGCTCCCGGCCGGCGAACTAGAAAAGTGAGAGGCTGGAACCAATTCAAACAACCGGTGAATAGGGCAGGCTAAGTAGAGGCTGGAATCCCAGGAAGCTCTAACTTTGGGAAGGTTAGTGGATATGAAATAATGCTCAGGGAGGAAGAGAGAGTGTGTACCTTACCAGGGTCTCAGGTGGACTTGGCATGTTGCCCACAGATGGTGGGTTCTTCCCTCTACAGCATCATTCAAGGGCAGCCTACAACAAATGGGGTTTGCAGTGGTGACCCCAAGTCACCAGTACAGTGGATTGAATCGTGTCCCTAAGGGATATATGTTCACGTCCTAAGCACCAGGACCTGTGAAGATGACCTTCTAGAGCAATGAATGTGATTAAGTTATGGGTCTTGAGAGGAGGGGCTCATCCTAAATTATCCAGTAGGCCCTACGCGCATTCACATGCATTCTTCAAACAGGGTGAGTTTTGAGACAGACACACAGAGGACACAGAGAATAAGAGGCAGCGATGTGACCACAGGGGCAGAGATTGGAGTGATGTGGCCCCAAGCCAGGAACACTGGCAGCCAGCGGAGTCTGGAAGAGGCAAAGAAAAGAATGTCCCCTTGGGCTTCTGGAGGGAGCATGGTCCCACGACACCTTGATTTTGGATTTCTGGTTTCAAGATTGTGAGGTAATGCATTTGTGTGAAGCCCCCTGGTTTGTAATTTGTGTCAGCCCCAAGAAACATACACCAAACGCAGGCTCTTGTCTGCTCCGTCCCTGCTGTGTTCCCAGTGCCTAGGACAAGGCCTGTGTACTGCCGGTGCCTCCTGTTTGCTCAATGACTAATGGGAAAAGGTCTTAGGAAATCCCTCAGCAAAGATTTTACTCCAAAGTTTAAAAATCCTGCATTTTGGTGGGGGGGGGGCGGGAAGTGAGGTACAGGCTGTCGTCTGTATAGATCATACTGTTCCTCCACCCGATCACACTGCCCATCCTGCTGACTTGGAAGTCTCTGGCTCATGCGTGCCATGGTCTAGGCCAGTGCGCATGGTATTGACAGAGAAAATGAAAAACGGACAGCCTCCAAAAGATGCCGAGGGTGAAATCTGATGGCCCCCTCCCTTGTGAGCCACACACTGTGCTGAACCGATTTCCTCCACATTAGCTGCTGTGATGGACTTTGGGGCAGAAGTGTGCAAATGTTGCTCCAGGAATGATGCCCATAGGCACCTGTGGGGTCCCAGAGAGCCCAGGCTGCTGCCAGGCCTCAGGGGGAGCAGGGCTGCCCCCCCCCGTTCTACACAAGTCCCCTAGGTGCCAAGGTGGCCCTGCTGCCCGCTGACCAACCACGCCACAGTGGCCAGGTCTCTGTCTCTGCTATGCCCCCCATGCCTGCTAGGGCAAGGACTGCTCCAAGGGCGCATCTGGTCTTGACTTGTGAGCTGCCTGTCCCCAGCACTAATCCCGTGGTGGGCCCGTGCAGGGCTGGGGGTGCTGCTGCCTGCTCAGACCCCTCACAGCCCTTGGGACACCTAGGTTCTAATCCCACCTCTCTTATCTACAGGAGACAGAACGGCCTTGGCCAAGTCTCCGTCTCTTCTCACTTTCGGGTATCAGTTTCCCCATGTGCAAGATCTGTCACCTTAGGGGGAGAATTCCTATAGTGCTCCATAATAGGTATGTCCCCACGAGGGCAGGGCTTTGACCAGTAGACTGAGGCTGCAGTAGCAGGGGGCTGGGGATTAGAAGAGGGGCCCATGGCGCCAACTCTGATTTGTGTGGCCACTGGCTGTCCCACCTCCCCCTCCTCCTCCTTGTCCCAACTGCTAAGGAGTGAGGGGTGCCTGGGCCAGCAGCCCAGGACCATCCAAGGGAGGGCTCTGCATTCCTGGGGCAGACTCACTGCGGGTGGGAAGAACTTCCAAGAACATGACCCAGTGTCTCCTTTTACAGATGGGGAGACTGAGGCCAAGTGAGGCCTTGTCCAGGGTCATTCAGTGCAGGGAGCCCAGTAGGAGTTCTACCAAGGTGCCCTGGGGGTTGCGTCAATTCTTACTCATGAGACAGGTACCTGGGTGGCCCTGCCAGGTCAGAGGGCTTGCGGTTGGGGTCTGTGGTTAGGCGGCACAGGTCAGAGGCACCCCCGAAACAGGGAGGTGCTTTGTGATCAGCCAGCTGCCAGGCTTCACCCAATGCATCAGTGGCTCCTGCACCCTGAGTGTGAGTGCCAGCCTCCTGGGAGTTTGGGCTCCCAGCTCTGGGGCCTGCAGGAGAAGGCTGCCAGGACCACGGCCCCCTGCAGAAGAGCCCAGAGCCTTGGAGCCACCAGTCTCCACAGGACTGACGTGGTCTTACTGGCTTGTTCGAGGGTCCCCCCAGAACAGTGGGGGTGGGGTGGGGAAGCTGGATTGGTATAAGGGAAGTAGGAACACCAGGGTGCTGGGACAGGGCCCAAGCTGGATGGGTTCACTTAGGGATGTACACACAGTCCTTAGAGGTTCTAAAGGTGAGCTGACTCCTGACTCAGCCCTGACCCCTCTTGCTTCACCTCTCCATTTCTCAATGCCCACCATCCCCCCTCTCATTAACTCAGGTGGGCTGCCTGGACCTGGAGGTCTTTAAGAAACAAAAGAGGAAGTAGGGCCTGGGGGGGACCTGTCCTGCAGACAGATGTGGCTTTGGACCTATGCCTTCCTAACTGGACAGCCTGGGCTCAGGGCCTGCTTCTTCCTTGGGAGACGTCTGGCCTGGGTCTGGAGCTCAGGTCCCTTTGGAGACTGCTTCTGACCCATGGCTTTGTAGTTGGTGGGGCCTCAACCTGTGCCAGTTTTCAGTGGTGAGACAGAGTTTTCCCTTTTATGTTAGATTGGGAGAGGAGGTCAAATAGGCCATCAATTTCTTGTAACTTCCTATTATGTCACAATCGTTGTAAAACTATTAATAAGTGAATAACAAGAAAAACAATCTGATTAATGTATTATTTATTATATTATTAACAATCAGTTCTGAGACAAAGTCCAATTCAAAACATTACTAAGGATTCTATTATTAGTTGATTTTAGAAATGGCATAATCCAAACCTATATTTCAATAAATCTTCTTATGTAATCTTTAAGGAAGGAATTTTTCACCTCCATCATTTGGCTCTGGAAAATCTTTACAGGCAACATTTTTACATTAGAAAAAAAAAATTCAGTATAGTTGTTATGAAGGTTCAAAGAGATGTGGTATGCACAAACTATAAAAATTACAAATCATTCTTTCTTTTGAACACATATTTGAATTTAAACAGTTTAAATAATAGTGTTTTAGATGAATTTGAAATGAACTTCAAGAATGGTTTGTTAACAGCTTCTTTTCTTTCTGATGCACTGTGGGAAAAAAATTCCTTTCCCATTTCTTCAGCAGTAGGGGCTACAAAAATGGTGTCCCAAATTAGGATTCACCTTATCCTCTTGAGAAATAAGCCAAAGAGGTTTTGGATCTGGTGGAATATATTATCCGAAGGGAAACACCTGTGGAGAGAGAAGCCCTGTGTCTCCAGAGCGGGTCCCCCATGTCTCTGGGGATAAGCTGTGCTGTGGCCTCAGGGAGCCCACACAACTATGCACAAGGGACGGCTCAGAGGGGCCTCACCCCACGTGCGAAACACGGTAGGAACAGGAAGACCGGGGTTGAGGGGGTGACAGAAATCCTGAATGGCCTGAACCATTTTATACTCCCTACTTGCTGGAACTCTTGGGGAAAAAAGCAAGGGTTTTTCCAGATAGTCTGTCCACAAAAACAAACGAGTCACCTCACTGATTCAAAGACACTTACTGTCTGTTAGTGTCATGCTACCAACAGTTATAATACTTTAATGGGTAGGAAAACTTATGGATTTAAACCTAAATTTTCTGTCACTAAGATGTTTTAACAAACTGGTATCAGACTACTTATGACAATGTCAATACTACACATACATCCAATTGCTTTTTTTTCCTTCTACTCTTTCTTTCAGGAAGAATCTGGTTATCTAATTTTTGCTACCCATCAGTCTCCTGTTTTGGACAGCAACTGTCCCCTACTGGCTGCAAAATACATGTTCGTGCTGACACATGAGATGTTTACCAAGTTGCATGTTGAATGAGTCCCATTACTTCAGAACTATGCTGAGACCTGTTTACACGTACCCACATTCACTCATATAAAAATAGATATCCTTGACTCTGTAGAATCCCTCATTTACACACCACTAAAAATATGTTCTTTCATTCTGACATCTTTTTACCCAATCTTGCCAATCAGATAAGAAACACTGTAAGACTGGGAGATAAAACCTTTTAAAACAAGTTTTGTAGCAGAGATTAATTTTAAAAAAAGTTCTACTTTTAGAGCAGCAGTTAGAAACTTCGTTCTTGTAATATGTAAATAATACTGTTATATCAAATTGTGGTTTTAAATTAGTTTAACAGTTTCTTAGCTCTTCAAAAATAACACAGATTTCTGTGTTACTTAATGGCTTCTCCATCCTTCCAATTCCAAGGAATACAAAGGTCTCCATCTTGAAGAACAGAATAAAAATGTGAAATGCAGAGGTGCATCCCTTGTAGGTAAGGCAGTGACTGTTCTAGAAGTCTCTTACAACAATCCACCATTTGTATACTAGAAACGCTGGGCTCCTTATAAAACTTTTCCAGGGAAAATTTTTTCGTTGAAGCCTGTATCAATTCATTTTCAATAACCTTTAACCTGTTATATTGAAAATAAACATAATATTGCCACAAGCTATCACCAAATAAAAGAACATAAAATGTACATATAATTTTATATATTGGGGCTCTTTCTTTCAAGATTTTATTTAAATCCAAGTTAGTTCACATATAGTGTAATATTAAGTTTCAGAGGTAGAATTCAGTGATTCATCAGTTACATACACCACCCAGTGCTCATGACATCACGTGCCCTCCTCGATGCCCATCCCCCAGTTACCCCATCCCCCCCAACCTTCCCTCCAGCAACCCTCAGTTTGTTTCCTAGAGTTCAGCATCTCTTATGGTTTGCCTCCCTCTCTGTCTTTATTTTGTTTTCCTTCCCTTTCCCTATGTTCATCTGTTTTGTTTCTTAAATTCCACGTATGAGTGAAATCATATGGTACTTGTCTTTCTCTGACTCACTTATTTCACTTAGCATAATACCCTCTAGTTCCATCCACGTCATTGCAAATGGCAAAATTTCATTCTTTTCTATGGCTGAGTAATTTTCTTCTTTATCCATTGATCTGTTGATGGACATCTGGGCTCTTTCCAAACACTGGAGTCTAACTTTCTACTCTCAACACTGAAAATGGTGTCCACAAAGGGTAAATGACATGCTTAGAAGACATGCCAATAGTTCTTGTGCATGTATCTCTGAAAGTATTTGTTAAATCTTTTAGCAGCAATGAGTAAAAATAAAGACATAATTTAAAACGTTCTTATCCTGCCTCACTGAGCAGCTGTTAGTGACCAAAGAAAGCAGACCGCTGAGTGTAAAAGTTCCTAGTTTTAGGAACCACCTACAGTCTGACCCTTGGGCAGTAATGACTTCTGGAGACTCCCAAACACCCAGCAGGCTCAGAAGACAGGCCCCTGGGGAGGACGCTCCTCCCCTCCACTCTGTTCTATGCCCATCAGCTCCCTCTCTTCCTCTTGTTCCATCAAGGGCTTGAGTGAAGGCCTAGAAAGCAGACAACTCAGGGCAGAACTCAGTGTCTTAGATACACAGATGGCCAGTTTATGGGTATATTTTGGTAAAAAGCTTCAATCCTCCAAATCTTGAGATGTGTTAAAGAGGCCTTGTCACGTCCTTGAGTGGTGTGCAGACCAGAACGGACATCTCTTGGGAAGCCCACGCAGGAAGGGGAGTAAAGCAAAACTGCCATGGTCAAAGAAGGTTCCCAAAGAAGTTTAAGTATTGCACTGGTTAAAAAATACCCAAATAACCTCTATTTATCCACTCTTAATCTCTGCATAAAGGAAAAAAGTACCATGAACTATCCATAAGCTAGAAAAATATTTGAAAACAGAAATGGTCGTTGTAGTCAGCTGGGACTTAGTAGCACGGGTCTGTAGTTACTGACTTACTCCCTTCAACAACACCCGGAACACTTTCTCAGGTGCTGCTAGTTTTTTTCTGTAAGATTACTCCTTCTAGACACTGCTGCTTAGAGACTGAAGAAGTTGGACAGCAGAGTTGACGGGGTTCTCAGAATGTTCCAGCTGGACCTGTACCTATTCTTTCCAGGATTAGACGGGAAGAACCATAGGTACCATCAACAGCAGGGACCGACAAACTTTTTTGTAAAGGGCTTTTCTCACTGGCTCAAAAAAAGGGAGGGGGAGGTATTTAACAATCTGGCTCAGAAATGGAGAGCCTGGCATCTGGCCAAGTTAATGTGTAGTTCTCCAATGATGCATCTTTACACGCATCTCTGGCCAGGGCCATGCATTCCCATCCCTTCTCAGAGAAGCCTCTCGCCTCATCCCAGGGTTGCCCCGACCCCTAGGCCACAACCTCTACAACCAGGAGGGCCCATCAGTCCTTCTGGAGTACAGTTCTGCATGAGAATCGAGCCCAGAGAGGGCGGCCTTCACTGGGGCTCTCTCCAGGGCTGGCCCTTCCAATAAGGAGGTGGCGGGGAACAGCCTATCCCTCCCTGGGTGCCTCTGGAGTCCAAAGCAGACGAATTTAGATGATTTTTTGCCTTTCCTTATGATTTCTTTGCTTTATTATATTCATACTTCAACAACAATGAAATAGAGGAAAAAGGGAAGCACAGCACAAATGAGAGAAGCGCCATGACACGGTGAGTACGGCTGGTGGCGAGTTTTCTTCCTTTCCTTCTAATGCTAAGAAATGGGCCAGACATTTCCTAGGGGGAAATGACCTTTCTTTCCCCTGACAAAAACGATATCTATTTTTTTTTTTTTTAAATAAAGCTCCTTCTGCCTCTGACATCAACTGTGAGTTCCACAAGGGTATCTGTTCTGAGGGCCGGCTAGGTACCAAAGTACTCAATATTAGTGGAATAAATGAACATTGTTTTAAATCGTTTTTTCCTATTCTATGTCAGTATCAAAATTATTTAAACAGTCTTCTATTACTGTACATTTCTACTGTTTCCAGTTTGCCTAAGTGATATTAAAATTTATAGTATATGATATAGGGTAGGAGGAAACATGAGTGAGTTACCACAAAAGCAGTAAGTGAGGATAGCCCGTGTAGGGAGAGCTGCTTTACCTCTAGGCCCAGGTTACCCTAGGTTATGCCTGCCCCACGTAAGAGCTGTGCATGGGTCATTACCAGCCTCCAAAGGAGGGGGTTCCACAGTACACACATTCCCCCTGGTAGCCAGGCCATGTTAAGAGGCAGGGGCTATAAGTCATGCAGTCTTTTTTTTAAAAGTCATGCAGTCTTGAAAAGGCCATGTGAGGTCGACTTGAGACCCAGATATTAGCTTAGAATACTGGTTTTAAACCGTCCACAAGCCGAGGGTCCTGCAGAGGTACTCAGAGGACCCCGATGGGTATGAGCGGCTTCTAGCTCCCTTCCTCTTTGAACAGAACACCTGCAAGCTTTTATCTCTTTTATCAATTGGGTGTCCACTTGAGAATCTGCTTTATAGAGATATGCAGCTAAAAAGTGAAAACCATAGTCCAAGAACACACTTCATCTGCGGAAAGCCTTATAATGAAGGCAACCTTAATAGGGTGGGGAGAACAGAGTGAAGGGAAGCAGAAGGCAAAGGGGAGGGAAAACTGCAGAGGTCTGCAGAGGGATGAAGGTGATGAGTAAGAGGGAAGGTACACTGGGACCAGCAACAAAGTGGCTTCCTCTCCATGGGGGATAAAACAGGGACGAGGGCTCCAACGCCAGAGCCAGAAAGGGGCTCAGGGAACATGCAAGTTAATGGATTCAGCCAATGGGTGCTTCCTGAAAGCCACCTGTGTGCCAGGCACTGATCTTAGGATGGGAGTGAACAAAAGCAACAAAAAAGTCTGCCCTCATGATGCTTACATTCTGTCGGCGGGGTGGGGAAGGCAGGCAAATGAATGAGGAAAACAGCCTGTCAGAGACCAATGGTGTTGAGTATGAGGGAGCAAGGCAGACGAGGGGCGGTGGAGTGGCGCACATGGGAGGGTGCTGGTTCCCGCTGATGCTCAGGGAAGACCTGAGAAGGTGGACGTGGGCTGAGACGTGAGGGAGGTGAAGGGCAAACCAGGAGGACACCAGGAAGAGACGCTCCAAGATGCTGGATGAAGATAAAAGGGCCATCCGGCTGTAGCAAAATGAGTGAGGGCAAAGTCAAGGGCGCCCCGGCCTGCAGGCCGGCTCAGCAGGAGTGACTTCTCACAGGGCGACTCACTCTGGCCGCTCTGATGAGTCACTGTATTGACCTGACTGACTCACAGGATGGAACTTTCAAAAACTAACCTATGTGAATTGCATTTCTTTTTATTTTACTTCCTCAAAATCTAGTAGCAATGCACCACAGCTACAAAATGGCCACTGGAAAGACAGAAGCAGCAACTACAGTGTAGCCAACAGCCCTCACAGGGACAGGTGGGCCAGAGCTGCTCCCAAGAGTTAAAGCTGACTTACAACGAAGAGAAATCACATCACAAACATGAAGCCTTACCAACCAGTCAAGAAATGGGACATTCGTGCCACTGGATTGGGCCAACAGAGCTGTCACCAAGTCCACAAGCAAAACTAAGAGATGTAGCTCCTTCACTTATTCTCTACACAGAACGATCCCATTATCTCTTGTCTTCTACGGCTCTCCTCCACCGCCACCCTTGCTTTCAGATGAGCAACTGGTGGGGATGGAGGGGTGAATGGGGGGCAAGACAGGAGACATGTGGAACCGGCGGCTCCCCAGCACACTGCTGAACGGTCACCTCAGACCCTCTACCTTCCAGGTTCTGGTCTCTGTACTCCTCTCTCTCCTTCTCTGGGCCACTGTGTTCCCTTTAGTGCTGCTGTGGCTTTCCGGGAGCACAAGCCTTGTGCTTCTCACCCAGCCCCTCTCTGGCCCAGCTTCCACTGACCCCGTGCAGAACCCACACCCCCCACCAGAAACGCAGTCCAGGGGGGTAACAGAGCTGGCCCCAGCGTTCTCTCCACGGCACCTGTCATAGCCTCAGGGACACAACCATCATCACGCCAAATGACCGCTAAATGAATGAACAAGTGAATAAATTCTCAGTCTCCAAACCTCCTTTGCCAACATCCTTAGAAAAACCTCTTTTGAATGTAATATCCTCCTTTCTTCATAGGAGATACATAAAACATTATCAAGCAGTATCCAATGCCCACAAATCAGGAAACTATTGGCTACCAAGTCCTTCAAAGACAACATAGAGACAGGACCGCTTATGAATGACATCAATTTTTTACTTTAAAACTTCTTCTCATTTACTTAAAATCAGTAGTTCTCAATGTTTTAGACCATCAAGATTCCTGTTATTCAAGCAGTAACTGAATTTTTCCCATCTGGAGAATTTCTTTCTGACATTCTTATCTTTTGTTCTGCTCCTGAGTTGACGTTTATACTAACAAGCCTTGCTTCTCAAACGGAGGCACATGGTGGTAATGTCAATGAGGCTGTTACAATCAGAAACACCACATGCAATTCCTGGCAGACCAAGGAGGTGGGGGATAAATAAACGTGGATTATGCACAAATCAGTCCACTTCCTAAGTTTCATGCAGTTTTTATGTCCCATCTTTATGAATTCCGAAAACCTGAATTTTGACAGACTGACTGACAGGACATTACAAAGGGCTCATGGCACTTACTCTTCTTTTCTTTTCATGTTGTCTCTTGCCTGCTGGGCTTTGGTAAGGATAAACCACTGGAGGTTTGCTGGGTCACAGAGGCTTGGGATGTTAAAGTGCCCGAGTTCATGCAAGCTTGGAGCATATCTGTCACTGTAACAAAACACATGTGAAAGGAAAAATCACTCATCCCTCCATTCCCCACTCCACCCCCAAAGAAAATATTTTAGTAGTCTGATGAGTGATGAAGGAATTCATCAAGAAAATCCACTTTGAAAGTATAGTAAAATTATGCTTTAAGTTTTGCTGTTCCCCAAACAGACACACGTTCAGGATGACCACATACTTCCTTACCTCGTGGCCACCCTCATCTGTAAGATGAGCCCAGTGAGGTGTGAGGTGAGGTGTGCATTTAGCACCAAGCATAGACTGTGAAAACAGTATGTGCACAAAAAATGTGGGCTAGTGATTCAACATTAGTTTAATTCTAGAAAGTTTTCCGTAGGATTGACTTTGCCCTGTAAGTGGCAATGTACTTCAAGACTATTCTAGAGAGTCAATCCTTCAATTCCTTTAAGTTGGCTTTTTTAATGTGTAAATGAGTGTCACTTTTCTTTAGTTCCTAAGAAAAACACAAAACAATTTAATCCACTTACACAATGCATCTAAGTGAAAGAATAAAAGTCGTTCTTGTTTTAGATATTTACCTGTTAAGGATCATCTGTAAACCACGCAGACTGCGAGGGTGAAAGGGTATTCTGTTTTTCACCAGTCTACTATAGAACACATCAAGAAGAGAGTAATATTCTTCAAGCGTCAATACTGGTTGCAATTCCTCAATATAAACCACTTGTATACCTCCGAGGAGGTAGCTTATTTGGTCTTCTAAAAGCATCAGCCTCCTCTGAAGGTCAAAATAACTTGGTAACCTTTCAAAAAGCTACAGTATTTAAAAAAAAAAAATGAAACAAATATTTAGTTTTATGTTATTGTAATAGCTCAATTTTAGGATTCCAATAAATGGGATTGAGAAATTTTAACAAGAAAATTGTTTTCCTAGACGGAAAGGTCTAAGAAGTCAAAGAAAAAGACTTAATGTAATGCTGGAAATATTAATATTCAAAACAAAACACTACAAATCTTAGGGATTTTTAGATAAGACTAAAGAGATTGCAGAAAAAAAGAAATAGGTTCCAAATGAAAATAAGTCCTAAGTACTAACATTTAAATCTAAAATTAGTTTAAGAATGATTACATGGTCTAATAAAGAATGGTTTGAGAAATAAAGTACATGGATTTTAGCACCAAGTCTACTTCTTCAGAATTTACTTTAATTCAGCAAAACTCAATTCCATGCAATAAACATCACTGAGCACCTACCACGTACTTAAGCACAAATTGGGCACCTGTGTGTACAGATTTGAAGAGCTGGGCCCTGCTTTTCAGTCGGGGTACAAGTAAACAAAACAAGAATCAGGATTCTTTGTACTACGTGCCATGTCCACGTGAGTGGATACAGAGAAGACGTTCAAGTGAAAGGTTTCTAAGGAAGTCTAATGTGCCTGTCTGAAAATACAGACAGGATTTCGCAGGCGTTAAGTGCACATGGAGGTATGTCAGGGGAAGAGAGACGGAAGCATGAAGAGGGGCAGCACACTCCACGCACACTCCAATGGGAAGGCCCTGGTGTGCTGTGCTGAGGACTCAGACTTTACCTGGAGAGCTGGGGATGGGCAACTTAACAGTGGAGTGGGAAGGCATCAAAAACCTATGCTCTAATAAAAGTAACTGTAGCGTACGAATTCTACAAGTTATCTATAATGGACTTCTAACAGTCTGAAAATCATTTCCCTACCCACTTTCTCCATTTTTCTCTTGATGATTTATCTATATATAAATGGTAATTACCTTTAAAAAACCTTATTTTCAGATAACTCTAGATTTGAACATCTTCCCCCCTTTCCCCAGTGGTAATGTCTTGCAAAACTACAGTATAACATCACCACCGGGAAACTGACATTGATCTGATAGAACTGATTCAGACTTCATCAGTTCTACTTACACTTAGTTGTGTGTATGTGTGTGTATTTAACTGTATGCAGGTTTGTCCCATGTGTAGATTCACACGCCATGACCACATGACATAGAACAGTTCCACCGTAGGGATCCTGCACGCCCAGTGATGCCCCACGGACCACGGGGGAGAGAGCTCCCTACTCCCCAACCCCTGGTGACCACTAATCTGTTCTTTCCACAATTTTGTTATTTTAAGAATGTTACATAAGTGGAATCAAACAGTATGTAATCTTTTGATACTGACTTTTTTCACTCAGCACAATGCCCTTAAGATCCACCCAGGTTGTTGCTGGTATGAATACTTCATCCCCTCTTCCTGTTGGGTAATGTTCTGTTGTATGGATGTGCCACAGTTTAACCATTCACACTGTGAAGGACATTAGAGTTGTTCTAGTTGTTGGCTATTATGCACATTCGTGTACAGGTTTTTGTGTGAACATAATTTTTCACTTCTTTAGTTTAAATGCCCAAGGGTGCAATTTCTGGGTCACATGGTAAACACGTTTAGTTCTGTGCTGTCACGCTCTGTTCCAGAGCCCCTGTACCATTCTACATACTCCCCCCAGTGACGGATGAGTGATCTGGTGTTTCCACACCCTTGCCAGAATTTGGTGGTGTCATTATTTTTCATTTTAGCCATTCAAAAATATTTGTCATCTGTAGGTCTTCCGTGACATAGCTATTCATTTTGGATTGTTTGGTTTTTTGACTACTGAGTTTTAAGAGTTCTTTATACACTAGGTACACAGACTTTGTCAGATATGGTTTGCAAATATCTTCAACCAAATATTTGATTGGAACAGACATTTCACAGAAGAAAGTATAAGCCCATGAAAAGATACTCTCCATCATCTGTCATTATGGAAATGCAAATTAAGTCCACATGAGATAGCACCACACATTAGGTGTGTTAGGATGTGTTAAAATTAAAATTAGGATGGCTAAAATTAAAAAGACCACCAGCACAAGCATTAGCAGTTTCTCAAAAGGTAAAAATACCCTAACACATGATCCGACTATTCCACTTTTAGAAGAAAAGGGAATATATGTGCATATGGACACAATGTTTCTAACAGCTTTATTTCCCATGCCAAAACTGACATAACTCAATGTCCATCAATAGGTAAATGGATAAACAAACTGGTATATTTATATGATGGAACACTACATGGAAATAAAAAGAAATTCTTGACACATGCAACAGTATGGATGAATCTGAAAATAATTATGTCAAATGAAAGAAAACAGAACCGCCCCCCAAAAAGAAGTATATACTTTGTGATTCCACTTATATGAAATTCCAGTTATAAACTGATTTATAGTGACAGCAGACCACTGGTTGCTTGGGGAGAGGGTGGCGGGATGGAGGAGAGAGTTTACAAAGGGACATGAGCACACTTTTGTGGGTGATGGATATGTTCACTATCTTGATTGTGTTAATGGCTTCATGGGTTTTTACACATGTTAAATCTCATCGAATTATACACACTAAATACGTGCAGTTTATTGTATGTCAATTATAACACAGTAAATCTGTTAAAACCAAAACAAGAGAATGCAGGCCTTTTACGCTATGCTTCAGAAAAGACTATAAAATTTCCAAATAAAAACTGACTTAAAAATCAGGCCTCTTGAGTATTTTAACTACATGATAAACATCTATTCTGAAAATAGCTGAAACTATGATGAGTTTTTTTAGTTCACTGACATAACAGCATAGTTTGAAACAAAAGTAAGTCAGGATTTTTTGCTTTGAAGCTTTTCCTTACTTTTGTCCAGTGATGATGGACATCCATTGTTCCTAGCATCACATGGCCCACTGCACTCATTCCGGATCGGTCTGTAAATATTATTGTACATCCTGGTGATAAAACACAAACCCTTTGGTCACTGTCCATAGATGCTTCATTTTTTTAGTATTGTGCAAATAATTAAATTTAGTAAACAAATTCAGTAGAAGCTTAAAGGCTAATTTTTTATTTTATTTTATTTTTTAAAGATTTTATTTATTTATTTGACAGAGAGTGAGCACAAGCAGGGGGAGTGGCAGGCAGAGGAAGAGGGGGAAGCAGGTTCCCGCAGAGCAGGGAGCCCAATGCAGGGCTTGATCCCAGGACCCCAGGATCATGACCTGAGCCGAAGGTAGTCGCTCAACCAACTGAGCCACCCAGGTGCCCAAGGCTAATT